>NC_033798.1:74111633-74192517 GCF_001876935.1 Asparagus officinalis | reverse complement strand
CACTGGTTGACCTTCTCAGACCTCCCCTACACTTATTGAGCTCGCCTGTAAACATGTGGCTCACCTGTAAAAACTTAGAGCTAGCCTGAGGAGCTCAACTCAACCAAAGTGGTTAGTTTGCCTAAAGCCAATTAACAGTGAGCCTTTTTATTCAAAGTGTCCTAGACCACATGCAACCTGATTCAGGTCTGAAAACTTTAAAGGAGGTTTTGTAGGTAATAAAATTTGCTTTTATACCAAAGTCCAAAGCTCACCCGCAGGACCTCGCTTGTGTGCTAAAACTTGCAAGAACAAGCTTGTTCTGCAAAGCTCACCTAATTGTTTGACTCGCCAGCACAAGTCAAGCTGGCCTAATTGCTTGACTCGCCAACACGAGTCAAGCTCGCCTGATTGCTTGACTCACCAGTGCGAGACAAGCTCGCTTAATTGCTTGACTCACTAGCACGAGTCAAGCTTGCCTGATCACTTGACTCTCTCACGTGAGTCAAGCTCGCCTGAATGCTTCACTCGCCCGCATGAGTTAGGTTCGCCTGCAGGAAATTTGCTCGCACGAACCAAGCTCACTAATAGGGTTGAGCTCAAATGCCTAAGGGGTTCGCCAGTCAACACCGCCTATTCGCCAAGCTCGCCTACAAGTTCGCTTGAGCATTCAGCATGCACGCAAGCTCGCCTGCAAGCCTACCAAGCTCACCTGAGTGATCAAGTAGCTGCTTGCTTGTGGGAGTGGGTATACCTACTTCCCACGGTTTTAGAGGGGGGAGGGGGGGATGATACTCCTCACCTATGAGTGGTCACATCCCACAACTCAATGGAGGTAGTATGGCTCTCCTCAATGATGCATGGTCACATCCCATGATTCAAGGGAGTGGCCATGCTTCTCCTCATCTATTTATAAGCCATCTTTGGCTACATGAAAGGGGCTTGGCTGGAAGGGGCTGGAAGAGGCTGAAAGGGGCTGAACATTTTTGGAACCAGGAGATTTTCTTGGTTCTAGTTCTTGACTCTTTGCAAGTTCTTGCATTTAGCCTTCTTTGTGCATTTAGCCTAGATACTCATCAAGCTCGGGTATTCGAACTCAATCACACGAGCTTCTACCACGCGCTGAAGCTCAACTGCAATTTCGGTCAGATCGTCCAATGAAAGCAAACTCGATGCAAGCATTCGACGGAGGCATCCTATCGCTACCAAAGAACCAACGTTAAACAAGAAGAGCATTCTATTCATCTGTTGTGATTTTAATTCTTGATTTGTAATAAACAGTTCTTATCAATACAAATCTCCATTAAGAACCAAATTTTATGCCCTACATCCGACTCCGCCTCTGCATCCTCATACCCCACCAATAGTTCTTCTTCTCTGACGTCCTCTGAGGATGAGGATAGTAATGAGGTGACGGTGGCCCTGTTGCGCAGGAAAAGGGATGAGAATTTCAACAATGCAAGAGGAGACGTTCGACAGAGGATGTGCCAATCTCTAAGAAGAAGTAAGTTCCCAATAACTTCAAAAATTTTGGTTTTGAATTTAGTTAATTTTAGTTGAAATTATTTTGTAAAATTATGGTGTTGGATGTTAGTTGAAAATAAAAGTGGCAAAAAAGGAAGAAAGTTAACAGTTTACTTGTTTGAAGTGCAATTAAGATTTATGGGGTTTGTTTGTGAAAAATAGTGGTGAAAAACTGGTTATTGTAGTATAGAATCAGTTTCTTAATTTCAGAGTATGTTCTTAGCAATATGAAGTATAATCATTATGAAGTAATACATGTAAAAAATACTCACTTGTTGTTAGCTATTAGCAATGTATGTCAATAATTCTCATTCTTTGTTAACTTGTAGCCTTAAGTGTCAATTATTAGCCATGCATGTTAATAAAACTTGACTTTTACTATGTTAACGCCTTAACTGTTAACTATTTGCAATTCATGTTAATAGTAATCATTTGTTGCTAGGCTAAGTCCATAACTATTAAAGTTTAATATTCAATTCATTGGTAATAAAAGTGGATATAACTTTGGATCTTATTTGTAGATTTTTTTATCTTAATCTGAGTGAAATTATTATGTATGAAGTACAAACCTATTGTATGACTATTGTATGACATATATACTCATTGTTTAGAGTTTAATTCATTGCGTTATATTATCATGTTTGAAACATGTACAATGTACAATCACTTTCAACTATTATGAAAAGTAAGTGAATATTTACAATTGGATTTGACATGTATTATATATTGAGAAGTATAATCATAGCCTATGAATTTTTTGTTTAAGTGATAGCATTACATGAAAAAGTAAAAATAATTGATTTTAACTTTTTACACCTATATTTTTCATCATTAGATATTAAAGTTCATAAAAGAATGTTAGCTTTTATGAACAAATGTTAACTTTTGTGCATTGTTGTTAACTTTCATCTGTAAGCATTAACTTTTACAAAAGGTTGTTAAGTGCTGACCTTTGATGTTAATATTTACCATTGATGTTAATTAGTATAATGGATATTAAGAATTGAATGATTTGTCCAGAGTAAATATTTTTTTATGCAGGAAAATTAATTCAGCTGTAGGTGATATCATGCCTACAGTAAGTTTTGGAACATACTACGCATTCATGAAAAATCTTGAATCAAGAATGAGGAAGTGGCATTGGGATGCCTACAAGGATAGTAATTTTGAACACTATGTCTTATTTGGACCTCCAACAGTAGATCAACTAGCACTAAAACAAGTGTTGAGTCATTATGTTGGCAAACAAGATTAATTCTCTGTCATTGATTTTAAAATCGGGACGATAATGTTAGTCAAATATGAGGAGTGGGTGCAAGATCATACAGGATTCTCAGTTGATGGGGAGTTAATTTATAGAAATAGAGACCCGTAAGAATGAGGAAGTGGTATTGGGATGCCTATAAGGATAGTAATTTTGAACACTATGTCTTATTTGGACCTCCAATAGTTGATCAACTAGCACTAAAACATGTGTTGAGTCATTATGTTGGCAAACAAGATTAATTCTCTTTTCCTAATTCTAAAACCAGGACGATAATGTTAGTCAAATTTGATGAGGAGTGAGTGCAAGATCATACAAGATTCTCAGTTGATGGGGAGTTAATTTATAGAAATAGAGACCCGTACAATCGGCTCTGGATGGAGTACTTTGAAGAGAGAGAAAAAAAAAAGAAATGATGAAGGCCAAGGCAAAGACAAAGGGCCAAGAGAAGGAAGCAGCTAATAGCATGCAGAGATACATTGAAGAGTTACTGGAGACACTTGTTGAGTCAAACTCAAAGAAGGATATTGAGGATTTTGTGCTACTTCAGATTTTGTACTAGTGTGCAATGATTTGGTGCTAGGGCTGTGTAATCGGTCGGTCGGTTCTGTTCTTGGCCAAATTTGGCCAAACCAAATTGAACTGCCTATCATTCAAAACCGAAGCGAACCGATTCAAGTTGGTCTGGTTCGGTTTGGGTCGGTTTGTTCAGTTTTTACTTAGGTATAAATGTTATGTCCAAATTCAATTTCACCTATAACCTATTGACGAAGAAAGAAGTCTCTTACACTTTAATTTATTAAAATTCATAAATTATTAAATGCTGCTAAATATTAAATGTAGAAATTAAAATCTTATTCCTACCAAAGATTACGTAAATTTTTTAGAGAAAACTTACATAAAGAATTAAAGTGATCTCAATCTGATAGACAAAGTAAATAAGAAAAATATGTAATAACTTCGATGTTGGGTATAGTTTCTATAAAATTATAAGTCTGATCCAAAGAGAAGTCTGATCCAAAAATGTATCAATCGAGGAGAAACATTAGAAAAATGTTAGAATCAACATTATGGTTTAAGTTTCTTACCTCCAAAGTAGATTGGTCCAAAGTAGAAGAAGCAAATATGTAATAGAGAGGGGTAGAGAACTAGAGAAAATGAAAAGCCCTAGAATTGGAGAGGACACTATAGTTAGGGTATTTTATCGCTATCAGGTCACATGAGAGAAAAATATATCAAGCTGCAGAGAAGCAACTCTATATGAACTATAATGGGTCGGGTTTAAGTGAATGTAAATAGTAATTAGAATGGGTAATACAATTCGGTCGGTTCAGGTTGAAAAAAACTTCAACCCGACCCGAACCGAACTCTAATATAAACCGAACTGAACTATTAAATTTTGGCCATTCAAGCGATTTGTTCGGTTTGAACCGATCTATGCTCACCCCTATTTGGTGCCCTAACAATCGAAAGGCTTCCCAAGAATGTTGTTTTGATATGTTACTAGAATTGAGAGAGTAAATAATATTGCGTGGGCTAAATTAATTTTTGGTGAGACAAAGAAAGGCATTCCAATTGCCTTGGAAGGAATGAGAAAGTCAAGAATTATGCACGTACCAATGTTGAAAAAAACGCGTTAAGAGGCGTAAAATAGCGTTTAGCGTAACGTGGCGGTGGTTAAACGCGAGGTAGCGCTGTGAAATAGCGCAGTTAACAAATAACGTACGCTATTTTCTTCGTAGCGTACGTTATGTCTCGTTAATTCGTAGCGTTTCTTAACCTACGTTATTTTGTTAATGGTTAAGATTTATTTTTTAAAAAAAACGACGACTGTGATCGACTGCATATTCAACAAAACCCTAAACCAGATTCTAAATTTCTAACCTCATTCCTCGTCTTCGTCTCAGGTCCTCCGCTTCTTCTCCGATCCTCGTCGTCACCCGCAAAACGACGAATTTTTACCGTCGTCGCCTGCCTGGATCTTTCCCTTCGTCGCCCGCTTGGATCTTTGCCGCCGTCGTCGTCTCCAGCTGAGCTTAGGGCTTTCATCGTCGTCGAACTTAGGGCTTCGTCGTCGCTGAAATTAGGGCTTCGTCGCTGAAATTAGGGCTTCGTCGTCGGGCTTCGTCGTCGGAACTCAGGGCGTCATCACCGAACTTCGTCGTCGCCGAACTTAGTTCAAAGGGGAACAAAGCCTGGGCGGTTGATCGAAGGAGAAGAGAGAGAGGACCCAAATTAAAGGGAAAGCAAAATAATAAAAAAAGCCTAAAACCCCTAGTTTTTTTAAGAGGCGCACTGAGAGGAGAGAGAGAGAGCGCTGTAGCTTTTTGGCGTTATAAAGAGACTCGTGGTTGGCGTTATAAAGAGCGCTGTAGCTTTTTGACGGTGAAAAGAGAAGAATTTCTCCCGATTTTACCCCCTCAGGTTCAGGTTAATCTCATTTCCAACCACTAGCCCTTTTGTTCGTCCAAATCAAAAGCGGTTTGGTTAAAAAAGAAAAAGGGTTTTCCTTTGAACTGGGGATGTTTTAGTAACGGGTACAATTCACAAGCTAGCTGGCTATCAATTTCCCTCTACCTGACATCTCAACCCACACATTTCCGTCTAAAAATCAATATAAATTATTTTGAATATTGTATATCTATAAATTATTTAAATAATAATAAATTATTTAACTTACGCTACGCTATGCGTTATCGCTATTGTAACCTAACCGGAGGTAAATGTTACGCTATGCGTTAACGCTATTTTCAACATTGGCACGTACCTAGATGCATGTCACTCATTCCTGTAAGTTGCATATTTATATGATTTGCTTTTGGTTTTAGTTATTAGCAGTTTTGATAATTATGATGAAAGTTAACATGCATCTGAAAACATGTACAAGTTTGAAAGTTAACAAGATAATGTGACAGTTAACAAGTTATCATAAAAATTAACACTTATGCATGAAAGTCAACTTTACATTATGAAAGTTCACATGTACATCTGAAAGTTACTATGTACTAGTGAAACTTAACATCTAAGGTTGAAAGTTAGCAAGTTAGGTTGAAGTTGAACAAACAGTTATGAAAGTTAGCAAGAAAGTTTAGAATAAATATTTGTTGTTTCTCCTTCATCTTTTTCATGTTATCTGTAGTTTTACTAGTTTATCAAAGGAAATGTATCTCATTCTATTTTGACAACTATGATACTACGAGACGACCGACATTAAAAAAACTAGCCCTTAACTTGAGATGGAAGTCTCCTTTGACTAATTGGGTAATGATTGGAGAGAGGGCTGGATAGATGAGGAGAGATACAATTGCTTCAAAGGCAGAGAAAGCAAGCATTGAAATACTAGAGAAACCAATTTCTCATGTTAGCCCACCGAGTGAGAAATACCCTCAAAGGAAGCCTAGATTGAGGAAGAATGACATCTCTTGTCGGGGAAGAAAAAGAATCCCTCTCATCTCTGGTAGGAGTAAATCTGTGGAACAATTGCCGCCGAAGAAGGATGTTCAGAAGAAGAAGAAGGAGAAGCCAGAAAAGGTTGAGGAGAGACGTAAGAGCTCATCTATAGCCTACGTATGCATCAATTATTCTTTAGACATTCTTGTATGTTAATATTGAACGTAATTCTGTAACTTCATCAGAATTACATGTTAATTTTTATTCTTTCATGTTAACTTTCTGTGTGCATGTTAGTGTACATTGTTTCATGTTAACTTACAGTGTTACATATTAATGTTCATACGTACATGTTAATTCTCAGCGTAACATATTAACTTTTGACCTTACGTGTTAACTTTTTGGCTTACATGTTAACATTTCAACATTTTGTTATCTTTCATAACTATAATCCTTAATTTATTTTCATTATTTATCTAGCTAATAGGTATTTTATAATTTTTTTCAGATTGTTTCCCAGCATATCAGTGATGCTTTTGAGAGGTAAGATGAGGTAGATAAGTTAACAAGCGATAAACAAATTCATTTATGGAGGAATACTGCTAAAATAAATTAGAAATTGCTCCATGCTGTCAAGCGTAATAAGCGATATCAGTAGGATGCTTGCGCCAAGGAGATACAAAGGCTTAACAAGAAAGTAGAACCTATGAAGGAATCAGTGATCTCATTGACCCCAAATACCTGAAGAAGAATGTAAAGAATCTTATGACACAGAATGATATGCATAGTACGATTGGACAAAAGAAAAATAAAAAAGTTTTGGATTTTTTTGATAGGGGTGATGATATTGGTTGTTTCGATCATAGCGATATAACCAATATTGGAAAGAAGCTTCTCATATTACGAAAGAGGTTATGCAAACGGAGAAGGGATTAGAGAAAATAGAAGAGAAAAAACAAGAAGCTGCGCAAGAAGAGAGGGAAATGGAGAAAGAAGAAGGGCAAGAAGTGGATGTTGAGAATGTGGAGAAAGAAAAAGAGAAAGAAAGAAAGGAATGAAGAGAATGCTAAGAATGCGGAGAAACAGGAAGAGAAGAAAGAGGAACAGAAAGAAGAAGAGAAGAAAGAGGAAGAAAAAAAAGAGGAGAAGAAGGCGAACATTGAAGAGACATCAATTGAGAGATTCATCGTAGCACCGGAGGCGAAAGTGTATCAAAATAGGATGATGAAAGTTATTTCAAAGGCAAGGACAAGGACACCAAGTAACAGAATTAGAACGAGATCATAAACAGTCAGAACCACATTCACTGAAGGAATGAAGAAGGGAGTTGATAAAGAGATAATTGAAGTATCACACCAGAAATTTGAGGAGAGAAAAACAATCAAGTACTACTGCAAACCCGATGAATGCAGCTAGGATTTGCTGAAGAATAGGAAAATGTTAACTTTCATTGGTACATATCAATTATTATCAGAAACTGTTAACTTTTATTTCTTACTGTTATATTTTAGGAGGTTTATTATTGTCAATACTTCGAACAGTAGTATTCATGCTTTAGAGCTTTTGTATTTGCTTTGTGAACGCTATCTTGATGACCATGCAAGTTTAATATGTTAAATATATGATAGCTTACTTTTATGTTTTATTGTTATGCATGTATTCTTGCGTGGTAATTTTGTAGGTCATGGAAGCTTTGAAAGATAGAATAAGTGCATGGTTAGAGAGACCAGAAAATACCTCACTCGACAAGAAATATGGAGTCGTATCAACTTACTTTTGCATAAGCACTAAATCAAACCTCTAACCATCTTCACATCTTGTTAATAATTGATATAACATTATCTTATTTGTAATACATCATAGTCTTTATGCCAAGACTCCTAATTTTTCACATCTATAAGCTTCATTTATACAAAAGCATATTGCTGCCGGTAAGAGTATACTCCTTATCCCCCTTGTGCACCAGGACCACTGGCACGTTGCCAAAGTCAGGTTGGACAAGGACGTTGTTAAACACTATAGCTCATCTAGCAATAGTGCATACATTGAACCAGTGAATAAAGTAATTAATTTCATGGATCATATGAAGTTTGGATTTGATCCGCAGAATGTTTGGAGAATGTATACATATAAATCCATCCCTTGCGAGCAACAGACTAGATTATTAGTATTTCACAAATTTAATCTTTTCCATTTTATCCAATAAAATATATCTAACTAGCTTGTTACTTTATATAATATTTGTGGGATTTACGTTCCCCTATATATGAGGGCTATACCCCTTGGTGTTGATGCAAAGCAAGTAACTACTCTCAATGACGAATCTAGTGTCATACGTGCGAGGCTTGCAGCCGAGTTTCTTATAGAAGGATGGGGACAGAAGAATCAAACAGAGCCATTAGATCAGGATGGAGAGAAAGTTGTTTTAAAAATTGATTGATTAGTCTTACAAACTTATAGCTGATAATGTTTGAATACACAATTTGAATAGTCTTGTTATTCCTAACTGAAGTATTATTCACAATTGATTGAATACACGAACTGTATTCCTCTACCAAAAGTATTATTACTCGTAGCAATCCATATTAATCAATAATATTGGATAGGTTTTTCTCACCGAATGACTTAAACGTTTGTTGTTAATATCACATATAATTAACAGGTATCTCCCAGAGTTAATAGATTTCTGCGAATGTTAATAGGAAAGCCTAAAAGTTAACAATTTAAGCTGAAAGTTAACATAATTCCAAGATAGTTAACATGCAACACAAATAGACAACTTTAGTGAAACAAGTACATTATACTAAAATTCTTATATTCTTACAGTTAATATTGCTTGAATACACAATATGATTAGTCTTACATTCTCACAAATTACAAAAGTCTTCCACCATGTGCTACAAAAGCCTTGACAACCTACATTGCTCTATCAAAAGTATTGTATTAATAAGCAACCCACACTAATCACCAATTGGCTCGTTACAAGTAACTCGATTGTGACCCTCAGCTTTGCATCGAGAACATTTCACTGGATGTTTGTAAATGGTTTTGCTATTTATACATCTAGTCTAGTTCTATTTCTTCCATTCCTTTTAGTAGTAATTAGTGGCAATATCTTGATTTTATCTCTTGACACACTTCGCTTTTCATAATATGGGATGGGAAAAAGGACTTGGTCATAGATCTTTTTAAACACTTCTATGGACATAAACCAATCGCAACATTGGTATACATCTCTCTTCATATAAACAATGACTGAACAAGCATGCTTACACGGAATACATGTTATGTCCCAAGCTAGGCAAGTACATGTTTTCTTCTCCAAATCAACATGCGCGGTTCTATGTGATTGCAATTCAAATATTTCATCTCTAGATTATTTAACATCCAAAATAAATCTATTTTCCATATTTTCTTTAAGGACCTGCTTAGCTTTAGGACAAAGATAACTATTCCATTTTTTATCCATTATGCGTCTGTTGTTCATGTGAACTGTAATTTGCATTTGTAGTACACGTAACATTCGAGCTTCACATATCCAGTTGTTAAAGAACTCCACGTCATTAGAGGTTACATGAAAATATCTTCAAAAATTAAAACAATAATCTGTATAAGTATATTTCTTTAAATATATAAAAACATTAACAAGTAGATATAAAACCTAACAATTAATAATGAAAGTTAACATATAACACCGAAACATAACGCATACAAAGGTAAGTTAACATCTACCGCTGATAATTACCATCTATGCATGAAAGTTACCATAAATGAATGACTATTAACATCTACTGTAAAACGTCATAATGATTGATGATAGTACCTAATTTCAGGGAAGAACGCATTTGCCCACTAATCTGGAAAGTAATTAATTGCAATGTCACATATAGCTGGAGATATCTTGTAATGTCTTTCATAAAATTATTGTATTCCGCTTTAGTATATTTATAACATGCAGATTTGAGCAAATTCCCCAAAACTTGTGTGTCATTTGACTTTATTCCCAATTCCTTTAGTTTTTTTCTAAAATTTTTAACCAGATGTAAAACACATCTGGAGTGAATTGCTTCAAGAAAATATTCTTTCACAGCTTCTCGAATTCCCTTGTTAGCATCAGAAATTATTACCAATTAATAGGAAGGATTGTATGGGTCTGACCTTTCATACAACATGGAACATAAACCTTGTAGGAACTATCTCCAATTACCTATATTTTCCTGATCGCGTATGCAATAAGCTAGTGGAAATATCCCTTAGTCACTGTCATATGCTATGGCGCTGAGGAGCATGCCTTTGTATTTGTTTTTCAAAAAGGTCCCATCTAAAAATAATAGGGGTCTACATCCATGTAAGAAACCAATGATTCAAGAAGCATAACATACGAATAGTCACTGAGGGGCATGTCTTTGTATCTTTTTTTTTTAAAAGGTCTCATCCAAAAATAATAGAGGTCAACATCCATGTAAGAAACCAATGATGCTAGAAACATAACATATAAATAGTCTTGTGAACCTTCCTTCATTCTGTTCAATGCAAATGTAGCTTCTTGGATTTATTTCCTTTACCATGTGTTCATACCTATACGTCAATGTCATCACATTCCAGGTAAATATAATACATTGGAGAAAATATGAAATAATTTTGTAAAGTTAATATCTAACTGTGAAAGTTAACATATATCAATAAAACATAACATCCAACTATGAAAGTTAACATATATCAATGAAACATAACACCCAGTGTGTAAGGTTAATATATGTAGAGAGTATCCCAGCCTACACTTCGGCTACTAATAAGGGAAAGGCTGAGTAGTACAACTCATAGCATGGAGGGTGACAGTCACACATATCCTCCTGATTCACCAAACCAAACCTTTCAAAGAGGAGTACTCAGTTCGGGCTTCTCTAAAGGGAAGCCCTCTCTTCTGCCACGCGTTTCTATCAATATCGATTATAGTATATTGAAAGCAAAATATTGCACAACTAATATTGTACTATAAGTGTCTACTAAAAAAATTTATATATTTAATAACAAATCTGTAAAGTTTACCATCTTAGTTGATCGTAAGACTCATAACTATCACCATACAACTCCTCTTGTGCTCTTTCTTTACCCCACTATATCTTACTATATTCAATTCTAAATCTATACTGTGTGAGAAACTCCTTTTGCACATTAGTTGGGTAGATTTCAGGTCGAACCTTTAACACAGGTTGCAATTGGGCTGCTATGAATTTGCGAGATACCCGTGATCCTCCTGACAAGTTAGTATGTTGCCACAACTGTGTTCATTCATAAACCTCTTGATTTTAATTCTTTTCTCATTTTTAATAGGAGAGGCAAACATCATCCAAGGGCATCCATATGTTTTTGTATGTCGACAATAAACTCGGATACGTTTGGGTTCATTCCTTGCAAATTCATAATCAAACTTTTTTGCAATAGAATAATATTACAAAGTTAGTCATAATTCATTTACACTTTCAAGTTGTTGGCCCTTTCAGTTAATGTTGTGAGCCACCATTGAGGAATGATGGAAGTGTTGTTGAGAATATCATCAGATCTCATTACATTCTCACCAGATAGGCAATCATTTAGGATCCTCTCTAAATTAGAAGTATTTCCTGAAGAATGATGACTATATTCTGCATTCAAAGAGGTATTACTGTTGCACAAAATTAATGAACCAGTGAGATATCAAATTCAACTATAATATTTTCTTCTGCTATTTTAAATTAACAGCTTCTTTTGTAAGTTAATAGGTAAATATGAACATTAACTGACTAGAAGGAAAGTTCACAAGTTTTGTTAAAACTTAACATAGATCAGTGAAAGTTAACGTACAGTGGCAAAAGTTAACAGACTAGAATAAAAATTAGCATAGTCACTTACAAGTTAACATGTTACTGTGATAGTCAACAGAAACCCTAAAGGATAACATGTTCTAGTGAAAGCTAATTGATAGCTGTAAAACTTAACAAACGACTAAAAGAGTTAACATGTAACCATTAAAGTTAACAATTATAATTCGTCTGTGCCTTGAAACCTAAAATCACAAAGTCTACATCACACAAAGCCCAATTTTAAAAAGAGTTTATTGATTACTTACATTTCAGTTAGAACTTTCTGATTTTTTTTTTCAAAAGTAAAACCCTCTATATTAACAACAACTTGTATATGAATATCTATACAACCAATATTTCGATTATGCTCCACCATGCACTTTATTATCAACTAGAAAACTTAGATTCGGGTGCCTCTCGGATTTATATATCAATGATAAATCATCTTCATGTACATTCAGTCTTTCAGACACATCAAATTTCAATTTATAAAAGCTTGTTGTAGAACTTAGCATTGAGAATATAGCATTCTCGCCTAACGACACCATGCAAATCAAGTCTTTGGCCACCATATGGGATTGTTGAAAGTTATGAGGATAGTTATGAGGAGTAATTGAGGGGATTTTTAGGACATAAGGGGTTGTTAAAAGTTGAAGAACAAAGCCCTAATACCATAAATGAGAGAATGAGAGATTAAACAATAAGATAGAGAACATATGATGACTTAGAGGAGTAATGGAGGGAAGCCGTACCTTTTTCCCTCCATCTTTGATGTTGTCTCGCATTAATTACGATCTCCTCTTCCACTGGCTACTTTTGGTTACCGTGGTGGCTTCATGGTTGAGAAGAGGGTATTTTCGGAAGACCAGCTCAAATTTAACTCATATATGTATAATAATGGGCTTTTGGGGTTGGGCCACACTATTTTCGGACATTTGGGGTTAAAGCACATGGAAAAAACTTCATGGGGCTGGGTCACATGAGGTTGTTTATTTTGGGGCATTGACACATTTTTTTCCATGATATAAATAAGGAAAAATTGTGCGTTGTCCCCTTTAAAAAAACCCTAGTGTTGCACCTTCTTCAACTTTTCTCCATACGTTCCTCCCTTGACCCACTTTCTCATATGAAAATCTCATTTTCATGCCACCTCAATAGAGAGAGAAAATAAGTTTTTTTTATTCTCAAACTACAATCACCCTCAACCACACATCTCTCTTTTATGTTCTCATGAATCTATGAAAAATATTTCCTTTTCTTCCTCTTCCTCAACCATTATTTCTTTCATCACCACATTTTCTATTGCATTCTCATACCTTTTCTTCACGTTAATCATTATCATTTTGCCCGCCACAGCCACTCTTCTGTTATTTTTTCTTTTTTTTTCAACTATCTCTCTTCCTTTTTCTTCTATAACTGTTGTTGCATCATTCGAAGCCTATCATATTTGCTTAAATGGACCATCTCTTAAAGTCGTTTCGAAGTTAACACATAGAAAATTAAGTTAACACTCAATAATTAAACTTAACATCTATTAGTTAAAGTTGTTGACAGGTAATAGTTGAAATTTAACATCTAACAATTAAGCTTAACACTAAGGCTTTAAAGTTAACAAGTGATATCTTAAATGAACTAAAAATTAAGTTTTTCTTCACTGTCATGTTGTCTCCTCCGTTATATTTTTCCTTTCATCAACCATCTCTATTCCTTCCACAAAACCTATCATCTCCATGGGCTAAAACTATCACTTTTGAGTGTTAATTTTAAATTTGAGTGTTAACTTTTAATAATTATAAATTTTTAAGTGTTAATTTTAGAAATTATAAAGATGTTATCAATTGAAATGTAAAGTTAACTCTCAAAATTTAAAATTAATACTCACAATTTTAAGTTAAGGCTCAGAATTAAAATCTAACAATAAAAAATATTTGTCTTAACCAAAAGGAGACAGTCTTTGAGGGATATAGCGACAGTTGTGGAAGAAGAGAGAGTAAGATGTGTTAAGAAGGAGGAAAAGAGGAGGAGGATATGCCGCGGCAGCAAAAAATGTTAATTGTTAGCTCATTTTAGACTTTACGTGTTAACCATAAAGCTTACCTATTAACCTTAAAGCTTCAATAATAAGTTTAATCATTGTGCGTTAAAATTAACTGTTAGGTGTTAAGTTTACTAATTGAGTATTAACCTCGACGTGACCTTAGAAGATGATTTGTTTAAGTAAAGGTGACGGCATTTGAGTGATGCTGCAACTATTTCGGGATATAGGAGAAGGTATAGGAGAGAGGAGGAATGAGCAAATAGGACAAAGTAGGAAGGAAAAGGAGGATGGAGACGAGATGAGGAAGATGAGGGTGAGACAAATGAGAGAGGATGAGGAGGGGGGAAGGGAAAAGGAAAAAATACAAGGGAACAACGTTGAGATAGAAGAGAGATGAGAGAAGAGAATAAAGTTGATATGAAGAAAAGAAAAGAAGGAAAGATGATGAGCAAAGAGGAGGAAGATGAAGATAAGAGGATGGGAGATGAAGTGATGAGGAAGGAAGAATGGAGGAAGTAGGATGGAAGAGAGAGAGAAAAAAAAGGAGAAGGAATGGAGGGAAAATGTTGATTTGAGGAAGGAGGAGACAAGAAGAAGATAAGGCTCTTTCAGAGATAAAAAAAGAAAAACGGAGTGGAAGAAAGAAAAGTTGGAGAAAAAAAAAAGGTTTAAGTGCATTCAATGGTAAGTCGCATGATGATTTTTAATTTGGGGTCTAAAGACAATTTTTCCTATTAATATATGATAAAATATTAACGTTTCCTATAAGACAAAAAATAGTCTTCAAATCATAAGCTTACCTTTTGCTTTTTAGTGAAAATTTTGTCTCGGAGGCAGTTTATTGGTACAAAAATACTTTTAAAAATAATTTATGTATAAATTAAAAATGAAATGTAATTTCTGTATGATGACACTATTTAAAAGGTGATTCCTACGAAAATACCAAAAATGGTTTTGCATCTCTTGTGCATGCACATGCATGTGGAGCAATGCTAGTCTAGTTATGAAAGTGCATGAACTCACAATTCAATTCAAGTATGATAACCGACTTAATTAGCTGTGAAAACTATCTTAACCATGTTTCTTTATGCGGTACAAGTAGCCTTCGCCTACCAATTGTTTCGCAACTAGACGCTAAATTTGTAGCAGACTCCCAGATTAAATAAGTGATTAGTAACCAAACATCAAATTTGCATCGTACTCTCAAAATATAATTATAGAGATCCAAACATTAGATTTAAGGTTGGCTTTCTACAGCAAATAAAGCACAAGCGTCCACCACCGACAGTCGTGACGCTGATGATCATGACAATGGTTGGGAGATTCAATACGACTCCTCGGGTAAGATTCCAAGTTGGGTTATCAAAAATAAAACAAAAACAAAAAAAATAATAATAATAAACACGTACAACGTCTGCTACAATTAATTTTTGAAGCGAACCAAATAGTCCCTAGAACTTTGAGCAACTGATAGGATGACTCGATACCTAGCATTCATCAAGCCATCCTATCAGTTGCGCACAAAAAAAAAAAAAAGAAAAAACTGGTTGTTGAGTTGCAACCAAACAATAATGACGATGAATAGCATCTACTCTTTTAAGATACCAAGAAAATTATTTGCGTGTTTGCACCAAGTCCTCAATCAGTAAAATTGGACGCTTTTCATCTCGATGATCAAAGCAGTCACCAACACAGCCTAAGTTCATATCATCTCTCATGAAAGTCCTCAGCTACAACCAAACCTACAACAGTTTACACCATAACAACATTATGTATCCATACATGGATGAAATATACAACAGTTAAATTGTTATTTCCCCCATTTTCTGTTAACAGTGAGAAACTACATTGGTACAAATCAGTTATTTGGGGGTACAATATATTTGCTTGTATCTCAAGTCCTCGGCCTTACCCTCCGGCCATTTGAATCCCCGCCATCGGATAGCTGAGCCCATACGCTCCGGCTTTTGCTACCGCTGCTGCACTCCTCTTCACATCCTGCTATAATCTTCAGGAGCTCTGATTGGAGTGACGGGCAATTCTCTTTGAGGTATTCGAATCCAGTTGACCGCATCACAGCTGAAAATACAAACAGCCAGCTTTAAGAATATAAACACAATGCGAACAGATCAAGCAAACTTGGCACAAATTCAAAATTTTGAATTTTCAGATTAAACACAGAGTTCGGTAAAAAAAAGTCAGCAATTAGATGCCATAGAATTCTAATTTTGATCAATCATAACTTCAGATATCATAAATCAAATTCAAAAGGCATCACATTTTGTAGGAAATTTCAGAGATGCTTACTGAAGACAGAACAATATTTAAAAAGTAAGAGATTTATTTAATTTACATCAGAAAAAAAAACAAATCCAAGCATGAGCCTATTGTCCTATGCAGAAGTATAGAAAACCAGGCAATCAAAACCAGATATGCCATGTTGAAGAATAGATGTATGAATAACTGGCCAAAAACAACAGGATAAAGAATTCAGGATGTTTCACCTTAAAAGATTTTTTCAATCCCAGACATAAATTATTTATTCTGAAAATACCTAAACCATTTATTTCTTGGGTCTAACTAAAAATAATAGGTGCAGACAAGGAATTGTTCCCTAAAGGTCAAGTTTCTAAGTTAAACCAATTTTAAGTAATAATGTGTGATTCTAGTGACAGAAGACTAAAAGGGGGAGGCAAATGATAGCATTTTTCAAGCGTATTGCAAACTTCACAAGCATCTGTAACAATCATGTAACTGTGGTGTGAAAAGTCTCCATGTTCACTATAAATAATTTTTTGGCATATGCTAGTTAATTGCAGATACAAAAGATAGTATCTGCAAACATATTGAAAACCTCACCATGGAGCTACATTGATCTCATAAATACGTTTTGAAAAGGTGGTTCCATAATCTTTCTTCTCATGAAATATGCAACCCCAACAAGACATGAATTATGAAAAAGGAGCCCATATACTATCACAAAGCAAGCTATCATTCAGTAGCTCCTTGAGTACGAAACAGAAGCTAGAAGCTATTAAGACATATACACCAGCAAGGAGCTCAAGAACAAATTTGAGAGAAGGAATAAAGATAAGTATGCCGGAAGTTGAAGTGCTGCAATGGTGAGAAATGTTGACATGCTAGAGAATTCAGCAAAAAGATAGCATTTGCCAACTGTATTAGAAACCTCACATGATGCTACATTGATCACATACATACAATTTGAAAAAGCAGCTCTACAGTGTCTTGTCAAAGCATGAAACATGAAGTTCTCAACATGACATGAATCACAAAAAAGGAACCCATATATTATCCTAAAGTAGGCTAAACTTTCAGTAGTTTAAGCTAGATACTATCAGGATATATACACCAGCAAGATTCTCCAGTGCAAACTTTGAGACAGTGTTAAATACCTGAAAGATTTTCAGCAGCAATTTTGAGATAAGGTTGCTGGAAGACAAAGTGTTAAATACCTGAAAGATTTTCAGCAGCAAATTTGAGACAAGCAGCTTTAAGTTCCATGGCATGATACCGATCTGCCAATGCTAGAGTATGTGCTACAGTATTCACAGAAATATCTTTGCACAGATAAGATTCACATATCACTCGAAGCCTTTCCAAGCTATACTTGTCTGCTGCAGCCAACAATTTTGCAGATAATGTTTCAGAAACAGAAGATACAGGAGAACCTGATGCAACTGTAACTTCATCTTCTACAAGGGTATCCCAATATATAAAGTGGAGCATTGCCTGAGTAGGACATTCAGCAAAGCAGTTTATGGAAAAGGAAAATAAAAGGAAAATAAGTAGGGTATTCATAGAAGAAATGAACAATATCTCACCTTAAAAACCTTGGGTTCCAAATCTGTGATAACGATCTCACTCTTTTCTTCGGATTCCCCATCGTAGAATGAAGCTTTAAATACAGGAGATCTTGCAGCTAATACCAACTTATGTGCATGAAACTTTTCTCCAACCACATCAAAAACAATATCGGAGCCTTCCTGGTTTTCCAGAAGTGCTCCAAAATGCATTCCCATATCCGAATCAGGAACTTGTATCGCGTGTAACCTGGGACAATCCATAACTGACACGACCACACCAACAGTGCAATTGATTTTCAAGCAATCATCCTTGAGGTAATCAGATGTCTCGAGTGCTGCTCGTCTGAAAAAGCGCTTATAGCCCCTAATGATGTAAAACAAATATTATTAATAATTGTGTAACATAAGAAATTATACATGCATCAGCAAACTCACATGTTCTCCATCAGAACCAAAGCTGCACATTATATCCATTGTAAAAGACAGGAAAAGCTAAATTAACCATATTTATCCCTCCTGCCATATTGAAAAATTACAATAGAAATTTTATATCATGTCATAGCTGTCATAGACTAATTTGAAAGTCATTTTGGAAGCATATGCTTAATACTCTACCAGATTGATGTTATATTTTCTTCTAATTCCTAATTCACTATTTACCACAGCCTATTAAATCTGATGCCTTTCCCTGGACAAAACCATTTACAAGAGAAAAATAATTAACTACGGATTGTAGCTTTTCCAAATAGAAAGACTTTTTTCACAATTCCCAATTACCATCTTCTTTGAAACCTTAAAATCACTAGCATAGACGTTCAGCGATTCAAGATAACATCAATGTCGTTGTAAGTAGTTTTAAATGTTCAAATACACACCAGATTCCCACTTCAACATATGAAACTATTGGCTACGGGGAAAAAAACCTAACCAGA
Organism: Asparagus officinalis; assembly: GCF_001876935.1. Classification (NCBI taxonomy): domain Eukaryota; kingdom Viridiplantae; phylum Streptophyta; class Magnoliopsida; order Asparagales; family Asparagaceae; genus Asparagus; species Asparagus officinalis. Next base: position 74,173,723 of record NC_033798.1, on the reverse strand, counting down.
CAAATATCTTATGTTAAATATTTAAATTTGATATGGGCCAAATTGAAGGCACCTAAAGCCAGAAGCATCATTGAAGGTGAAATGTGTTTACTGAAAAATGCTTCTTTAACCGCCTTGTGATACTCATTGTGCAAAACAGTAGATCTGCAATCAACAAGGCATTCAATGATGCTTTTGACCTCTGCCAACTATGTCACGACATAAAGCATTTAAGCTTGGGATATCTACCATGGCACAAAGCGAGGGCGACATCATTTAGGCATGCTTGGTTACGGGTTCAGATGACGGTTGATGATTAATATTTGGAAGTACGAGTTAATGGGTAATAGGTTAAATTATTAACACAATAAATGTGACCGGTCAACAGCTGAAGGGAAGTTTCATTATCAGGGATTTACTTTGCTTGTAGAGTTGTTGCTCAAAAGCTCCCCATTTCTGGCTTTTCAATAATCAAATAAGTACATGTTTTCATGTGTGAGTTGGTTACATAAACAGTAAATTGTAAGGATTTGCACGGTGTTAAACTAATATTAGAATTATATAAAATTATTATAACTGACTGTGACCTTACAAAAAGTTCACGCTGCTTTAACCTACAGACAGTCTGGCATAATTCAAATCTAGCGAGTTCCTACAACCCATAACACGATAAGAATCTACTCAATACACCACAATAATTAGTCCAGTGATTAGCTTACAGACAAAAGATTACCAAGTGAAAAAGGAGTACCACTGTACCAGCAGCACGATCAGAATCTACTCACTACACCACATTAGCTGGTTCACTAATTAGCTTAAAGACAAAAGATTTGTGGAGGAGTAACAGCAGCAACAAAAGGTTACCAAGGACAACCATACACTTATTTAATTTCGTGCATACTTACCAGACTACAAACTAAGTATTTGCTTCTGCTCCTCCTCATTCTTCCCTAAACATTTCAACATCAAGTACAAGTTTCCTTCTAGGGGAAAAAGCCAAAAAAAAAACCCAGAACAAAACAACACAGGCGCGCTCACAGAAAAAAAAATCAGAAAAGATAAAAGTGAAGAGAGAGGACGAAAACAGTATTCCTCCGAGAAAACTTGCAATAGGAAAAAAGAAAACAGTGCCAGCACTTCAAGTCCCTTGATGCTTACATTATTTGGTCGATAATAAAGGAGCACTACAAAAAACAAGGATCAAGCAACAAAACAAGTTTCCCTTTTGTTTTCATTTTTTTCCCTTCTCCCTAATACAATTCATTTTCCAATTATCTGTTTTGTGTTCCTTCATCCTTCCTTTTCTACCCTCTTATTTTCTAACCTTCTGCAAATCATTATAAGGTCTATAACTGTTGGTGTTTTTGTTCTGTTATTCTACTTCCTCAACCTAACTCAATGCCATTCCTTCTCCTTTCTCCCTTCCTTCTTTATGCAGACGTGTAGGCATCATTTAGGAATTAGGATGCCACTTAAAATTTCATCTTTCACTACTTTCATACATAAGTTTAAATAGGCCTCTACAACTTACATAATAGACTTGGTTGAGCCTTGACAGAAATGATCAAGAAGTGAGTATGCGGGACGGATGAAGAAAGTGTTTTTTCCGCTCCATGCAAGTCAATCATAATAAAGAATACTAGCCCAAATTGTCTAATTGAATACATATATGGGGGAAATGAGCCTATATATAGTCTAATTGAATACATATATTGGAAAATGAACATATGTATCCTCTAAAATCGCCACCATGACATATAATAAGGTTTTACTTGATTAGGATTCGCCAAATTGGAAAGTAATCAAACAAATTCCAATTCTAACATTTCAAATATTTTTGTGCATCAGGAATAGTACAGCAGAACTAGAAAATCCTCACAACCCTGTTAAAATCACAATCCAATTTGATTGAGATCTGGCATGCCAAAGCTAACACACATCAACCTAGCTTGTACCTTTCCATGAACTAGTTATCTAATTAGTCTCCAAGTCATCCCTAAATCTGTTAAGTAACTGAAATTGACACCCGCAGCACCCAGCTAGGATTGTTTTTAAGCCCAAACTACTATTGAATTAAGATGTTGGAAAACGAAGGTGAAAGAAAAACTATAATATTAACATAGAAACAAAGTAGAAGGCTAAAGGTTCCAGAATCCAGCCTCCAATAAACTGTCAACAGACTGATATAAAAAGAAAGTGAAAGTGAAATTAAGTACCCAAAGCTCTTACTTTAAGAAGACCATGATCCTTCTATACGTAACCAGCTGCACATGAACTCGTCCATCCTTCTATACATAACCATTTTGCATAAGAAGACCATGATCCTTCTATACATACCCAAAGCAGTTCATTATCAAATTCTTCGTATGTAGTCAATCAGTTGTCATAATGACACGAGTCCAATTCCATAATCTACTTATCCTTATTTCAGTGTTTGTCATTGATAACCAACAAAATACACTTGAAAAGTATTCAACCAAAAAAATATTAGGAAATCATTATTTTCATCTGTTGTATCCACCCATATGATTCCAGTAGATTTAACTGCATAAGATTTTATAAGCAGGTTCATTGCAGCTCCCACACCCAAGATTAACTGTAACCAATCAACTATAGCAGATGTAAAGTTTTCTGACAGAAAAAAAAACATAACTATTGAGACTAAAACAAAGTAAAAGGCTCAGTTTCCAAAGACACCTATAATAGTACTTTGATTAACATCATGTTGTAACTAAACTAGCACACAAAGTTTCAATTCTTAGTTGCGACAAATGTGAGTTTTCATTCCATCTACTGATGACCAGATGCAAAAGAAGTTACAAATTCAAGAGTCCATAACATGATTTAGCCATTGTAAGAAAATCCCTTAGGGACTATTAACTTCGTCATCTGCTCTCTCCACCCATATACCATTCCAAATATATAAAAAAATTCACAAAAAAAAGTCTCACTTTCCACCCATTAAGGACTATTAACTTCTTCATCTACTATTCTCCANCCCACCCCCCCCCCCCCCCCCCAAAAAAAAAAGACTTGCCCATGACCCATCAAGTCTGCAAAGAACCCCAAGACATCCTATGTCAAGTCATCAGTATCTAACATCTAGTAAATGTCGCGATGGCATGTTGTTTAATATGTAGCTTAAATTAACATGCATGTACACAATCTTTCATCCATAAGAGTGTTCTCTATTTAGTCCATAAATCTTTCCTTCTCTGACATGGGACCCTGCCCCCTTTCTCCCTTGACATCAATATCCGCCATACATAAGTAGATACTATTGTCAACCTCAAACAATTGTCTGCCAAAAAAATGTCTTACTTTCTAGCCGAATCAACCATATGCCATACCCCTGCCTTGTACAGGCTTTAGGCCTCAAAGCACAATACATACCTATCGCAATAAATTCTACTTTAAACTCTGGTCTTGCTGTAGACAAACTCCTTACAAAATTGTAACGTAGTCAATAATGTGTTTCAGCAATTTTAAAAAATAAATACTATATCTTTACCCTATCCTCTTCTGTCTACAATGTGGTGGATAACTATATCCACCCTTTTCGAGTTTTAGAGATAAGTTATAGGATAACACCCCCAATCAGCATGATGATGGTTAGGAATAAATCTAGCCGCAAGGTAAATGAACTTATTGGTGTAGCAGACTTCAATCTTATCCATATTCAAAGAGGATCAGTTTTCAATAGCATTCACAACACTAGCAATTTGTTAGTGTTCATAAGGATTTGGTATCTAGAGAGTAGAAAGATCCAATTTTAGTCATATGGAGAAGAAATTTGATGCTACCTGCATTTGGAATGCATAGGCATGGGACTCTCGTGGTTACAGCTTTTAATTGCTTGTTTTCCTAGAAATTGCATGGGTTTTTTTTTTCTTTTTTTGATGAAGAAACTGCAGGTTTTCATTCACAAGAAATTTTTTATGGATTTCTCATTAACATTTGAAACTTAGGAGCAGACGAGGGTCTAGCATGGATTATCAGCGGATTTGAGGCCTTCACAAAGAAATTGCCGGTTTTTGTGACTAACAATTCTTTCAAAGTAAAGAAAGTGCATTTATCCTCTCAAGATGTAGTGCTACTTTACATTTGTATATTCAGGAAATGCTGCACAATACTGGAAGTCTGGATCTTTTGTCTTCCTTGGTATTACATTCCTTACAACAAACAACACCTTCAAGCAACTCATAAGCATGTCCTAAATAATTTAACATAGCATTATCTACTTTTTTTCCCTTAGCAGCGGACATATTACTTCTTAGTTTCATGATAACTTTTCTCAAAGCTATTAAGGATTACATGAAAACTGCTACTTTTCTAAATTCTAACACCTATTTCTTATTGTAACTAGAAAAAAAAATCAGTGGGCTTGGAACAAATCCAAATTAAATCTCACCCTTAAAGACGCTGTTTTACTTTTCTACGTCCATCACTTCACCACAGGCTCATAGCATGAAACATGAATTAAAGCTTTAATCATTATGCAATTTGTTTCAGCATGTTCAGGCAATGTCTTTCTTCTTTTGATATTCAGGCTAATTTATAGCATGCATTCGACAAAAACAAAAACTACCAGCCAAAGCTATCAGAAAGCAAACTTTTTCCGGAAAAGCAAACAAATCCACCAAAAACCTAATCGACTCAACCAAAAACTTACCACATGCTCCCCCTATACTTGAGCGTATACGGCCCGCTCTCCAACGAGCGATCGAAATGGCTATGCACCTTGTGCTTCTCCTTCCCGCTCTGATCAACGAGCGTCAACTCAAACAAAGCCCTAACATCCGTCCCCTCGCTCGCCAACGCGATAAAAACCGACACATAGGCCGAATTATCCTCTGGATTCTTACCATCAGGATAAAAATAGATCGCCCATTGAAATCCGCCAACTGTAAACGTGTCGCTGGCGATGTGCTTGCCGATGCCCATCCCTTTGGCAAGCGAGTAGCCCTGGATCACGAACTTGTGGGACCCATTCACGGTCTCGGTGACGGATCTAGAGATCGTGGGCGATGAGATCGAGGGGTCGCGATCGGGGACGATGATTTCGGGGATCATTGACATTGGCGATGATTATAGGGTTTAATTCTCATAAGAAATTGAATTTAACTGGGGAATTTTGAGGGAAAAGGAGCGAATTTTGATGGGAGATTGGTTTTAACGGGGGTTAGGGTTTCTGTCCGGGGGTTGATTGGGGAAAGTTTCTGGCTGGGGATTTTTCTCGGATTTTGTTGGTAACGTTACAAATGAGAGGGATGACCGAAATGGAAAGGTTTTATTTGCAGATAGCACCTTGTACCTTGTAGGCCCAAAACCATTGTAAATTGCAAAAGTGGCCTTCGTTTTTTTTTTATTCGGATTCTTTTGATTTTTCTTTTTTCTCATATTATTGTTGCCTACAAATAGTGTCACTGCATAAAAAAATTATAAAATCAATAGTTAAATTCGTAAAAATTTTATGGATTAATAATAAAATAAACTTCCTTACAATAGTTTTCAATAAAATTAGAAACATTATACTCGATAATATAAACATTGTACTCGATATCTATTTTATGGCACAAAATTGTTGGTTTTTCTCCTAGTGGAGGAAACCAAATGGTATTTTGATTCTGGTTGGATAACTAAAATATACATTAAAATATGTCTCGGTTTTCTATGTGGTTTGAGGGTAAATTTGTCAAATTAGCTTCTGATTAGGATAAATAATCAGTGTGCTAAAAATTAGAAGGTGAGAGACAAATTCGTTTGAGAGAAAAGAAGGGAGAAGAGAAAAAGTCACTTTTCGCACAGCTGTGATCGGAGTGTCGATCGGATGCATCCGATTGGTGTAAAGTTTAGAGGGTAGCTTCTACACTAGTTGGTCTCAATTCTGAACGGTGGAGATTGGTTTCTATCGGTTGAGTTTGGAGATATCGAGGTTTTACTGAAGTTGATCATTCCATAGGTGCAGAGAACGTTTTCTTCTGCATTGTTCTGATCGTTTGGATAATCGAACGGTAAATTATTCTCTGATTGATCTAAAATTTTGAAGGTACGTTTTAAACTTGTGGTTCTAGGATTTGAACGGTGGAGATTTGATTTGGTTACCGGAATCCTTGTGAACCGAGAGTTTTCGTACAGCCTAAGTTTTGGTTTTCTTGTTATGGTCTCTTGTTGGAATTTGTTTGATTTGAGATTGGTTGTTGAACCTGGAATCTTGTATTGTGTCTCTTATTTGTTGAGAACTTAGAGTGGATGTTGTAACCCAAAGTTTATTCATTATAGTGGATTTTTGGGTGGACTATGGTCCCGTGGTTTTTACTCCTCACATCGAGGAGGTTTTCCACGTTAAAAATCGGTTGTCTCGTTATTTTTGAATTGTTTGCTGCTGCGATTGCTATTTTAATTTCCTCACAGGTTCTCACAAGTAAGGGATTGGTTATCTTGATCCCAACAAAAATATTATAGCACAAAATGTTTGATATTCGCAATGAAGATTCTTCAAAAAAAATTTAACTCGTCAATTATTCACTGAATGAAAGGAATTTAATAATTTACATATATACATGTCTATGTATCAACAACTTTAAAATTAGAGTATTGTAATCATTAAGCATGATAATTATGAAATTAATAAAATGTAATCTCCTTATTATTACAAAAATTCTAATCATACCAATGTTGCTTTGATTTATATCAAATATTGATAATTGATTATTTTCCTTATGATTATCTTAAACCCCAACGTGGATTTGGTTAATATTAGTTCAAATTTAACTACGAACGGGGGTTAGGGTTTCTGTCCGGGGGTTGATTGGGGAAAGTTTCTGGCTGGGGATTTTTCTCGGATTTTGTTGGTAACGTTACAAATGAGAGGGATGACCGAAATGGAAAGGTTTTATTTGCAGATAGCACCTTGTACCTTGTAGGCCCAAAACCATTGTAAATTGCAAAAGTGGCCTTCGTTTTTTTTTTATTCGGATTCTTTTGATTTTTCTTTTTTCTCATATTATTGTTGCCTACAAATAGTGTCACTGCATAAAAAAATTATAAAATCAATAGTTAAATTCGTAAAAATTTTATGGATTAATAATAAAATAAACTTCCTTACAATAGTTTTCAATAAAATTAGAAACATTATACTCGATAATATAAACATTGTACTCGATATCTATTTTATGGCACAAAATTGTTGGTTTTTCTCCTAGTGGAGGAAACCAAATGGTATTTTGATTCTGGTTGGATAACTAAAATATACATTAAAATATGTCTCGGTTTTCTATGTGGTTTGAGGGTAAATTTGTCAAATTAGCTTCTGATTAGGATAAATAATCAGTGTGCTAAAAATTAGAAGGTGAGAGACAAATTCGTTTGAGAGAAAAGAAGGGAGAAGAGAAAAAGTCACTTTTCGCACAGCTGTGATCGGAGTGTCGATCGGATGCATCCGATTGGTGTAAAGTTTAGAGGGTAGCTTCTACACTAGTTGGTCTCAATTCTGAACGGTGGAGATTGGTTTCTATCGGTTGAGTTTGGAGATATCGAGGTTTTACTGAAGTTGATCATTCCATAGGTGCAGAGAACGTTTTCTTCTGCATTGTTCTGATCGTTTGGATAATCGAACGGTAAATTATTCTCTGATTGATCTAAAATTTTGAAGGTACGTTTTAAACTTGTGGTTCTAGGATTTGAACGGTGGAGATTTGATTTGGTTACCGGAATCCTTGTGAACCGAGAGTTTTCGTACAGCCTAAGTTTTGGTTTTCTTGTTATGGTCTCTTGTTGGAATTTGTTTGATTTGAGATTGGTTGTTGAACCTGGAATCTTGTATTGTGTCTCTTATTTGTTGAGAACTTAGAGTGGATGTTGTAACCCAAAGTTTATTCATTATAGTGGATTTTTGGGTGGACTATGGTCCCGTGGTTTTTACTCCTCACATCGAGGAGGTTTTCCACGTTAAAAATCGGTTGTCTCGTTATTTTTGAATTGTTTGCTGCTGCGATTGCTATTTTAATTTCCTCACAGGTTCTCACAAGTAAGGGATTGGTTATCTTGATCCCAACAAAAATATTATAGCACAAAATGTTTGATATTCGCAATGAAGATTCTTCAAAAAAAATTTAACTCGTCAATTATTCACTGAATGAAAGGAATTTAATAATTTACATATATACATGTCTATGTATCAACAACTTTAAAATTAGAGTATTGTAATCATTAAGCATGATAATTATGAAATTAATAAAATGTAATCTCCTTATTATTACAAAAATTCTAATCATACCAATGTTGCTTTGATTTATATCAAATATTGATAATTGATTATTTTCCTTATGATTATCTTAAACCCCAACGTGGATTTGGTTAATATTAGTTCAAATTTAACTACGAAATCACCGATTCTAAGTCATTTTTCTTCATATCATACTCCCTTTAAAAGCACGAGTTCAAGAAAATCTTTCGGTAGACAAAATTACCATTGGAATTCAAATACTAATTCATTAAGTAAGAATAAGTTGATTTATTTAAACATATTTATCCATAACTATGCTTTTATAAGAATAGAATTTAGGATATTTCCAAGACGCCCTCTCCTATGCTCGAATGACTTCCCCTCCAGTCGTCACCCGCCATCTGGCAAGGGAAGGAGGCCCAAACAGTCGGTCTATCCTCCGTTCTGTCTCATCTATCGAATATGAGATATTTCCAAGACGCCCTCTCCTGTGCTCGAATGACTTCCCCTCCAGTCGTCAGCCGCTATCTGTAAAGCAAATGATGACTCAGCGACGTGTCTGCTCACCCCTCAACCGCCCTCCTGTGCATAGTTAAAGCCAAAGGTCAAATCTCAGAGGTAAGAGACTATAAAAGGAGGTAAGGGGAGAAAGAAAAGGGGGACGAAACTTTGAACTCAGGGGAGACTTCTGAACCTTTTTCTTAAACTCTAAACAATTCTAAAAAACATGTCTTCTTCTGAAAACTCAATAAGAGTGATGAATATTAGAACCTCAATGATCCTCGGATCTTCTCTCAAACCCCACTCAAGCTCATCAGCTGACTTGACCGTCGGAGGTACCACGGGGGAACCGGTCCCCGCCCTCTTACGGGTTTCTTCTTCTTGTTTGCGCAGAAAGATCAGGAATCTCAATCCAATGATCAGGCATAAAGTCGGAGGACGAGTCAGCCCCACCTTTCATCCTCTCCCTCTTCACCGTCAGCATGGAGATCATGACTGCCTCCCACGGTGGAACCCCCCCTTGACTGTGTATTATCAGACATCAACAGTTTGGCGCCCACCGTAGGGCTCACTCTCTTCTCTAAGAAGACATGCCCAATTCTGAGCAGGGCCTGATCTTATCTAGTCTTGAAAAATATCGCTGGAATCGCACCATTCAAGCTAAACAAAGCCTGAAATCGCATCATTCAAGCCAAGGAGAATTAGCCTATGGCTATGAGGAGCCAACATATGCGTAGCCCTCGAGGGCTCTAACAGCTTTCTGGGGAGTATTTGCCAAGTGAAACCCCGAAAGCCCTCCTAGAAAAGACACACCACTATGGTGCTTGTCTGGCTTGAGAATGAAGCGCAGGCTTCTTATCACCGCCACAAATAAAAACCCTACCGCCAGGACAGCCAAGAAGCCTGGGGTTGGATCACAAAACAGAACCCTGCCTTCAACAAGGGTTATGATCAGATCCAGTATTGCTGAAGCTCATGTCGACGATAGCTCACACGAGCAAGGAGCAGTGATTAAGTCTGTGACAGGCTCCTCGGACCATCACCACCTTTTAAGGAGAGTCCTTCCACTCCAAGGATGAGATTGCAGGAAAAACTCGAAGGACCACCTGATGATTGCCAAAGTCAAAGGAAGAACTGGTGGTTGAAGCATGCGACTCGTACTCTCCCTACAAAAGAAGGCTCCTCCATTCACAGGATGGTCTGGTCGTTGCTATCCTTGGAATCCCCAAGAGGGATCCATGATTTTGTCAAATTCCAAGGAGCAAAGCATCGACGTCTGGGGTTTCACCAACAAGAAGCCCCCCATCACAAAAGTTATCTAGGCCTCCTCCTGATCACAAAAGTTATCTAGGCCTCCTCCTCAAGTGCACAACCGTGTCAAGTTATAGTATAAAAAGTTATTGATCCCACGAGGAAGGTGTTTTGTAGGAGAAAATATAAATTTGGTTCTTATGTTGTGTGCGTGACAAATAGGAGTGAAGAATAATTGTGATTGTGGAGAGATGGAGAGAATAAAAATGATTGTGTAAATGAATATATTTGAGAGTGGAAGTGATAAAAAAATAAATGTGATCAACAAGGCAAGAAGGAAAAATCAAGAAACAAATAAAAATCAAGAATGAAAAAATAAAATTTAAGAAAGTAAAGATGATGGATTCAATTAAAGATATGGGTAATCTAAAATTAAACCCACTTCTTAGAAAAGGGTGATTCCCTAGAGGGTTCTAGCCTAAAGGCGAATCAAAGAAAATAAAATAAACAAAAAGAAAAACTAAACCTAAGAGGGTTCTAGCCTCAAGGTGAATAGTATAAGAAATTAAAATCTAACTACAAAATAAATTATAAAATCTAAACTACAAAATAAATTGCAAGAATTAAATACAAGAAAATAAATCTACTTATAAGCATGAAATAAATCTAAGTCAAGAGGGTTCTAGCCTCTTGGCTATTTAACAAGAAAATAAAATATAACTACAAGCATAGAAATAAATCTAAACTAATAAGTAATAAAAAGAAATAAAAGAGAAGATAAAAACAAACCTTTAAATTGATCTCCATCTCCATCTTCATCATCCAACAAAGAGAAGAAAAATTTAAAGTTGTGAAAAAATTATTTTATTAATTGTAACAAAAGTTACAAATTTGGAAGGCCTTCTCAATTAAGAGTGGGCCTTCTTTCCAAATGGAGTTATAAAAATTTTCACACCCTCAACCCCTCACTCTCTACCCCTATTTATAGTAAACATCAGTGAATAAGAGCCCTTGGATTGAAATCTTATCCAAAACAAGCAAATTTTAGCCTTTGATCTGTAACAGAACGACGTAGGTATCGATATCATCGATGCTGGTATCGATGCCAGCATCGATGCTGGCATCGATGTCCAATCAAAAATCTTCCTCCACAGATGGCTTCGTCTCGTCGAGATAGGCGATTTTCATATATTATATGTTAAATTCTGCCTTCCGGATTGAGAGATATCGTCGTTTCTTTACGGTCAACCATCTTGAATATATTTTGTTTTCATATTTGATTTTTTTTTATTTTCTCCAGCTTCTACAAGCTACTCGACTTGATTCTGGGCTTAGGATTTTTGGCTCTTGCTTGTGTTCTTCATTTAATTCATGAGCTTTTGTTGAGAGATGGGATTTTTGGGCTTTATTCTTCATTAACCTGCAATTAAAGATAAAAATAATTATTATTTGGGCTTTATTCTTCATTAACCTGCAATTAAAGATAAAAATAATTATTAGTGATATATTTATTCATTAGATAATGAGGGTATAAAATTATAATAAAATATGATTATCACCTCCTGTCGAGCATCATCCTCCAAAAATCTTAATCAACAGGACGCTGGCCATGCAAGGCAACCAACAATGGTGAAGCAAGATCGGTTGAAAATCACCATATTCGCCGTCAGCCAGCAAAGACCTCAGCAAAGACTCAAGTTCAGAAAGGTCTTGGCCGATGAGATGGCGAATATGTTGACTACTCAGCGAGGCCTAAAGCTAAAACAGCCCGTCCTCAAAAGAGGGAGCAACATCGCCCTCGTCAAAAGGTGACACGAAACAACCCAGGAAGCTCCGTCTTGGTGGCCTTGTCCCTTGCAAGAGGCAACCTTCAAAATACAGCGAAGAATGAGAATTCGACGTCACTCAAATGCTAGATGTTGATGAGTTGTACTCCATTATATGTATAAATTCTAATAATCAATGGAAGTTCAAAAAAAGAGTAAAGAACAAAGACCTTGGCTCCTCATCAGGATAAGCCCAAGGCACAACGACTCCTCAGTCGGCACAAAGTCCTTGGCTCTTCTTAAAGGTAAGCCCAAGGCACAACAATTTCTCAGTCGGTCATCAAGACCTTGGCTTCTCATCAGGATAAGCCCAAGGCATAACGACTCCTCAGTTGGCACAAAGCCCTTAGCTCTTTTTAAAGGTAAGCCCAATGCACAACGACTCGTCAGTCGGCACAAAGCCCTTGTCTCTTCTTAAAGGTAAGCCCAAGGCACAATGACTTCTCAGTTGGTCACAAAGACCTTGGCTCCTCATCAGGATAAACTCAAGGCACAACGACTCCTTAGTCGGCACAAAGTCCTTGGCTCTTTTTAAAGGTAAGCCCAAGGCACAACGACTCCTGAGTCGACACAAAGCCCTTGGCTCTTCTTAAAGGTAAGACCAAGGCACAATATATGGTTCGATTCTGTCTGCTCTCATCGACCATCATGGTCAAGACCTTGGCTCCTCATCAGGGTAAGCCCAAGGCACAACGACTCCTCAGTCGGCACAAAGCCCTTGGCTCTTCTTAAAGGTAAGCCCAAGACACAACATATGGTTCGATTCTGTCTGCTCTCATCGACCATCATGGTCAAGATCTTGGCTCCTCATCAGGATAAGCCCAATGCACAATGACTCCTCAGTCGGCACAAAGCCCTTGGCTCTTTTTAAAGGTAATATCAAGGCACAATGACTCCTCAATCGACACAAAGCCCTTGGCTCTTTTTAAAGGTAAGCCCAAGGCACAACATATGGTTTGATTCTGTCTGCTCTCATCGACCATCATGGTCAAGACCTTGGCTCCTCATTAGGGTAAGCCTAAGGTACAACGACTCCTTAGTCGGCACAAAGCCCTTAGCTCTTCTTAAAGGTAAGCCCAAGGCACAACATATGGTTCGATTCCTTCTGCTCTCATCGACCATCATGGTCAAGATCTTGGCTCCTCATCAAGATAAGCCTAAGGTACAATGACTCCTCAGTCAGCACAAAGCCCTTAGATCTTCTTACAGGTAAGCCCAAGGCATAACGACTCCTCAGTCGGTCACAAAAACCTTGTCTCCATATCAGGATAAGCCTGAGGCACAACGACTCCTCAGTCGGTCACCAAGACCTTGGCTCCTCATCAGGATAAGCCTGAGGCACAATGATTTCTCGATCAGATATCAAGGTCTTGGCTCCTCATCAGGATAAGCCCAAGGCACGATGACTCCTCGGTCATCGATCAAATGCTTGGCTCTTTACCTGGATATGCCCAAGGTAAATCCCCAAGGTCGGCCTCTGTAATTACTTCTTGACCTAATGGATGAAACGAAGACATAGACACTTACCCCACGGGTGTCATTGGATCTACTAAGACCGACATTGTTCCTAAAAAGAAAGCAGCACTATAACTACAACATGAGCAACTATTTCATCAAGTAATTTCAGCTTTCAACAGCTAAGGATAGGAGAAACTATTTCTCATTCAAAAACATTCCTTACAAAAAGCCCAACAGGGCTTGCAAAAAAAAGGAGAGAGAGATCCTTAAAGCTCCCTCCTAAGGGTTAGAAGCTGAGCCGGATCTGTTGACCCTATAGTTTTGATGATGATTTGGCAAATAATTTATTACTAATAAGTTCTCTAGTGTTTTGTGTTTATGTTTCTCTTTTCAGGTATTTCAACACACCTCAGTCAAGCGTTAAAGATTCAAGTTCATATGTGTGGATTTACCTAGGTATATGTTTGGTTTACTTACATATATTGTATGATTATATCTAAGCTCAATATATGTACACTTAACACATTTTTTGTGACGTTTTCTATCATATAAATGATTTCTCATCAAACGTTGTTATAATAACTTTTCTTCCATGTTTACAGCTCTTTAATTTGATATTTTTAATGAATTTTCAAAACAGCCCTAAAACCTGTCAATATGCCATATATCAGATTTCGGTCGACCGGTGCGGTCGACCGCCAGTTGTATTTTCCTGAGCTCAGTTGTTTTGTGCTCGCGGTCGACCGCACCGGTCGACCGAAATACCTCCAGAGACTTTTTCGGTCGACCAAAAATTCCGTCGGTCGACCGCCAGCTTTGATTTGTGTTTTCTCTGTGCGGTCGACCGGACCGGTCGACCGCCGAGGTGTCAGAACTTTTGTAACGGCTAGTTTTTCTACCTGTTTTCAAACTGGGTTTTTGGTCTTTTACTCACTTTTTTGTTGATGTATTGGGGTGCTATATATACCCCATTGCTGTTCTTCCTCTCTACAACTAAGACATCCAAGTTTGGTGTTTAACAAAATATTGATTGTGTTTAAGAGCTGTTTAATAGTTGATTTCATCAATTAGTTTTTCAAGAGAAGTTTTTTTCTACAACAAGAAGTGGCATTCAATCCTATTGGAATCATCTCTACTGTTCTTCTTGCTTGAGAAGTCTTCTAAACTCTTATATAGCTTATTATTTCATTTTCATTTCATTTAGCTATATCTATTGAGTTTCATTCACTGTTATCACACACATATTTGAGCTTAATATTTTCATACCATATAGTGTGGGTTGTGGGGTGTGATTTAGTGAGTGTGAGCTTCATTGAGTTCTCACTTGTTATTTGAGAACAAATCATTGTATTTAACTTTTATTTGTGAGAATCACTTGTAATACACTTGTACACCGAGAGAAGTGTGAGGCGAGACACGGGGTCGAATCCAATAGGAGTGGCGTCGATTGACGAACCTAGGGAGAGGTTGTAATCGAGCACTTGAGGAGGAGGATACGGGGTATGTTCCTACACTTAGTGTGTAAAGTGTGATTGCATAGTGTTTGTGTAGTGTGAGAGTTTTCGGTGATCTTGTAAACCGAGTGTGTAGAAGTTCCGGCTTCCAAACCGGATTGTGATAGTGGATATCTCCTCGAGGTGAGGAGCGGGGACGTAGGTCGTGGTGACCGAACCTCGTAAACATATCTTGTGATACTCTTATTACTCTTATTATTCTTATTGTTCTTATTGTTCATATCTATCTCTTGCAAGAACATATTGATCTATATAATTTTAATTAGGATTTTATTGGGATTAGATTAGCATAAGACCCTAATCACCCCCCTCTAGGGTCTAACAATTGGTATCAGAGCTTGGTGCTCTTTGATTTAAGGACTAACCGCCTTGAGTTAAAGATCCAAGTTATTGTATTTGTGCTAATCTAATTTTGATTGCATTTTGCTTCTTGCATATCATCTCTATGGATATGAATGATTCATCTTGCTTAGGATATGCTATTAATATTGCTCCTCGTTTGGATATTTTTCCCTATGCTCAATGGCGTATTAGATTCAAACTTTTCGTTCAATCTAATCAATTTGATTTATGGGAAATTATTGAGGATGCCTATGTTGTTCCCATTTTGAAAAAATCCAAATGGTGTTAAAATGATAAAAGATTGTTTAACATGAATAAGCTTTTGTTAGAATATTTGATTAACGCTTTTCACTCATCGTTTTCTAACAAATTTGCTAATTTTGATAGTGCTTACACTTTATGGAAACTTATTGAAGCACATGAAGGGAAATTGGAGGCGATTCAACAAGCATTGGAAAATCCCGCTTTGAGTTCTAAGGAAGCCTCATCTCCATGTACAATACCACTAGGTGATAACCCTAGTGAGGTATGCAATAACGAGGATATTATTACTTTTGATTAACTTGCTCTTGAGTTTGAAAAATTACACAATTGCTATATTGATGTAAAGAGTAAGTATGTTAATATAAAATCCACTCATGAAACACTAGCTACTAAGTTTAATTTTATTACAAATAAAAATATAATTCTTAAACAATGCAATGAAAATTTGAAAATTAAAAATGCTAGTTTGCTTCATGAAAAACGTGATGCTATGTTAGAAGTAGATAAGTTGAAATCTATGATGAGTAATCATGTTTATCCTACTTCTAGTAGCAATACTTGTATGCAAAATGATGAGTTGAATCAAATGAGAAAACAAATATCTACCTTAGATTCAACACTAAACACATGTATTGCTAATAATAAAAAGCTTATGGACTTATGTGCAAAGTTTAACGTTAATTCTTCTAAGAAACCTATTCACTATGCACATATGTATGACAAAATTCATAAATGTTCTATTTGCGGTCTTAAAGGCCATTTAGCTCAATTTTGTCATAATGCATCAAAAATTGACAAACCTATTCATGATTGTGCATCACATCAAGCTTCTTCATCACATACACATGTACACATACATAGTGTAAATCATAAACATGCTCATGTGTATAAATGTGATTATTGTGGTCGTTTTGGTCATTTGACCAAGTTTTGTTTCGATTTAAAAAGAAATTCTTGTTTGCAAAATAATTACAAAGAAAAATCTATTTTTGCAAATGAACCACGTGCATTTCATTTCGGTCAACATAAACCATTCAAACCTCTACATTGCACAAATTGCAATCGTATGAGTCATGTTTACAATTTTTGCTTTGATCGTATCGGTGCACAAAATACGCCCAAACGGGTTCATAACCCTAGGGCCTTGAATTTAAATGATAGGGGTCATGTCCCAAGTTCTAGTGGTACCAAAATGATTTGGGTACCAAAATGATTGTTATACTATTTCTATTTTTTTGTTTTGTTCTTATTTTGAATAATTGGTTTTTGAGCTTTTAATGACAAATTGTATTCTTTATACTAAAATAAATTATTTGTATGTTTTTATAATTAAAAACACTTATATATATCTTATAAAACTTTTAGTGTATTATAAAACATATTTCCAAAAGGTCAAAATTGAAAAACTCTCAAAACAAATTTTCTAAAATACATGTCTATTTTACTTTCTCGCGGTCGACCGACCCGGTCGACCGACGAACTCTCTGTCATCGTTTCGGTCGACCGCGTCGGTCGACTGACAGGGAATTTCTGCAGTGACTTTGAGTTTTTATCGGGTTTCGGTTTTGTTATTGGATATCTGTTTTGGACCCGAACTCTACATCACCATTGAATCTATCATCTACTCAATCCCAGCCGTTGTTCCCTCTCTCAAAACATCCGACTTCTCTTCTTCCTCCCATTTCAAAATCGCAGACCTAGGGTTTGAAATTCTTTCGGTCGCCCGTTTTGTTCGACCGCTGCTCCTCTCTGTCGACTTCCATCAAATTTTGCTTGGTAAGCTCCTCTCTCAACTCTTGATTTCTTTTCTTTACTCAGATGTCTATCTTCTGGATCTAGGGTTTCTATTTTAGGGAAGTTTTTAAATTTTCTCTAAATTTCTTTTTACAGGGGTTTTTCTATCATATCTCATATCTAATCATAATCCTAATCTATTATGCCTCCTAAAAAGAGATCTAAACCTGAGTCTAGTTCATCCTCTAGAAAAGCTTCTCATTATGAGGATTTTTTGTTGTTTAAATCTCTTGTTAAGAAATATAGAGAATTGTGCAAACTGAAAATTCTTCCAACTAGATATATCAAATATCTTCAGTTAATCATGTATGACACTCAGTCTATCCTTCGTAATGTTGGGTTAGATAGATTGTTAGATGAGGAACATAAAGTTTCTTATTATCCTTTTCTAGTTTAACTATTTTATGCCAACCTGTCCACAACATCCTCTGCTGATGGTAGTCTGACCATTACTTCATCTGTTAAAGATGTTGCAATATCCTTTTCTGCCAACGAACTTGCAGGGATTCTTCAAATCCCAACAGGTGACGTTGATCTCATGTCTGTTGAGCTTGGTGATCCAGCTGTAAACCAACTCATGTTTAAATCCGGTTTCTCTTATCGTATGAACAACAATTCTCTCAATCCAAATACCAAACTCATTGCTAGAATCGTTGCTCAAAACTTGATTCCTAAAACCGGTAGTTTCGATCACTTTGCCTCTGACAAGATAAATGCCGTATATGTCATATTTGCCAAAATAAAAGTAGATTGGGCAACTATTTTTCTCAATAATATGGCATCGAAGCATACCAAATTTCTACCATTTGGCTCTTTTCTCACCCTCATCTTTCAACACTTCGATGTTGACCTCACCAATGAACCCAAGATTGAATCTAAGAAAGATTTCTTTGATAGGGTCTCTCTCTCTCGCATGCAGCTTTCGAGCTCCCTGTCTGATCCTGTTATGCCATCATCCTCTCGATCTAGAGCTTCCACCTCTTCCTCTTCTGATATTTGTGACCGTCTGGATCGCCTTGAGACTCAGTACTCAAGTGTTCAGAAGCAAGTCTCATCTATTCAGAGGGACGTTAGGACTATTCTATCCTATCAGCGTCAGTCTCTTGGGATCCCGGATCCTTCTTCCAGTTCTGAGTCTGGCTCTGAGGAGGGCTCTGCTGATGGATCTGATTCTGCTGCTGGATCGGGCTCTGGGCCTGCTTCTGGTGATGGTGATGATGGTGATGATGATTGATTTTTAGTGTCCATTGGGGTTAATGGTCTCTCATGTTTATGGTGATATTTCTATTTTGAGTTATAAAACTGATATATGTGTTTTTAGTTTGAGTGTAATAACTCCATATCAGTATGGATTTATGTGACTTTTTATGTATGGTTTGCTATCTTGTGGAACAATCTATGTTTATGCAAAACTATGTAGTTTCTAATGCTTATGTGATGATTTGTGACTTATTGTGTTTAGTTTATTTCTTCTATGATCAATGTATATTTGAAACAATATTCATGCTTTGGTGTGTGGAAAATAAGTTGCTAATAATGAGTTCTTTGTTTTATGTACTGTTTATGTTTGTTTAGTTTGCTTAGCTCCTTTACATTCTCTTTAGTGTCATTTATTCTATTTGACAGGGGGAGCTTTTGGCATACATTTTTTTATTATCTGTGCTCATAAGCAGGGGGAGCATTGCTCCTATCTTTTATTTTTCCCTTTTTGATGTTGTCAAAGGGGGAGAAAAATCCACAATCCACATATAACTCATTTTATATAGCTCCTATATTTATTCATATTCATATACGTTTCTATGTTTGGCTTATATGTGGGTTATCAGTTTATAATTCATATTCTTGTATAAATTGTTTGCCATTATCAAAAAGGGGGAGATTGTTGATCCTATAGTTTTGATGATGATTTGGCAAACAATTTATTACTAATAAGTTCTCTAGTGTTTTGTGTTTATGTTTCTCTTTTCAGGTATTTCAACACACCTCAGTCAAGCGTTAAAGATTCAAGTTCATATGTGTGGATTTACCTAGGTATATGTTTGGCTTACTTACATATATTGTATGATTATATCTAAGCTCAATATATATACACTTAACACGATTTTTGACGTTTTCTATCATATAAATGATTTTTCATCAAACGTCGTTACAATAACTCTTATCTCATGTTTACAGCTCTTTCATACTTCATTATATACATATAATACATGCTCAATATATATATACATATTTACAAGCTCTATGTCAAACTTATGTTCATGAAAACAGGTTTCTGAACACTTTTCAAAAAACAGGTTTGAGTTTTCACAAACGAAAATTGATTTTCCAAAAATTCCTTTTAAACTGTTTATTCACCCCCCCTCCCCTTTAGAAACTTTCCCCAAATTTCAACTATTTTGATTTGATTATATATTTTAATGGATTTTCAAAACAGCACCAAAAACCTGTCATATGCAAGCATATCAGTTTTCGGTCGACCGTGCGGCACCACAGTGTATTTTCCTGAGCCTCTCCGGTCACCGCACCGTCGACCGAAAGACCTCCAAGACTTTTTCGGCGAACCGAAAAATATCCGTCGAGTCGACCGCCAGCTTTGAATTTTGTGTTTCTCTGTGCTTTTGAGCTTCGCCGTCGACCGACGGTCGACGACCGAGCTGTCAGAACTTTGTAACGGTAGTTTTTCTAACCTATTTTCAAACTGGGTTCTTTGGCTTTTACTCACTTTTTTGC
The DNA here is from genome assembly GCF_001876935.1 of Asparagus officinalis. Taxonomy (NCBI): domain Eukaryota; kingdom Viridiplantae; phylum Streptophyta; class Magnoliopsida; order Asparagales; family Asparagaceae; genus Asparagus; species Asparagus officinalis. The sequence goes on along the minus strand of NC_033798.1, from coordinate 74,153,837 downwards.
TGTTGTATTGGGGTGATATATATACCCCATTGCTGTTCTTCCTCTCTACAACTAAGAAATCCAAGTTTGGTGTTTAACAAAATATTGATTGTGTTTAAGAGCTGTTTAATAGTTGATTTCATCAAATAGTTTTTCAAGAGAAGTTTTTTTCTACAACAAGAAGTGGCATTCAATCCTATTGGAATCATCTCTACTGTTCTTCTTGCTTGAGAAGTCTTCTAAACTCTTATATAGCTTATTATTTCATTTTCATTTCATTTAGCTATATCTATTGAGTTTCATTCACTGTTATCACACACATTTTTGAGCTTAATATTTTCATACCATATAGTGTGGGTTGTGGGGTGTGATTTAGTGAGTGTGAGCTTCATTGAGTTCTCACTTGTTATTTGAGAACAAATCATTGTATTTAACTTTTATTTGTGAGAATCACTTGTAATACACTTGTACACCGAGAGAAGTGTGAGGCGAGACACGGGGTCGAATCCAATAGGAGTGGCGTCGATTGACGAACCTAGGGAGAGGTTGTAATCGAGCACTTGAGGAGGAGGACACGGGGTAGGTTCCTACACTTAGTGTGTAAAGTGTGATTGCATAGTGTTTGTGTAGTGTGAGAGTTTTCGGTGATCTTGTAAACCGAGTGTGTAGAAGTTCCGGCTTCCAAACCGGATTGTGATAGTTGATATCTCCTCGAGGTGAGGAGCGGGGACGTAGATCGTGGTGACCGAACCTCGTAAACATATCGTGTGTTTGTGTTTTGCTTAGCGTATTTTTATTCATCTCTATTGTTCATATCCATATCATATTTCTTCTTGCAAGATCAAATTGATCAACACAATTTTAATTAGATTTTAATTGGGATTAGATTAGCATAAGATCCTAATCACCCTCCCTCTAGGGTCCAACAGGATCCAGCAACAGGATTTCTAAGACGGCGGTATCGTGCTTTGTCTCGATCTACTCATCAGCTGACAAATCCGAATTCCCTCCGTCAGCCTCAGAGTCTCCCCTCCTTCTCTTGAGAGACCTCCTGGAAGAACTCGGCCCCTCCGAGTCAACCCTTCTTTTACAGACCTCCATTGGTGGAGGAAGGGCTGTCGTTTTGGAGTCGGCGGAAACTGAGGGGGACCCTTCCACCTTCGGAAATTCTTCTCCATTCAAAGCTCTGAACTCCTGAAGACTGAGGCGATACCGGAGTTTCTCAAGATCTCCGGCCTCTAGATCACTAAGAGCCCTCGACTCCAACACATTCTCCTGCACTTTGAGCCAATCCAAGCATGACAATGTATTATCGGCACCGAACACTCAGACAAAGAACCTCCTCCATTCTTTGTCCAACTCTGGAAAGTCATCATCCAGACGGAAATCTCCCCGATAGTGAAAAAAAATGTAGGGGTCCACCTCAGCGGACCCCACACTAACCACGTGCCCGAACAAACTGATGTTGGGCACCACTCCCACCTCGGAGCAAGCATCCATAAACGCCATCAAGATACATATAGCGTGTGGGTGAAATTGACAGGGAAAAACCCCCAAAGCGACAAACACCTCCCTAATAAAAGGATGCAATGGTAGGCGCAATCCACATTGCAGATGCGCCAGATAGAGAGGCACCCGACCCTCGTCATGCATATGCACCAGCGTAATACTATCCGGTCCTCCTAAGGTCATTATGCACGGAATATCATACTCATCAAGCAACCACGCTGCCTCATCCACTGTTACTCGAGAGTGAGACAGATATAGAGCTCTGAGCTTCTTCTCGCGGTCATTCTGAGGAAGAGCCATGGCCAAAATCTCTAAGGAAAAAAGGAGAATCAATAGGAAGAATGGTGTTCTTAATATAGGATATTCTTACAACAGCGCCCGAGATTATTTATAAGCTTCCGAAGAAGCATGCAGGAGGATTCAAGAGGCACAGTCTTGGAGCAACCAAGGAAGATCCACTTCGAAAACCAGCAATGGATCACTCGAAATACCAACCACCACTCGTAACGCATGCCAATCAATTAGCAAGCGAAGCGCCATTCGCTCCACCCATGACGCCTCATTTTCTCTAAAGAGTGGTTCCTAATACCGATCGCATTAGTACACAGGAGATTGGTGGTTAGCAAGCCCTACATCACGTCTCCAGCTATGCTCAACTGGCCAAAAATCCTCAACATCTTGAGCGAACTTATATCTATTTCACTCGGACCTGAGTAAAGTCAGCTCCGAATGAAAGGGGCCAACTGTTATGATAATTTACCATTTGAAGATAAAGATATTAAAAGATTGACTTCATATGGTCCAAACCAACTTAGTGGCCCAAAGGCCCAGTCAAGGGCAAATCTATTGACCCGCCGAGGAAACAAGTCCTCTTTTATCAACACGAAGTGCGAGATTAATCAACCCCTTATAAGTTAAGACGACTCCCCAAATAGTCGGCTCGATCACCTTCTCGGTAGTTCACTCGATCAGAAGCTCACTCGACTAACTGGTCGACAAATCATATGGGCGACTCACAAATCGACCCGTCTTTACTAAGAGCATAATATCCAGCTAAGCTACCTTTAGAGATACATCAATCAACACCATAATTTATTGAGCGATCCTCTCAAAACTCTGACAAACCTCATGCGGAAATAGCTCACTCTGCCCACGAGTCACTTCCTAAAGATCACTAAGATACTCTCCTGTGCTTGAATGACTTCCCCTTTAGTCGCCAGTCACCATCTGGTAAGGGAAGGAGGCCCAAACAGTTAGCCTATCCTCCATTCTGTCTCATCTATCGAATCTGGGATATTTCTAAGATGCCCTCTCCTGTGCTCGAATGACTTCCCCGCCAGTCGCTATCTTGCAAGGGAAGGAGACCCAAGCAGTCGGCCTATCCTCCGTTCTGTCTCATCTATCAAAACTGGGATATTTCCAAGATGCCCTCTCCTGTGCTCGAATGACTTCCCCTCCAGTCATCAGCCGCCATCTGTAAAGCTAAGGATGACTCAGCGTCATGTCTGCTCACCCCTCAACCACCCTCCTGTGCATAGTTAAATCCAAAGGTCAAATCTCAGAGGCAAGGGGCTATAAAAGGAGGTAAGGGGAGAAAGAAAAGGGGGACGAAACTTTGAACTCATGGGAGACTTCTGAACCATTTTCTTAAACTCTGAACAATTCTAAAAAATAATGTCTTCTTCTAAAAACTCAATAAGAGTAATGAATATTAGAACCTTAATGATCCTCGGATCTTCCTTCAAACCCCATTCAAGCTCATCAGCTGACTTGACCATCGGAGATACCACGGGAGAATCGCTCCCCGTCCTCTTACGGGTTTCTTCTTCTTGTTTGCGCAGAAAGATTAGGAATCCCAGTCCAAGGATCGAGCATAAAGGCGGATGAGGAGTCGGCCCCACCTTTCATCATCTCCCTCTTCGCCGTCAGCGCGGAGATCAGGACTGCCTCCCACGATGGAAACCCCCCCTCGACTGTGTGTTATCAGACATCAACACATGCTTTGACCCTAAACGTGATTTGATAGGAATAGAAATCCTACAATTCAAAACTGAACTTTTTTTTGAAGTATGATGAGTTACTAATTTAAAATCATTACGATATATAACATAACGAAGAAAGGTGAAAATATAGTATTTCAAAGTTTAAGAAACTATACTATTATTATCTAAATAGAATGCTATTTGTAATTGTTATTCTCTCACATGTAACATCATATACCAATATATATGCTAAAAAATTATAATAACTTTCATAGCACTTTCATCTCCTTCTACAGGTGTATGTCTTTGTTATTTTCTTCTTATTAGATTAGATTATCTATTTTTTCATATCAACTCTATTTTCTTCTTCTTAAATTAGATTAGATTATTTCAAAGTAATTAATTATATTGTATGTTTGATCTTTTTATAGATTAAGAACTTATAAAAAATTTCACAGCACTTTCATCTCCTTCAACATGTATGCGCCTTTGTTATAATTTCTTATTAGATTAGATTACTTAAATAGAACTCTATTTGCAATAGTTATCCTCCATTTCAAATCTATTTGCAAAGGGGTGAAGGGCCTTATCCTAATTCGAGTAGGATTCTTATTGATATTATAGTTGATTAGTTAATGTGTCGTTGCACAAGGCTGGGAGTCCATGTTGTTGAAGGTTTCATCTCATCTTTTAAGAATTGTTGAAAGAAATCAACTGTACACTTTTTATTATTATTAGGACTATGAATCCAACCCAACTTTAAAACAAATAAATCCTTTTCTTAGTAGGAGTCAGTTCACATGTCAACTATTTATCACAGGAACACACTCTCAATATTAGAACATCAACATTGTATAAAGAAGTACTCATCAACTTTGAAGGTTGCGGATTGAAAGTATATACAAAATTTATGCTCTTCCATTCTTTTTCTTATTTATTTGTTTTGCTTTATGTGTTTCACTCTTTATTTATTTATTTATTTATTTATTATTACATGGGCACATATCTGATAGATATGAATCATACATACGAACAAATTGATCATGTATTTTGCAAGCAATCCGTCAATAATTTCTCTTATATGCAATGTGATAGAGTTAAGATCTTCTATAATTATATTTGACTCAATTATTATTATTATTTTGTACAATCGGTTTGGAACTATACACAATGAACTCCTCCTTTTTTTGGTGTGTGTTGCTTTACGTCGTAGTGAATTATTCTTTTCTTTTTGTTTTGTTTTTTATTATCCACAGCTAGCAACGTGGATATACATCTCACATGCATTGTTTTTGTATTCATGCAAATCCACTTTTATTATTATTCTTCTTATTTGTTTACTCCACATATGCATAGTTTGTTAGGCCATGTTTGTAGGCATTAAAAAATGCCAAACTTCAAGATATGAGGAAGTTCATCATAGGGACGAACCTCATCTCAATAAAGGTGAGACTCGCCACCCAGTGAGGATCCACATCAGAAACGAGACTCACCACGCAGCGAGCCTCGGCGAAGCTCGTCATTGGAAACGAGGTTTGAAGCTCATCATTGGAAATAAGACTTGACATCAGAGACAAAGCTCATCATCGGAAACGAGGTTTAAAGCTCATCATCGGAAACGAGGTTCGAAGCTCGTCATTAGATACGAGGTTCGGATTTCATCATCAGAGGTGAAGTTCGTCAATGAAAATAGCTCGTCAGTGAAGACGTGATTCGTCAAAAGGAAATTCACAAGGTTTGCTTGATACGAGTCTTCGTGCGAGCATCTTCGATCGCGGAATTATCAAAGGTGGGTTGAGAAGAAAATAACAAAAACACAAGAATAATTCAGTGGTGACAAAGAAAAATACCTTCTCTAGATTATTAGAATAAAATAGTTTACAATCTCTCACAATCTTACTAGAATTGAAGAATAATCTCTCTCAATTCTCAACTACAATATAATCTCTCTTGATTGCTTTCTCCCCTCTTTTTTTTAAAACCCTAAAACAATCCCTTATATAGGTGTAATAACGTGGATGGCAAAGTGATAAATAACCAAGGCCAAACCCCACTGGAATTCATGCAAACAGAAACCCAAACAAACTAGGAAACCGTCGATTAGTCGACTCATAAAAATGCATGAGTCGACTCATGCCAAGTGAGTCGGCTCATGATGAGGTGAGTCGACTCGTCAGAAACTTTCGAAAAAACGGCAGGATTTCATGAGTTGACTCATGATAGGTATGAGTCGACTCAACCTGATGAGTCGACTCATATTTATGTATGAGTCGACTCACGGGCTAAAACTGGATGCTTCGATTCTTTGATTCGTCGTCTCGTTTCACGCTTCAACCTGCATTCCACTGTATTGTTTTACCCCTCTATTCTCAAGTTACCATAAGAACCATCTATCCTTAAGCTCCCATGAGGATCGCTAAGTTCTAAAGAGAAGATACACCCGTATCATGGCTCCCCCCTTTAGGAACTTAAAGTCCCGTTCAAGTTAGAACTTCAGCTGAGGAAACTCGCGAGCTCCCCCTTCCCTGTTGAACCACTTAGCCTTGCTAGGAACCTGACTTTGATGTCCAATGAGAAATGACTCCTTCGTCCCCCGCCTCGTCATGGTCGTCTTCCACTCTAAAATGTAATCTTCTTTTAGCGCCTCCTCTTTATCAAACCATAAGTCTTCAACATGCGGCAAGATCACCTTGTCGTCACCTTCATCATCCAGTAATGAAGGCTCGAACAACTTTAAATACTCAGCATTGATCACCGAATACATGCCTAAGTAAGGTGGCAAATCCAGCCTGAAGGCGTTGTCACCAATCTAATCGAGAATCCAAAACAGACCATAACGTATAGGTTTCAATTTATTCCCTTCTCCCTTTAGCCTCTCCTTACTTAATTTCAGTCATACCATGTCGCCTATGCCAAAGTTACAAGGAACCCGATGCTGATCATGCTTCGCCTTGTACTTTACTTGTGATTTCTTCAATTGAGCTTCAACCATGGCATGAATATGTGCAATCTTCTCTAGAAATCACTGAGCACGTTGTCTCTCACTCCCTTCCTTACCGTCGGCCGTAGCTTCACTGGAAAACACGAGATCAAACAGACTTGGAGGTAAAAACCCATAACAAGTCTCAAATGGTGACTTTCCTGAAGATCCATGAATAGCCCAATTAAATGCAAACTGAAGATATGGTAAGCTCTCATCCCAAGTCTTGAGATGCTTGGAATTGTATCCTTTCAACATATGTACCATAGTCCGATTAACTACCTCTATTTGTCCATCGGTTTGTGGATGAAAGGTCATGCTCTTCTTCAACCTAGTGTCCATCAAGCTCCATAAAGAATCCTAAAAGTATCTGAGAAGCCGGCTATCTCAATCTGAAATAATCGAATTCGACAACCCAAAGTGCTTCCACACATGCTCAAAGAACAATTTCGCCGCACCCGCTCCTGTCATGGTCTTCTTACAAGGAATCAAGACGACCATCTTGCTGACTTGCTGAACCGGTCCACCACAACAAACAAATAATCATTCTCACACTTAGTCATCGGCAATCCTCCTAAGAAATCTATAGAAATACTCTCCCACGGTCTCAACGGTATCGACAATGGTAGATACAATCCCCTTTCTCTATTAGAAGGCTTCGATACGCAACATAGCTTATACCCTCCAACATATTTAGTGACATCATCTAACATCTTCGGCCAAAAGACATGGCGCTGTAGGTTGAGAAGCATCTTCTGAATCCCAAAATAACCTTTCACACATGATGTATGAGCTTCTGAATCCACTGCAATCGGTTGCCATCCTCCAAAATGCATAGCAACGTCCCTCGATACAACAAACTATCTGCACCAATCTCATACTCCCCCTTTCGACCAGCTTTCGCCTGCTCGAACACACTGCTGAAATCTCGGCTGGATGTGTACATTTGTACATACTCCAAAGGAACCAAGGGTTGAATGCGCGTCGTCACCAAGAGAGCTCTCACGGGTGGGCGAGATAACACATCGGGTAACTTGTTCGTCGTTCCCTTATTGTACCTAATGATGATATTTAACGTCATCCAATAGGACATCCACTTCATGTGACGTACTTGCTGTAGCTTCGTCTGGGCATGTAAAAATTCTAATGGCTTGTGATCTGAGTGCACAACCACCTCCTTTCCCAACAAATTCACCCGCCAAGGCTTGATTGCTTGATAAAGTGCATAAAACTCCTTGTCGTAGGTGGGGTAGTTCTGAATAGCACCCGTAAACATTTCTGAATGGTACTCCATCGGCTTCTCTTCCTGAATCAACACAGCGCCCATAGCATAACTAGAAAAGTTGGTCTCTACCTCGAAGGTCCTCTGTAAATTCGGCAATGCCAATACCGGTGCCTCCGAGATCTTCCTCTTTAATAACTGAAAAGCTTCCTCATGCGTCCTCCCCCACTCAAACCGAACCTTCGCCTTCATAAGGCTATGTAAAGGTATCGTATAAGTCGAGAAATGTCGAATGAACTTATGCAAATACTGGCAACCCCCATGAAGCTTCTCACCTCCATTACTATCCTAGGTGTCGGCCACTTTGTAATCACCGCCACCTTACCTGGATCTATCCTCCGTTAGCCTTTCCCCACGATAAACCCGAGATACACCAACTCATCCTTCCCGAATTCACACTTCTTCCTGTTAAGCTTCAGATGTCCGTTCTGCAGCACTTCAAACACCTTCTTGACATGAACAAGATGCTCCTCTCAGGTTCTGCTGTACACCAAGATATCATCGAGGTAACTATCACAAAATCCTCTATAAAGGGTCGCAATAAATCATTCATAAGTCTCATAAAGGTAGCCGAAGCGTTACACAATCCAAACGGCATCACCAACCACTCGAACAGGCCCTGCTTGGTCTTGAACGTAGTCTTCCAAGTATCATCCTCCCGAATCCTCACCTGATGGTAACCAGACTTCAAATCCAGCTTCGTAAAACACCTCGCTCCTTCCAACTGGTCCATAAGATCATCAATCCGAGGTAATGGGTATCGATTCTTGATGGTTATCTTGTTGAGCGCCCGGTAATCCACACACATGCGCCAGCCTTCATCCTTTTTGGGCACTAACAACACTGGTGACCCACAAGGGGAACAACTCAGCACAATCACTCCTGTCTCCAAAAGCCCCTGAACCTGCCTCTTGATCTCCTCAGACTCCTCTACAGATGTGCGGTATAGATCTATATTCGGCAAAGAATTCTTGCCGGTTAACATAATCTTATGCTCCACACCCCATCATGGTGGTAGTCCCATGATCTCCGAAAACAAGTCCATGTACTTGGCCTTCAACCTGTCAAGATCTCCCTCCTGAAACTTGCTCAAGGTAGTCAAGCACACCCTACTCAGCTGCTCCTCATAAGGCCTAATGACTAACAATACAAATCTCTTGCTCGCATTCACTAGCCTCTTCGTCTGAGTCACTGTCACCAAACTCGTCTCCTATGGAAGATATGCTGAATGAAAGATGAATTACTCGCCATCTTTGGTGAACGTATACTTCTGGGCTCGTCTATCATAGACCACAAACCTATCCCATAAATAAGGATTGCCCAACATTACTTGGCAAACATCCAACGGAATGACGTTGCATGTGACCTCGTCAATATACGACTTGTGAAGTGCAAATCTGAAAGTGCATTGGTTGACCATACTCAATCCCTCCTCCTTCTGAATCCACCCTAAAGGATAGGGTTTCGGATGTTTAACTGTCTTCAATCCTAGCTTCTGAACCAAGGACTTAGTTATCAAATTCTTCTGGCTCCTTGGATCCACGATGGCATCAACTAAGCTGGTCTTGACATGTAATTTTAAAATAAAGAGCTGCTCCCTCTGGTCTTCGTCCTTAATCGTGGTCTGCTTCCCCACCATAAGGTTGAGACTGCTATTGAGTTCTGTCATCTCGGGAACTTTCTTCAGACCCTGAGCTACTACATATGCCTTCTTCTCCTCCTTTTTCTTCAATCCTTTTGGCTTCAGACAATGATACTTCTCCCAGCAACGATCAGCTATGTGCCATATCTGTTTGCAGTGATTGCATGTTAATCATGCCTTCCCCGAATCACCCTTCTTCTTCTCTTCCTTAGGCTGAGAGCCACTAGACTTGCCTCCTATCTGTTTGGAGTCTCCCTTCGTTTCGTTGCCCTTCTTTTGTCTGCTCTCAATGGCAATGGCCTTCACACTCGCTTCTGCCATGGACTCGACTGTGAACAACTTCATCTCCTTTTGGATATATTCATTCAAACCCACCATATACTTCATAAAGATGGAATATTCCCCCGTCACGATGTTGAGAACCATCATGTGCTGCTGGAACTCCATCGTATATTCTTGAACGGTCTGGTTGAACCTTTGGCGCAATCCGTACCACTTATATCAACGCTCCTCGAGGAACCCTACTAGGTAGAACTACTTCCTAAGTAGCTCCTTGAATTTTATCTACGATACCACCTTCCGTTCCTGCTTACAATAGAATTTCCATCATGTCAACGCATACCCCCAAAGCTTCAAAGTCACGAACACAAGCTTCTCCTTGGATGAATATCGGTAGAGGGTAAAATACGTCTCCATCCGCTCGATCCAATTATCAAGCCTCTCGACGTTAACACTTCCATCATAAACATGAATCTCTAGCTTGAAGTCCATCTTCAAATTCTAGTAAGAACCCTTACCCCCTTGATGCAGAATGGTTTTGACAATCTCGGCCTCCCTATCAGAATCAGATTCCTCGCCTTCTCCATCGGACTCCATAGTTTCTTCTTACCTTTCGAAGAAGATTCCTCCTTTTTGTCCTTTTTTTGAAAGATATTGACGAGCTGTGTGAGAGTCGAACTCATTGTCTCCATCTGTTTCTCCAATGCATCTAGCCTCGCAAAACTATCTCCTTCAGTCGTCTTCTTCTTCCTTAATTTCTAGACTCCTTCCAATGAAATAAAGGTCTCACCTAGCTTCTTGTATTGCGATCGAGTCAGGACTATACAAAGGATATCCCCTTCACAGAATCTGATTGCTCTGATACCAACTTGATATGAGTCGCCATGCGAGCACATTTGATCGCGGAATTATCAAAGGTGGGTTGAGAAGAAAATAACAAGAACACAAAAAAAATTCAATGGTGACGAAGGAAAATACCTTCTCTAGATTATGAGAATAAAATAGTTTACAATCACTCACAATCTCACTAGAATTGAAGAATAATCTCTCTCAATTCTCAAGTACAATCTAATCTCTCTTGATTGCTTTCTCCCCTCTTTTTTTTAAAACTCTAAAACAATCTCTTATATAGGTGTAACAATGTGGATGGCAAAGTGATAAATAACCAAGCCCAAACCCCATAGGAATTTGTGGAAATAGAAACCCAAACGAACCAGAAAACAGTCGATGAGTCGACTCATAAACATGCATGATTCGACTGATGCCAAGTGAGTCGACTCATGATGAGGTGAGTCAACTCGTCAGAAACTTTTGACAAAATGGCTGGGTTTCGTGAGTCGACTTATGACAAGCATGAATCGACTCAACCTGATGAGTCAACTCATGTACATGTATGAGTCCACTCACGGGCTAAAAACTGGATGCTTCGATTTTTTGAATCGCCGTATCGTTCCATGCTTTAACCTGCGTTCCACTGCATTGTTTTACCCCTCTATTCTCAAGTTACCATAAGAATCATCTATCCTCAAGCTCCCATAAGGATCGTTAAGTTCTGAAGAGAAGATACACCCGTATCATTGCTACACAGTTGGATTTAGTTATCGAAGATGAAGTTTGTCAGTGAAGACGAAGCTCGTCAGACGAAGTCAGTGAAGACAGAGTTTGTTATACTGTAAAGCTAGCCTTATAAGACGAACCTCGCTATATATTGAGACTTGTCTAATAAGATGAATCTTGCTGCATATTGAGGCTCGTCGTTCACATAAAATCCAGTTATAACGGATTTAAAGACTTAGCCAACCACGTGCACTAAGCTTCGGGAGCACGTTATGCCCCATTAACCAACATGGGCTAAATTGGAGGAGGTAGTTATACCCTCTACCCATAATTTTAGCATGTCGGTTACGTGCTGAAACTCTATAAATAGCCATGAGCGGCTATGAAGAAGGAACTTTTTTGGGAGCTTTTGGAGGAGTTTTGGCGATCGCGTGAAGAGAGATTAGTGTCTACATTCTCATGATCTAAGCTACCATCAGAAGCTTTTGTGATCTTGTTCTAATCGTCAAAGGGAAGTAATATCTGTTTGAGCATCGAGAGAAGCCTCCTTTTACCATCAAGAACCCACTTTTAAACAAAAGAGAAGTCAAATTAATCTTCTCTTCCTCTGTAATCGAGATAGAGAGTGAGTGATTGTAAGGGATTCGTACGATCGAACCCATTTCTTAAAATAAGAAATCAATCAAACTTCAACTTTTTGACCTTATAGAAGATGGCGACCACAATGGGAGTAGTCGTTCTTTCTGACGAACTGGTGGTGGCACAATCAAATAAGATTACAAAGGATACCAAGGTTTAAACTCTAGTTATAGAGTTCGACCAGACGAAGTACGAGGAGTTTCTCTCCTCTGGTAAGTCTAGTCCCACCAAGGCATGAAAGTATTGTCGAGTCTCTTATGAGACTTCAGTTCATGTGGCTTTAGATGATTCAACCCAAGTTAACCTCGAGGAAGAGTCTATGCCTCTCAAGGATGAGGCTACAGCAACTAGCCGTCAAACTAAGAAATGGGTGATCAAACACCCTAGTCGAACTTCGGCTTCTGTTAACCAATGTAGCCAAAACTTGACCACTGTTGACGAACCTTGCCTAACTTCGGCTAAGGCAGCAACTTCTGTACGTCCACTTTCTAGACATGAAAGACAACGTCAATGTCAGAATCAAGTTTGTCGTAAGGCTCGAGCTTTGGTCTCGTTGGACGGTTTCCACTATCGACCGAAAGTTGGTTAATCCAAGTTTAATAAGTCTATCGAGGGTCAACTGGCCGAGGAACGTCAAAATGTCGGATCTCGTCCTTGCACCTGAGTAGGCTCAGAGAATGAACTTCATCCTCATAGTGGGGTTCAATCAACTCAACAAGTTGTTTGCACCGAGGTTCATCAAGAGAACGAACCTCAGGTTGCTAAGAATGGACCAAGAAGGTGGATGCGCCAAGCTCGTCCTATCAACAAACTTCGTCATAAACACATGAATGATGAAGTTCATCCAGCTATCTAAGTTCGTCAACCTCTATCATTTAGAGGGTCTCGCTCGAGTAAAGCTAAGTCGACAGAGCCAGTTAGGGGTAGTCCCACTATTGACCTCTGTGATTATCTCACATGCAAACGCAGCATGAGTCAGATGTAATCTTATTGTTGCTGTGAGAAGCTTATCTTTGCAGTACTTTCCCAATACCCATGTGGTGAGTCAGCACATAAGTTTTTAGTTTTTAAACGATTGACTGAGCCATTGATGATCTCGTCATCCAGAAGAAGGTGCTTTCGTCCCAAGAAACAAGCACCCAAGAATCTCCACATTGAAGTGATGATTAATATGGTTAGCAAGGGTAAGAGCAAAGTCTTAGCTGATTCTTTTGAATCTTCCAATCCTGAGTACTCTCCAGGATTAGGTGAAATACTTGTTGATGGGTAGAGAGTGTATCGGCACACTCGTACTCGTACTGGTGTGGTGATCCTGTTAGATTACCGACGATTGGTAGACATTACAGATGAAGCTAATGAGGACCCTGAGAACTCAGCTATTGCAACCTCTCAACCTTCTAATATTAATCAAAGTGAACAGGCTATTGCTCACATGGCTAGAAGTGAGGAAGACATGGCAAAGAGGTTGGAAGAGCAACAATCAACCATCCTTTAATAACAGGAATCTATCAGATGCTTAGAAGTAGTGGTAGAGAAATTCCTCAGGGAGAAGCAACAGAAAAAGAAGAAGATCCATCCCCAAGCCTTAGGATCAAGGCGTAGGTGAGCTTAACCCGCCGATGAAGAAAATAGCTATTGAAATCAAGATGGCAATGATGAAGACGATGAAGAGGAAAATGTTGTGAAGATTCATTTCGAATCGTCTGAAGCTTAATCCAATCCTCATATGAAAGTACGAGACCAAAAATTAGATGATTTTTAAAAGCAACTGTTAGGTCACATGTTATGAGCCTACATCTTCTAATCTTGTTTTGATGATTACAAACAATTCCTAATGTTGCTTGTCTAGTATTTGTGTTTCTTATTTAGGTATTCTAGACAAACAACAAAGTTGGAGGTTGGATGGAATTGCGCTTTCACGATCATATCCAATGGAGGTTGGCGGAATAGTGGAGTGAAGCCATGCAATTCAAGTTAAAGATCCAAGTTCAAGCTTCATCCGTAAGTTTACCAAGTCGGGCTCATTGAAGACCTTCATCAAGCTTGGATAATTTAGTTTAGGTTTTATATTATGTGTGTTAGTACTTTAAGCTTAATTATATACACACATACACGTTTTGGTTTTTGTATATATATATATAGTTATATATATACATATATGTTTTGGTTTAGCTATATAGATATGAAACAATATATATCTTCATATATACTTTTATATGTTTCATATTCTATTGCATTTGGAAAAATATTGTGTTTTTGGTTTATATGGTTTATAGACTTAATAACTATAGTTTATACTTTTTATCAAGTCTATAAAATTATTTTACAAAGTTTTAAAACTTGGCTTATGTCAAAACATCAAAATTCAAGTATATCATATTTTTATGGTTTGGACATATTTGCAAAATGATGATATTTTACAAATGAGAGGTGATTTTTGAAAACCAGTTTTTGTAGCATGTTTATTATCATGTCTACAATCATTTCCTAAAGTTTTATATTTTTTTGATTTTATTTACTATTTTTAAATGCAGTTTAAAATTAGATTTTTGTTTCAAAATAGGCTGATAACCTGTTATCAGTCGACTGATGACATCAGTCGACTGATGTGTCGACTGAAAAAATCACCTGGAACAACAAATAATTTTGTTTTGTTTTGATCGACTAACCAGTCGACTGATGAGATCATCAGTCGACTGATAAGGTCGTCAGTCGACTGATGAGCTGGAAAATACCTCTAACGGTTAGCTCATCAGTCGACTGATAGAATAACGACAAGTTTTTTCAGCCTTTGTCATGTTTTGGTTTTTTTGGTCTTTTTGCTGGGGTTTCATGATCTTTGGGGTTTCCTATAAATACCCCCTTATACCCAGCTCTATTTCAACAACCAAGGATGTTTTAAACAAGTTTAACAAGGGTTTAAAGTTTGTTTAAAAGAGTGTTTAAGAGTTTTGTTTGTGAAGAGAATTCCACAAGAGCAAGTGGAGATCATCTATTGTGTTTGAGCATCCAACTCTTCTCCCTCTTTCTCTTGATCTATAGAGAAGTTTTTCTAAACTCTATTTCTAGCTATTTATATGTTTGAACTTAATTTCCATAAGCTAGATTTATATTGAGTTTAGTTTTGATTTATTTATCTCTTTGTTCACACATAACCTATTGAGCTTATTGTATTTACATTCATAGTATAATTTGGGTTGTGGGTTTGTGACTTAGAGTGTGAGCTTATATTGTGTTCTCACCTTGTTTAGAAAACAAATCATTTGTTGAATTGAGTGCTTAATTGTAAGGTTCACTTTGTATTGCACTAGTACACCGAGAAGAGTGTGTGGTGAGAGACGGTGTCGTCCCAAGAGGAGTGGGGTAGGTGGTAATGCCTAAAGAAAGATTGTAATTCCTAACACTTGAGGGAGACACAGGCTAGAGACCAACACTTGAGGTGGTAGTTAGTGTGTTTACATTGTGAGTGATTGTAAAGTTTTCGATGAGCTAGAAAACTGAGTTGTGAGGTGTAAAACGTTATTCGGGTGAGCGTTGAAAACCCGGTTGTGTAGTGGATTTCTCCCCAGGAGTGGGGAGCGAAGATGTAGGACGGAAGGTCCGAACTCCGTGATTATTTGATTGTGTTTGAGTTTGCATTGGCGTTCATTTATACTTATGCTCATTGCTCATATCGCCATTGTCTCATTATTTAGTTTGTCCACTA
Source organism: Asparagus officinalis (assembly GCF_001876935.1). NCBI lineage: Eukaryota > Viridiplantae > Streptophyta > Magnoliopsida > Asparagales > Asparagaceae > Asparagus > Asparagus officinalis. The sequence continues at coordinate 74,138,282 of NC_033798.1, read as the reverse complement.
TATTGTTTACACTATTTGTTTACCCTTGTTTATATTGCTTATCCTTACATATATCTCATTGCATATCTTATTTGCTAGGATATTTGTTAATAAGTTTTTAATTAGTATTAAATCGGATTAGATTAGCATAAACCCTATCCCCCCCCCCCCCCCCCTCTAGGGTTCTTTCCTAGTGGCATTAGGGTACTTTCAGCAACTTGACGTATTGAAGCACCAAGGAAACTTCAAAGGCCTGGGGGTAGCTAGACCATATCCAGTTGAATAGGATATCATCCCATATCCCCCAAAATTCAAGCCACTCAATCTAGTATAGTTTAATGGTAAGGGTTCTCCTACCCAACATATTTATTATTTCCAGGCGCAGACTGGACACATAATGGAGAATGACCCTATAATGACTCAACTATTCATTAGTACCCTAAAAGGGGTTGCTTTTGAATGGTTTCATAGACTAGAGCCTTGGTCTATTAAATGCTGGAGGGACCTAGAAAAGCTTTTCCTGGCCAGGTTCTTTGATAATGACACTGAGGTGTCTATGGTCGCACTATTGGCGGAGAAGCAGAAAAAACAGAGTCTGTCAGTGACTTTGTCAAAAGATTTAGAAATTGATTGTTGCATTCACGGGATCAAGTCTCGGAAGCAACCCTTGTGGAGATGTGTCGAAACAATATTTCTATCAATATACTATCAAGGATGGGCGTAGTCGAAGCTCGTTCATGGAAAGATTTGGTTTGGCAGGGATAATAGGTCAAGAACATGCTCAAGAGGATAGAGGCTGAATAACCTCGGGAGTCTCATCCTAAAAAGGGAGGGAATAAAGGCAACTTCAACCCTCAAAAGAAATCAAAGGGGAAAGTCACTTTGGTGGTGGATACCAACCCTTCTCCTAAATCCTCTACAAAGTAAAAAGGAAATTCTTCTGATAATCGTTTTCAGAAGAAATATGATTTTAAAGATGAACCAAAAGCCTCCAAGTTCCCTTGATGTGCTTCTATGAATTTTCACAATTTGTACGCACTATCAAATGAATCAAGCTTGTTAGAAAAAGATAAACCAAATCGTTACGCAAAAATTCTAACAAGAGCTTATTCATTGTAAACATCTTATGATCATTTTTACTCCACTTGGAAAAATTCTAACAAGAGCTTATTCATTGTAAACATCTTATGATCATTTTTACTCCACTTGGATTTCTCCGAAGTGGGTATTCATTGTAAACATCTTATGATCATTTTTACTCCACTTGGATTTCTCCGAAGTGGGTACAATATAAGCACCATCTATAATTTTCCATAAATCGAAATGTCTAGATCGAATAAAAAGTTTAAATCTAACACACCATTGAGCATAAGGGGCAATTATCTAAACGAGGAGCAACATTAATGGCATAACCTAAGCTAGGTTCACAGTGTATATCCATAATATGTTATGCAAGTAAAAAAATATCAAATAAGATTATAAACAATATGAAAGCTTGGATCTTTAACTCAAGGCAGTTAAGCCATAAATCAAAGAGCACCAAGCTCTGATACTAATTAAAATTACCCTAGATGAGGGTGAATAGGGTTAATGCTAATCTAATCTGATATTAATGCTAATTAAAACTTATTAACAAATATATCCTAGCAAGATTGATATATAATGAATTATTTACAAGGATATGTAACTAAGGGCAAATAAACATGAAATGATATAAACAAGATAGTGAACAAATGAGCAATCCAAACACAAGAAAAATGAACACGGAGTTCGGTCCTTCCGACCTACGTCTCCACTCCCCACTCCCGAGAAGAATCCACTATCACAACGGGTTTTTAACGTTCACCCAAAATGTTTACAACTCCATATAATTTTGGTTTTCTAGCCTACCGAAAACTTTCACAACTCACACTCTTGCAATCACACTCTACACCCTCTAAGTGTTGGCCTAGCCCGTGTTGCCTTCCTCAAGTGTTTGGAATTACCACCTCTTTCTGGGCTTTACTACCGACCTCACTCCTCTTAGAATTGACCCCATCTCTCACCACACACTTCTCTCGGTGTACAAGTGTATTATAAAGTGATCTCACAAATAAAGCACAAATACAAAATATTTGTTCTCTACAATGGATGAGAACTCTATGTAAGCTTACTCTCAATAAATATAATCTCACAACCCCAAATATACTATGTATGAAATACTTAAGCTCAAATGGGTGTGTGTAATCAATGAGAAAATATAAGATGCAAACTCAAAAAGTAATCTAGCTTAAGAAATTATGGGTGTGTGTAATCAATGAGAAAATATAAGATGCAAACTCAAAAAGTAATCTAGCTTAAGAAATTATGATCAAACAAATATAAAGAAAATATAAGATGCAAACTCAAAAAGTAATCTAGCTTAAGAAATTATGATCAAACAAATATAAATAAAGTTAGAGATGAGTTTAGCATAAACTTCTCTGAAAATCAAGAGAGAGAGATGAGATGAAAGCCCAATGATCTCTTCTTCCTATTGTGAAAACTTCTTCACAAACAAACTTGAAAACACTTAAAAACTCTTAAACAAACTTGCTCAAAACTTGATTTAAATTTTTCTAAGTTCACTCAGAAGTTATGAGGCATGAGGTATTTATAGGATCACAAGACAAACCCTAAAAATTAAGAAAACCAAGCAAAAAGACAAAAAAAACCCGAAAACTGTGCATTTTGAAAAACTAGTCGTTACAGTGTTATAAGTCGACTTGCTATTGTTTATAAGTTGACTTATAACTAGATGTTACCAGCTGAAAAACACATATAAGTCGACTTGCAAAAATCATAAGTCGACTCAACAGATAAAAATTATATTTTTCATAACAGTTTATAAGTCGACTTGCTACAGTACACAAGTCGACTTATAATAAACATGCACAGACATTGTTCATGTATGAAATCTGATTTTTAAAGTGCCTTAAACAATAGTAAATAAATTATAAAAAAATATAAAACTGTGGAAAATAATTATAAACATGAAAATAAACATGTTACAAAAAAATTCAATTTGCACTTTTCAATTGAGAAATCTCTTTATTTTGCAAAATAGTCAAAAAACGTGAAAACTCAACAACACATGATTTTGACATTTTGACTTAAACTAAAGTTTGAAAACTTTTGTATGGCTTTATAAACTTAGAAAAATGTACAAACCAATATTGTTAAGTCTATAATCCACAAACACAATAATTTTCAAAAATGATGTTTTGCATAATATATGCATTTTTACAAAAACCAAAATAATAAATATGAAACGTATGAGTATGTATATGAATATATCTATTGTTTCATATTTGAATAGCTAGACCAAAAACAAAACAATAAATATGAAATATGTAAGTATATTTATTTCATATTTATAGAAACTTGAAAACCAAAAATGTGTATGTGTGTATATGATTGAGCTTGAAGTATCTATACACAAAGTATAAACCCTAAACTATAAAAACTATACCCAAGCAATCTTGATCTACAATGAAGCTCAACTCAAAGTATAAACCCTAAACTATAAAAACTATACCCAAGCAATCTTGATCTACAATGAAGCTCAACTTGGTTGCGGATGAAGCTTGATCTTGAATTAGCTATACCCAAGCAATCTTGATCTACAATGAAGCTCAACTTGGTTGCGGATGAAGCTTGATCTTGAATTAGTCTTGAATGTGCAATGACTTCACTCCACTATTTCCGCCAACCTCCATTTGATATGATCGTTATGGCGCAATCCAACCAACCTCCAACTAAGATATATGTGTAGATTACCTAATAAAATAAATGCAAGCACTCAACGCACAATGTTAGGAATTGTTTGTAATCATCAAAACAAGATTAGGGAGTAGGCCCATAACCATGAGGCTAACATGATCCAACATGAGGTTGAGGGGGCTGTTGATATTATTGTATGTGTTAGTAGTGGGTTTACTCCCACCTCGGTTATGAAAGCACACCTCACCCTCCTCTACTTGTGTGTGTGTGTGTGTGTGTGTGTGTGTGTGTGCGCGCGCGCGCACGCACATTCAATACTTAATCTAAGGAAAATCTACCCCAAGACTCTCTCTCTCCTTTAACAATATATCAAAAGAGTCCGAAGAAGCAGAAAGGGAAGTGTGCATAGAATCAATCTTGATATTAGAAGAGTTTGTCTTGTTCATGGCCCTGATCAAGCCCCTTCCCTATCCAAATAGACAATATCAAGAAAGAAATTTAACTGAGCAATTTAAATTATGATAGACTTTATGAACAGAAAGAAAGAAGATTGTGCTTAAAGGAAAAAGCACAAAGAATATTATCAAGGCAAATTTGTGGTGTAAATTGTAGAGAACCTACACAAGAAATGGGTACATTTTGTCCAATAGGGATGGTAATAAATTTAGGAGAAAGAGGATGAGGTGTAGTAAAATTAAAAATATTAGGGGAGTGAGTAATGCGATCCATGTCTCCGGTATCTATGATCTACGTTGTAGGTAAAGAAGCAGAAAGTAGGCATATACTTGCAAGATTCGATTTGGCGAGCGAATTTACCTCACCAAGGATGCAAAGGAGTTGTTGGCATTGTTCGAAAGTCAAGTTTTTTGAAGAAGCATGCCTAACGAATGTCTCCTTTGTAGTATTGTTGCTCTTGAGGTGATTGTGATGATGAAGATGATAGTGTGGTGGGTAACCCATAATTGTGCAGCATGAGTCATGATTGTGACCAAGAAGGTTGGAGTTAGAACATCTTTCCTTCGATTTGTACTTTTGAGCAGCATTAGCGCTTGAGATATTAGTCGATGTGGGTGTTGAAGCAAGGAGCCCCTGTTGGATAGCAGGTTCCTAATCTGTTTTGGTAACATGTTATTAGGATTCCTAATCTATTTTGGTAACATGAATTTTAATCTGTTTTGGTAACAGGTTATTAGGATTCCTAATTTGTTTTATTTTTAGTTTTAGAATTCCTGGTCTGTTTTGGTTTTAGGTTTTCTATATATATGGAACGCTTTAGAAGAGATTAGGATAATCAAAAAGAGGAGAGTTGTAATTAGAGATTAGAGAGACTTTTTGAGCATTGTGAGAGGGAGATATTGTGAGCAAGTTGAGAGCTTTGGTTGAAGGTTAGTTTGTGAGTTTTGTGAGATTGTAACCCTTTGTACTCTCTTTAACATAGTGGAATCTCCCCATCCTCTCCCCATGGATGTAGGCAAATTGTCTTACCACGTATATCTCTGTGTTTGTGATTGATCTGTCATATTTTAGTTTTGGATTATGCTCGTGTGTGATTGGCTATTCTTCTCACGTGCTTACGACTTGTTTGGTGAGTGAGCACGCTTCCGCATAGGCGTGTGACAATTGGTATCAGAGCTCAGATTTTAGATCTAGGGTTTTGGCATTAGGTAGAGGAAGATTCGTCGTGAAAGCTTGGTTCTTGGAGTTCTAGGCTTCGGTGGAGATAGGATTTGAAGTTGTCGTTGGAGATCTCACTTTCCTCGTGTGGTTAGAAGTTCTATTTAGAATATAATCTAGGGTTTAGTTGGGTAATTTCTTATTCCTTTTAAAGTTTAAATATTTTTTTACAATTTGGAGTTTACGAGTATGAGTGAAGAAGTTGGTGAAATCAGCAAGATGGCGAGTACAGTCCAAGTTGGTTTTCAGAACACCAAAATTAGTGTGGTGAAGTATGACACAAGATCAACTTTGGTTTGTGGATGAGTGACGTTCAAGATGCGCTCAATACTCAGAATTTGGGAGACCATCATGGTCCAAGAGAGACTACCAAAATATAAAGAGAAGATATGGGAAAAGATGAATAGGAATACTTGTGGGGTGATCAGATCTTGTTTGGAATAGGAATTGAAGTATGATGTGACTGGGGTGATGTCTGCAATGAAGATGTGGAAAATTCTCAACAATAAGTATCTTACGAAGAGTGTTGAGAATCGTTTGCACTTGCTACGAAGATTGTTCAGATTTCAGATGTCCCGAGGCACCTCACTAGTGGCTCATGTGAACAACTACACTAAGTTATTGTCGGACTTGACGAATGTTGATGAGAAGATATCGGATGAGTACAAGATGATTATTTTGTTGGGCTCCTTACCGGATGAGGAGTATGATACCTTCGTGCTTACTTTGTTAAATGGGAGGTCTTCTATCAGCTATAGTAAAGTTACTAATGCTTTGACAAACTATGATTTGAGGAGGAAGGACAAAAAGACTTTCCGCGCTAGTACTTCAGGAGAGTTCTTATCGACGAGAGGTAGAAGCCCATATCAGAAAGGTGGTAATAGAGGAAGGTCAAAGTCAAGAGATCGTCACCAGCTAGAAAAGAACCAATGTGTATTTTATAAGGAGCAGGGACAATGGACGAGAGACTGTCCAAAGATCAATGAGAAGGAGAATAGCAAGAAGAAAGGCCCAAAGGCCAATGAGGTGAATGTTACGAAAGGGGATGATTCCGATAATTCGATCTTTTCTCTATTGATTACTCCGAAGGTGGACCACTTGGATGCATCAGATTGGATGCTTGATTCTGGCATTACTTATCATATGACTCCTAGTTTAGATTGGTTTTTATCATTTGAGAGACTCGATGGGGGTGTTGTTGTCATGGGAAATGATCAATCTTGTGGTATTTGTGGGATAGATACTATGAGGATTCGGATGCATGATGGAGTAGTCCGTGAATTAAAGGAGGTGAGATTTATTTCTCAGTTGAAAAAGAATCTTATCTCAGTTGGAGCTTTGGAGGCGAAGGGATTCAAAGTGACCTTTGAGGATACTGTAGCAAAGGTTACTAAGAGATCTTTGGTGGTGATAAAGGGAGTCCGTAGTTAGAACTTGTATTATCTGAAGGGGAGAACCGTGATTGGCCAGATTGCTTCAGCTATTTCAGAGGCGGACATTAGCAGACTTTGGCATTACAGATTGGGACACACAAGAGAGAAGTCACTGCAGACACTGTGCAAGCAGGGACTATTGAAGGGAGCCAAGACTGAAGCTATGAAAGAAGAGATGTCGTTGCAAGTTTTTAATTATTCTGATGCATATTCGATTTGGAGTTATCTTAAAAGAGGTATTTGAAGGGAAGTTTAATGCGAACTAGGGCTTCTATACTTGGAGAGCCCGAAATAAACTTGAGCATGGTAATAATAATTTCCCTCCTATTTTGGTAAAACTAAGACACTTGAGGCAGAATTCCTTTCTATTTACCCTATTAGTAGTGGAGAAAAAGGATGGAAAATGTATCATGATCATATGATGATGATGACAGATCCCTAAATTTGATAGTATGTGACCACAATTTTTCAGTTGTTCTCTCACTTACAGATGTCTATAGAGTGTTCTTCATGCCTATCCCTTAGCAGTTGTACAAGGTACCACAGATTTTGTTCCAAAGGTAGGAGAAGAGAAGTCTACTTTTTTATCCTATAATAGAGATAGAGGACGAGGTGGAGGTAACACCCAAGGACATGATAAAGGAGGTTGATGACCATAAGAAGAGGAAGTGATCATTTCTTTTCATATTGTGAGTGTCTATGCACACTCGTGACTATCGTTATATCCTACATCAAGAGCTTTGACCTTAGCAGGCTGCGAAGGTAGCCAATTCAAATGCGACTTTGACCTTTATCGCTAGTGTTATGGTGTTTTTAGCCGTCAAAGTACGGCCATTTGCCAGCTACGGGCAGGTGCCCCCCTTGCATGCACCACTCAAGTCAGATTGAGGGTCAAAATAGCTAAGGATCCCGACGTGGCCGACCCATCGAGTCGACATTTCCTTATGTCGACACGAATGGCGGTACTTGTCGGTTCTCCTATCGAAGACAACTAGCAACGAGCGCACTCGATCAATTATTCGACGCCTCACGAGGACGACTCGAAAGGCGTTACTTCTCGATGAAACTAGATGATGACTTCAGCTTCGAGCCTCTCTCGCTGACACAACACCGACGTCACATTTAATACTTGACGGGCACCATCATGCCTCTAGCCCCGATAGTCCTTATGACTTATCGGACCACGTCGGCGCCTCTATGCCTCAGATCACGTCTTATTTAATGCTGAGGTGATCTCTCCTCCACTCGCCGAATGACGCGTGTAAAGTAGGTGGTGACGCAACCGCCAGCCCATACTTTCTCACTGTTATCCTATGATCGGCCGAAGTGTCAATTCTATCCTTATACCATTAGTATAAATAAGAGGTACTATTATAACATATGGGTTTTGTTTTTTCTTTCTTCTTCTTCCAGATCTAATCTCTGATTTGAGCAATATCTGTAAATTATACTGCACACACAAGAACTCTCACAGTTCATCATATTCCCCACTCAAGTTTACCAGCTGACTTGATCGTCGGAGGAACCACAGGGGGAACCAGTCTCCGTCCTCTCACGAGTTTTTACATGTTCATGGTTCAGCCACTCAACTCAGAACCGGATATTCAGGGAAGAAAGCGGCCCCTTATCAATTTCACCCCCATCCAACCATTTTAATTGACTTAGTGATCATTAACATCAACAATTAGATTTTCTTAGGAGGAGATATTGTGACTCAGATCTCTTCTTACTGATCTACATCATTGAACTCCACTACTGTTTATGCTAAGTGTAAGACATGTCTTCTTACTCATACCCCCTTCATTTTCATGGATTATTGATTTAGGTACATCAAATCATATAAGTGAAGCATCACATATGTTCTCATCTCTTCACATGTTTCATATGTTGTAGGGTTACTCTTATAGATGCTTTTGTTTCCAAAGTAGAGGATATGGGCTCCACTTCTCTCACTTTATCTCTTTCTTTAACATCAGTATTTATGTTCCTTCATTTCTTTTTAATCTAACATCTGTTAGTAAACTTATTCGTGTTTGTAAATTACTAAGTGACCTTTTCTCTCATATTTATATTGTTACAAGATTGCTTGCTCAACTAATTGCGAGTCTTTAATTGATCATTATCGGTTAGGTAATCCATGCTTGTCTAATTTGATGAAACTAATTTTTTCTTTGTCTAGTCTGTCATTTTTGAGTGTGTTGTTTGTGAGATGGGAAAGCATATTTTTGTTTCTTATCAGTCTAGAGTCAATAAGCTTGCTACAAAGTTGTTTGATTTAGTTCATTCCGACGTTTGGGGGCCTTGCCCAGTTGTGTCAAATTATGGTCTTTAATAATTTTTCATTTTTATTAATAATTTCTCTCATGTGACCTGGTTGTATTCATTGAAATTTAGACCTGATCTTACATTTCTTGCGAGTGTGGTCAGTCAATTTATGGTAGATTCTAGAGATTCTCATTGGAGTGCAGTTATACAAATTCTTCAAAATTTAAAGGCTACACCAAGGAAAGGAATTCTATAGAAGAACTTTGGACATGTCAAAGTTGTGGGATTCATAGATGCTGATTATGCTGGATCATCGAGTGATCGTAGATCAACTTCCAGGTTTTTTGTATTCATTGAGGGGGGTGTGGGGGGAAGCGTGCAATTTGGTTTCATGGAAAAGTAAAAAAGTAGCATATTTCACATTCAAATGTTGAATCCAAATATATAGTCAATGTAAACACTACTAGTGAGTTAGTATGGATAGCTTTCCTTCTTCAGGAGTTGTGATATAGATGTAAGGAACCTGTAAAGTTCTACTGTGACAACAAGGCTACAATCTATATTGCTAACAATCCAGTCTTTCATGAGAAAACAAAGCATATTGAAGTCGATTACGACTTTGTTCGAGAAAGTTTAAGAAGGGATTATTAATACTGTTGTGTGCAGCGAAAATTTCGGCAGCACATCGACAGCACCTCGGCGCAACAAGATAGTAAGATCATAATAGGAATTCCTATTTCACCAAGGAAACAAGAACCAAAAGTAAAATATCTCAACAAAGTGGGATATCAACTCTTTCTCTCATCAGTTCTAGGACTGACCTATCGAGGGAACCTAAACAAGCTATTACAAATCACACAAACAGCGAGATAACCAATTTTACGTGGTTCGGAAAATTACCTACATACACGGGGCAAGGAGGGGGAGATCTACTATTAGAGAGAGAATACAAATATGATATATAATCACACAACGTAAACCCTCAAACAAACTCTTAAATCTCACACAAAATTCTCCACCAATGGATGCACAAACCCTCTCAAATTCGGCTCCAAAGAATGCTCTCAAATTTGGCGCAGTCCTTCTTTTCTTTTCTTCTTGCCGCAGCCAAAAAAATTTACCTCTGCCAAAAAAACAAATCCTTGCACACTGCCCTAGGGAAAACATCGGCTTCTTTAGAAACCTAGCTATCGGATCTTCGGGTGGGCCATCACCACACGGAAACGAAAACCGCGTGAGCCTACTGCTGAATGTGGGTGTGGCCCCCACGTGAAAAATTCTCCACTTCGGCGAAGTTTTCCCAAAACTGTGCTGACACCAAAGCATCCAAATGTTCCACTTGTTGTGTCCAGTACGTCGTGAAGTTAATTCACAAAAAACGGACTCAATCCACAATAAGTCGGGAACTCAAACAAGAGCTTAATCAATCTCCCCCATCGAAATCAACAAATTCAACCCGGCTGCATCTAAAGACTGCCTACGTATCCTCTTGCCCAAGAAACCAAGCCTTACGTAGTTCACCCAAATGGCCGCTAACGGCTTCAACAATCACGAATGTGCAACAAGTTTCGATAATAATCAAACTTGTTGCTCGGAACCACCTTAGTGAGCATATCCGTCGGATTATCCTTCGTGTGGACCTTCATAATCTCCACATCACCATCTTTAAGAACATCCCGAACGAAGTAATAACGAATATCAATGTGCTTCGTCCTCGCATGAAAAAATTGATTCTTCGATAAATAGATAGCACTCATGCTATCATATTAAATAGTGACGGACCACTGCGATATACCAAGTTCCTCCAAAAGTCCTTGAAGCCAAATAGCCTCCTTCACAGCCTCCGTAATCGCCATATACTCTGCCTCCATCATAGACAAAGCCACCATAGACTGTAAGGTGCATCTCCAACACACAGGCGCATGGGTCAAAGTGAACACATACCCAGTCGTGGACCGGCGCTTATCCAAATCCACGGCATAATCCGAATCAACATAGCCAATGCATAACTACCCACCTAAAGTGTCCCGCTCATAAACTAAACCAACATTGAGCGTACCTCGAATGTACCTCAAAATCCATCTCACGGCGTCTCAATGACCCACTCCCGAATCGTGTATGTATCTTGATATCATGCTCATCGCCTGTGACAAATCCGGCCTCGTACATACCATCGTATACATCAAGCTCCCAACCATGCTCGCATATGGAGTCTTCAACATCAACTCTTAATCTTTAACTGTCTTCGGTGAAAGATCAGCTGAAAGCTTCAAATGGGCTCCCAATGGTACACTAACTGGTTTCGTATCCATGCTAACATGAAATCGCTATAGAACCTTCTTCAAATAAGTCACCTGTGTCAAACAAATTCTATCATTCTTCTTGTCTCTGCTGATCTTCATCCCTAAAATGTGCTTCGTCTCACCTAAATCCTTCATCTCAAAATCCATTGAAAGTTGTGCCTTCAACTCATCTATAGCATATCTGGAAATAGAGGTAACCAACATGTCATCGACATAAAGTAATAAATAGATGTATGAATCTCCTTTCAACTTGCGAAAATATACGCAAGGATCAAACTAGCTCCGAGTGTACAAATGACCAATCATAAAACCATCGAATCGCCTATACCACTGTCGAGGATACTGCTTCAACCCGTATAGCGATTTCTTCAATCTACAAACCAATTTTTCCTTCCCTGCAACTCGGAATCCCAATGGCTGAGTCATATATTTCTTCATCAAGATCACCATGAAGAAATGTTGTCTTCACATCCAATTGATCTAACTCCAAACCATACTACGCCACCAAAGCTAGCAAAATCCGAATCGAAGAATGCTTTACCACCAGAGAGAAAACCTCATTATACTCTATCTCTTCCTCTTGTGCATAGCCGTTCGCAACCAACCTAGCTTTGACCCTCAATGGAGTGCTTTCAATGCCCTCCTTCTTCGTGTATACCCACTTGCAACCAATTGCCTTCCGCCCCTTTGGAAGCTCAACAAGTTCTCACGTATCATTCTTATGAAGAGACTCCATCTCCTCCTGCATAGCTACCTGTCACGAATTAACCTCCGAACTCTGCTCGACCTCTCTGAATGTAGTAGGCACCAACTCATCGATACTCTTCAACGGAAGTGCATATGCAACTACTGTATCGGTATACCGTGATGGCATCCGTAAGTCTCTCTTCTGTCTCTAAACCGCAATAGAATCCTGAACCTAAGCCGTCGGTCCCTAATCCTGCACATCAGCACCCGTATCTTCTGTGTCACCGTCATGCTCGCCTGGCGTCACCTCAGTCGGCACTCTAATGGATACTGCACCATCTGGACACTGTAGAGCTGCATCGATCTCCACCACATGCGATATCTCCTCTGTCGGGTCGCTCTCCACCTGATGAGAGCTGGGAAGCTTTAAGATAGAAGCCTCATCTAATGTGACGTCCCTACTCAGCATAATTTTTCTATCAACTGGATCCCATAACTTGTATCCCTTGACACCACGCTTGAATCCTACAAAAATGTCCTTCCTAGCTCGAGGTTCTAATTTATCTATTCTCACATGATAAAATACAGGGCACCCGAATATCTTGAGCTGGTCATAGTCGCGTGCTGGCTCTCCTGACTACTTCTCCATAGGGTTTTCCCCTCAATCGTAGATGAAAGCAGCCTATTAATGAGGTGGCTCGTATATGTAAGTCATCAGCCCAAAAGATCTTCTCCAACCCACTCTGCGACAATAAACATCAGACCTTCTCCAGCAAAGACCGTTTTAGCCTCTCTGCCACCCCCATTCTGTTGTGGTGTATGACTAACTGTGAAGTGTCTCTCTATGCCCTCGTCTCGACATAGCTACAGAAAGGGGTCTGAAGTATATTTACCACCGTTGTCGGATCGCAACGTCTTGATCTTTCTCCCAGTCTGCAGTTCCAATCTCTTCTTCCACTCCACAAATAAATCTAGGACTTCACTCTTCTTCATCATTGTATACACCTAACATCGCCTAGAATAGTCATCAACGAACGTGACGAACCAATGTCGACCACTAAGTGATGCAGTCTTAGTGGGACCCTAAACATCTATATGCATATAATCTAGGATGCCCCTCGTCCTATGAATGGCCATCCCGAACTTCACATTCGTCTTCTTGCCAAGAACACAGTGCTCACAAAACTTAATTTTTTTACTATTGGCTCCCTTTAATAGCCCCTGCTTACACAGCACCTACAGTGACTTCTCGCCTGTGTGCCCTAACCTGTAATGCCAAAGCCTGTTCATGTCCGCCTCTGAAATAGCTGAAGCAACCTAGCCAATCTCGGTGCTCCCCTTCAGACAATACATGTTTTGACTGTGGACTCCCTTTATCATCACCAAAGATCCCTTAGTAACATTTGCTACAGCGTCTTCAAAGGCCACCTTGAATCTTTTTGCCTCCAAAGCTCCAACTAAGATAAGATCCTTCTTTAGCTGAGGAACAAATCTCACCTCTTTTAATTCACGGACTACTCTATCGTGCATCCGAATTCTTACGATACCTATTCCACAAATGTCACAGGATTGATCATTTCCCATGACTACAACTTCCCCATCGAGCTTCTTAAAAGATATAAACCAATCTCGCTTAGGGGTCACATGATAGGTAGCATCGGAATCAAGCATCCAATCTGATGCATCCAAGTGGTTCACTTCCGGAGTAATCAGTAGAGAAAAGCAACCAATCTCCTTGAGCTTCGGGCAGTCTCTCTTCTAATGTCTCTGCTCCTTGTAGAATACACATTGGTTCTTTGCTAATTGGTGATGGCTTCTTGACTTTGACCTTCTTCTATTATCACCTTTCGGATGTAGGCTTCTACCTCTCGTCGACAAGGCCTCTCCTGAAGTACTAGCATGGGAAGTATCCTTGTCCTTCCTCCTCAAGTCATAATTCGTTAATGTATTAGTAACTTCACTATAGCTGATAGAAGATCTCCCGTTCAACAAAGTGAGCACAAAGGTGTCATACTTCTCATCTAGCAAGGAGCCCAATAAGATAATAGTCTTGTACTCATCCAAAATTTTCTCATTAACATTCGCTAAGTCCGACAACAACTTCGTATAGTTGTTCACATGAGCCACAAGCGAAGTGCCTTAGGACATCTAAAATCTGAATAATCTTTGCAGCAAATGTAATCTATTCTCAACACTTTTCGTAAGATACTTGTTTTTGAGAATTTCTCACATCTTCATTGCAGACGTCACCCCACAAGTGTTCCTATTCATCTTTTCCACATCTTCATACTACAGTTCCTATTCCAAACATGACCTGATCACCCCACAAGTATTCTTATTCATCTTTTCCCATATCGCCTCTTCATATTTTGGTGGTCTCTCGTGGACCATGTGGTCTCTTCCAAGTTCTGAGCATTGAGCGTGTCATGTACGTCGCTCATCCAAAAACCAAAGTTGATTTTACCGTCATACTTCACCACACTAATTTTGGTGTTCTGAAAACCAACTTGAACTATACTCGTCATCTACTTGCTGCTTTCACCTTCTTCTCCCACTGCAAACTAACTCCAAGTTGCAGAGAAAGAATTAAACTTTGATAGAAATTAAGAATTACCCAACTGAACCCTAGATCAGATTCCAAATAGATCTTCTGTCCACACGAGGAAAGCGTAATCTCTAACGGCAACTCCTAATGCTATCTCCACCGAAGCCTAGAACTCCAAGAACCAAGATTCACATAAGAATCTTCCTCTACCTAATTCCAAAAACCCTAGATCTAAAATCTGGGCTCTAATACCACTTGTTGTGCGCAACGAAAATTTCGGTAGCACCTCAGCAGCACCTCGGCGCAACAAGATAGTAAGATCACAATAGGAATTCCTGTTTCACTAAGGAAACGAACCAAAAGTAAAATATCTCAACAAAGTGGGATATCAACTCTTTCTCTCATCAGTTCTAGGACTGACCTGTCGAGGGAACTTAAACAAGCTATTACAAATCACACCAACAACGAGACAACCAATTTTACGTGGTTCGACAAATTACCTACGTCCACGGGGTAAGGAGGGGAGAGATCTACTATTAGAGAGAGAGAATACAAATAGGATTTACAATCACACAACTTAAACCCTCAAATAAACTCTCAAATCTCACACAAAATTCTCCACCAATGGATGCACAAACCCTCTCAAATTCAGCTCCAAAGAGTGCTCTCAAATTTGGTGCAGACCTTCTTTTCTTTTCTTCTTGCCGCAGCCAAAAAAATTTACCTCTGCCGAAAAAAAAATCCTTGCACACTGCCTTAGGGAAAATGTCGGCTTCTTTATAAACCTAACTATCGGATCTTCGGGTGGGCCATCACCATGCGGAAAGGAAAACTGCGTGAGCCAGCTGCTGAACATGGGTGTGGCCCCCACGTGAACAAATACAACACATGTGAAGGCTATTATTAGTTAGCAAGCATATTTGCTAAGTCTTTGGGAAGACTAGCATGAAGTAACTTTGTTCCAAGTTGGACCTATAGGATATATATGTTTCAACTTGAGGGGAAGTGTTGAAAGGATAAAATATTGTGTCTATAGTATACTATTTTTTGTAGATATATCAAAAGTGCAATTCCATACTTTCTATTATACATGACAATCATACTCCTTTAAAAGCATGAGTTTGAAAAAATCTTTCGGTAGATAAAAATACCATTGAAATTCAAATACTAATTCATTAAGTAAGAGTAAGTTGATAAATTGATGAATTATTATTGGATATACATAGTATGAAGATAAGGATATAGTTTAAATTGAAATGTAAACCTGAATGAAATTATTAAATGCCAAATTCACAAATGTTTACAAGATGAAGGGCGTATATGCATAAACCAAACAATTTAACGAGGCAGAATGATGTCTACTCTAAAGATCGAACCCAGGAGCAGTGCAGACCTACAAATATACATAATGTGGATAGTGTATTTTCAAAATCCACCAAACAAATTAAAGAGACAAAATATCCTCAAAAATAAAAAAATAAAAATTAAAACAAACAGCTACGATCTGAGGACACAACGTGGCGATCTCTCACCGACTAAAATTCAAGTAGTTCACGGTAGTGCATAATTAGTTTTAAAGTTTAATTATACTATTATTATTTAAATAGAACTCTATTTACACTTATTATCCTCTCACATGCAATATTATATACTAATATATATAAGCTAAAAAATTATAACAATTTTCATAGCACTTCCACTTGCTTTTACAGATATGTGTCTTTGTTATTTTCTTCTTATTAGATTAGATTAGATTATCTTAAAGTAGTTAATTATATTTTATATTTAATCTTTTTTCATATTAAGAAATAGCAACAATTTTCACAGCACTTTCAAATCTATTTTCTTCTTATTAGATTAGATTAGATTATTTTAATACAATTAATTATATTGTATGTTTGATCTTTTTTAGGTCAAGAAATTACGATAATTTTCGCAGCACTTTTATCTTATTCAACAAGTATGTGTCTTTATTATTTTCTTCTTATTAGATTAGATTAGATTGTTTAAAAATTATAAATTATAAAATTACAACAATTTTTACATTACTTTCATCTATTTTTTTCCTTATTAGATTATATTAGATTATCTTAAAGTAATTAATTATATTATATATTTGATTTTATTTTTAGATCACAAAGTTTAATTATACTATTATTATTTAAATAGATGTTATTTGTATAAAAGCCAAAGAGAATCTCACACGTATCTTAGATCTCAATATCAATTGTAATACTTACATATGAGTATTGGTTAAAATAAATTCCACATATAGGGTTAACTTATATGATCCTACTTTAACCGGATTAGAAAATTTAAAATTTTTTTACACCCAAACTCTTTCAGAAAAACCAAAAGAGAGTAGCAATACTATAGCTATATATATCCACAGGACCACAGATATATTGAAAATGAACGAAGAAAATCACACAAATTATAAAACCATATTAATTACCCACACACACCCACTATTTTCAAAACCACCATTCTCCATCTCCATCTATAATATATCCACATACCCAAATTAAGTTGCTAGAGTTTCTCCTCACTAACTACACCATTGATTAACTCTTCTTTTTTTTGTACTTAAATTGTATAATATTCATTGCGATGAAGACTCACCTGGTTCCTCTGCCTGCCTTGAACACCCAATAAAAATAATAATGTATTATACTTTGTAGTTAGTTAATAATGAGATCCAATCATTATAAACAAATTAAGTAAGGATTAATAATTCTTAAGAATATACTACGTTCTACTAGCTTTCACTGCAAACTTGTTAGTTGTTTATTCCTGGCCCCAAGGGATTTTTAAAATTAATCTTAAGGGTTGTTTACACTAAAAGAGTTATGTTAGAGCACCCATGCAGACTATTTTATTGTTTAAAATTGTCAACACGTTTTGTCTCTGATACATATCAATTATGAGTAATAATATAATTTGATTGATCCAAGTATATCCTAATATATTTTTAGACTCTTGTCATATCTTTTACTCTTTATTATGTATGGACCTGATATCACAATTAATTGAAACGATTAAGACATTACTGTAGAATTGCCTGGGATAAAGATAAAGATGGAGAAGGATTGATCTCAGCTCAATTAAATATGAAACAAGAAGGAGTAAAGGATAACTTGTTTTGAATATTTTATAGTAAAGCTTAATTCTTTGAGTAAAATTAGAAATTTTTAGAAGGAATTTTCACACAAAATTTTTACTATGCTTATGTGAATGCTTTTGTCATATAAAATTATACTAGAATTATCATTAATCTTTAGTTTTTTTTTTTTAATCTATCAATAATTAAGATATCTTGCAATATTGTAAAAATTATGTGCTTTATGATGAGCTTATACAAACCATCTTAATATTAAACATTTGGTTATATATTTATTAACACATCAACAATATATTATTATATTTTTTTCAAACTTAACACTACATTTTGTGACTAAGATAAACAAATTGGAGATCGATGATTTGATCCATAAACAAATATGTTACATAAAGTTTGATATATATACAAATTTAAAAAAAATAATGTTGTGTATGCAAGTATATAAAAGTATATTGATCACAGTTTAACATACAAATCTATTTCACATTTTTTTTTAAAATATTTAAATAAAATTTATGGCAAATGTTATAATCCATGTTATAGATTTTAACTCAAAATGAATCTGACTTATTTTATAGTAATAAAATAAATAAATAATAAATAATTTTGATATTTAACCACATACATTGCACGTGCACAAAAACTAGTAATATAAATATGTGTGAGACATGTATCTGCTACCTATCTCATTAATTTCCATCCCAAGTCCATCTCTAAAGTTTCCTTAAGCACTATACCATCAAAATTATGCTAACACGCTATTTTAAAGAGTAAATAGATAATATCGTCTCAGCCAAATATGTGGAAGATATATTAAATTCCAAAAACAAAAATTTGTTTAAAGATAAATTACTCATCTACCTGTTACTCATAAGCTTCTACAACAGAAGAGCTCCACTCCCATTTAGTTTTTGAATCGACCCATTTTTTAAATTTTATTTGAATAAAAGGGGGCGTTTTAATTGGAAACCAAAATTACTTTTACCCAAATTGATAGAAATCAACTTTTACTTTTTTTTAACTAGATTTTATGCACGTGCAATGCACGTGATTAAATACTGAGATTAGGTATTTTTGGTTTATTTTCTTACTAAAATGCATTCCTCGGTTACACTTTGATAATTTTTGCTCACTTTAATTTAAATATTTTTTGTTTATTTTCTTACTAAAATTTGTTACTCGATTACACATTGATTATTTATTTATTTGATGTTTGTTTGAATAGGCTACGCCTAGTTTGCTTTATTATTTATTTATTTGATGTTTGTTTGAATAGCCAATTTAAATTTTTATGAAAGTGAAAACACTTGAAAAAATTACATTATAAAAGGAAGATGAATAATAAAGCCAACGAGCCAAGATAATTGATTTAAAGTGGGCTAAAATGACAGAAAATAGTTAATAAAAAAATTATAAACTAAAGATTAATGCTAACTCTAGTACATTTTTATATGATAAAAGCATCCACATATGCATATGAAAGCACTAAAAATAATTTATGAAAATGCCTTCTAAATATTTCTAATTTTACTAAAAAAAATAAACTATTCTATGACAATTCACAAAATATTATCTTTTATTGCTTCTATTTTATTTTTTATTGAGTCGAGATCAATCCTTCTTCATCTTTATCTTTTTCCTGGGCAATTATAGAGTAGTGTCTTCATCGTTTACATCGACTATGATATGAGGCTGGAGCATTTTATCTTTCATTGGGCTCATTCATCTTTTGTCTTCTTTTCTAAATTCACAAAGAAGTTGAATATATTTCTTATGTTCAACACAAAATTCTGACAATATGGACTTTGATTTTTTTCCTATTTCAATAAGAATAAATGTTAATTTCATATATATAAAAAAATTTGTGCTTTTAATTTATTACTTAAATAAGGTTAGGAGCTACCTTTTTTCTACAATGAATTCTTCTATTGTGCATCCAATAAGAATTTTTGTTGTATCATAATGTTACCTTTGCTCTGTCTGTGATATTTTCTATGAGGATCTGAACTAAATACATTATTATTTTTATTATCAATTTGCTTTAGATTATAATATTAATATTTAATTTTAATATATTTATTTTATAAAGAAGGGATATCACTTAACCTTAGTACTATATCATCGACGATTCTACAACATTTATCATTTGGACACTTATCATTAACATCTCTATCCACTTTCTTGTTATAGCCTTTGCAAACATAGAACCCCTACTCAACTGTATTATAAATGGCAGTTATCAATGCCTTAAAGATGTGATAGTGTGTCTGTATATTGGTAAATTATTCTTATGTTTAATTGTATGAATTTTAGAGTAGGTTTTCTAAGATCATATCTCTTTCGAATGTTATAATGATTGTATATATTAGTAATTTGAATTTCTATTGTATTTATAAAAAACCTTAATGGATATGCTTTTGTCTTGGCAGCTTACTCTGAAAAAGTGCTGCATATTAGGTTTAAAATATAATATTTTTTACGGTGTTATATGGACGTTTGCTTGGTTTACTTATTATTCTATTGTTTCTTCAGTAAGTTGTATATTTGGGTTGATATATATTATTGACGTAATTTACGATGACATGCATATCTCCTCTATAAATTTAAGACAGATATAAGGTGAATTTTATATTTAGTGGACTTTAATAAGAATTTTAGTAATAAAATATATTACCTTCATATTTAGAGATCTTGAAATCTAATAGTGCTTCTTTAATAAGAATTTTAGTAATAAAATATATTACCTTCATATTTAGAGATCTTGAAATCTAATAGTGCTATTACATCATTATCTTTGATCATTATTTAGAGATCTTGAAATCTAATAGTGCTATTACATCATTATCTTTGATCATGTCTTTAAGAATTGATCCTTCGTTAGTAGTCATACCCGTAAAAAAAGTCACACGCAGGGTCATGATACTATATAAGAAAAAGAAAAAGAGCGATTTTATATTTCTTTTTTGCTTACGCAGAGTCATGGTATAGTAATTTTTCTTTATCTTCCATGAATAATGTTTCTGTGATTAGAACAAAGTTGTTCAATATATTCTTCTGGGGGGATTCAGTCGGTGCTTCTTTGATAAATATAACTTATGTTAGTGTTAATTGAAGTGATTCATGGACGTTCCGAATTCCATTTGAAATGAAAACTATTTGATTCTTTTGAAGGATATCTCTAAATTTCTGATAGTTCTCCATACATAAATCTTTGTAATTTTTTACTGTATGAATATTATTACCATTAGAGATCAATATTTATAAATTATAATCAATTAATGTTAAGTTATTATATTATAGTCTTTTATTAGTTTTTTACAATTTAGTTTTCTATAAATTAATGATACTTATGTATATTTGCTGCTTTAACATATTGATAAAATTATATACATTTACTTTAATTTATACAATAACATCAATTTTTAATCTATCATATATTTTTAAACTTTTTATTCATTGACTGGATATTTTAAATCTGTTATTATTGCTATATTTTACCAGCATCAACTTGACTTTTTTTAGATTCTAAAAAAGGATAGTAAACCTTAAATTATAAGTTACATTTATATATCTTAATTAAATAATATCAAACAATTACTCTTTTCTTTACCAAGTTTTAAAATTTTAGCTTTTTATTTTATGTAATTTTAAACTTTTGAGAGTATTTTGTCTAATTTTTAAAACTTATTATTTTTTTAATACTTCATGTAATAAACTGATACCACGGAGTTGTTTCATATATTTTATTAATCTTATTTAAATTATTGAGCTATAGATAGTTCATGGGGTATTAGGATAGGATATAACTATGATTAGATAGATTATAATTTAAATTAAATATTTAAAATAGTACACGGTAATTTTGACTATGGAAAGCTTTTCCCAAACTCGCACTTTAAAGAGGGTATGATTTTGTTTTCCTTAATTTTTCTTTTTTATAATTTTGAGAATGACAATTGTATTTTTAATTTGTTTGGTGGATTTTGTAAATATCTTATCCACATTATGAGCATTAATAATTTTATTTAGATTTACATTTCAATTTAAACTATATCATTATCTTCATGTTATGTATATCCAATAAAAATTCATCAATTTATCAACTTACTCTTACTTAATGGATTAATATTTGAATTACAAAGGTATTTTGTCTACTGAAAGATTTTTCCGAACTCGTGCTTTTAAAGGGAGTATGATGATATGATTTATAAATATCTCATCCATATTATGAGCATTTAATAATTTTATTTAGATTATATTTCAATTTAAACTGTATCATTATCTTCATACTATGTATATCCAATAAGAATTCATCAATTTATCAACATACTCTTACGTAATGGATTAATATTTGAATTCCAAATGTATTTTTGTCTACTGAAAGATTTTCTCGAACTCGTGCTTTTAAAGAGAAAAAATATGATTTTTGGAAACCACCTTTAATTACTATTAGCTGACAACTTCGGTGCTCCAAAAAATCAATTTTGGAGTACCGATGGCACAAATGGTAAATAGTGCCCGTTATTGTCGCTCTCTTATTTCCGCATAAAGCGCTGTGATCCGTTTCGTGAAGTTCCACACCCAGATTTGTAATTATCTTGGCTTTGAGGGATAGTTGTATTTAGATTATTTTGACACCGTCCTCCTCATGCCGTCGTTAATTTCTGCACCTCAATTCTCCTTAATTCTGCCGTTGTTATCCAATGATATACGGTAAACAAAAAGTAGAATAAAAAACCGAACCAAGCTCTTATCCTAACACTCATTAATTTTACAGTTTATCGCCGATGAACCACAACATAGGACTTCACCATATCTTCTTCGTTAACACACCACATAATTTCAAAAGTAGAATCAAAGCCGAAGCAATAAGGCAGCAAACCATTCGTTGGGGTCACGATAGGCACGAACATCTCCAATATCATATCATTTTTCTTCTTCCATTGATTTGATCTAAACCATTTCTTTTTTTCATTAGTTTTTTTTATTTTGTATATCAAATTTTAAAAGAACTTAGTAATGAATGTGAAAAAAGTTGAAAAGTTTCTTCCGTAAGAGTTCGATCAAGTATTAAAAGGTTAGAAACGTAGATTATCAATTTTGAAAATAAAAGAATTTGAAGACCTTTAAAGATTTCTTGATTGATTAAATTTTAATTTTAATTTTCTCTATCTGCTCGTTAATGTGATGATGTCCCAATTATTTCTGCACTTGTTCATGAAGATGCGCAGGACTTTAATAGCAGAGGTTGTAAAACATGGGTCGGGGCAGTCTGGGGAGAAGATGGTGATCAAAAATTACAATTTTGCCCTTTAACTAAAAATTAAATAAATTCTATTTTAGGAGCACCAAAGCAAGTCTCTTACTATTATTGTTGCAATGTCATATATTTTACTGATTTTTGTTTAAATTTTATCCACAATCCCACAAATATCCTTAACTAATGCACGTGCTAAGTACACGTGTCATAATTACTTCCTTCCTTGTTCACGGTTTAACCGTGATCCGATCATTAATTATAAAAAAAATAAAGGTTTTTTTCAATATTACTCCACCTAATCTTTCATATTTTGATATTAGTCTCCCAAATCATCATATTTTAAAACTAGTCTCCCACGGCAAAAAAAAAATTTCTCAAGTGATTTTTCCGTCTCTAAAATTAGGGCACGGTTTCATGGAGAGAGATAAAAGTGAAGGTCGTGCAATTACGTAGATGATCATAGTTAAGAGTAGGTTAGGAGGGTCTCATGTGCTTAGCACATGCTTAGGATGATGATATTTTTTGAAAGAGAGGGTCCTTTTCCAAGCAGTAATTGGTAGAAAGTACGACTCTGCAACAATACATCAAATTGAAGGTGGTTCCCATTATAAAAGGGATTTTTTGCATATTTACCCATCATATCTTCAATATTTGCAAATTGCCCCTCAAATCTTGATATTTGCAAAATTGTTTCCCAATCCTCAACATCGAGAGTTTTTGCCGGATTCGGATCCTCTGCACTACAAAAAAATAGTGGAGGGACCACTACATAATCACAGTCATTGATTATCTAGTTGATGGTTATGATTTTTTTCTTTTAGTGCAAATTAGGAATGAGTGCAATACACGGGGGTATGGTAAGTGGTAGATTTAGATTGTATCATAACCGCCTACTAAATAATCAACGCTTGAGATTAAAAGTAGTGGTCTCTCCACTACTTTTTTGTAGTGGAGAGTATCCAAATCCGTTTTTGCCCCCTAGTTGTTGTGTTAGGAAATATTCCTTTTTTATTTGTTAAACATTTTGAAAATGATAAAATTACCCTTTCAAATTAATTATTTTCCAATAACAACTTAATTAGCCAAAGCAACACTACCATCTTCCTCCATTTAAACTCTCACCAAACCGATTCTCTTTTCTTCCCTGCCATTTTTCTTTTCCCATTTGGCTCTCTTCTACATCTATGCAAGGATCGGAAACGGAGTTTGGATCATCCTCTGTTAGCTTATGGATTTAGTGTTTTTGTTTGCTATTGTGGGCTTCCACATATAAAACGTTTACATGTTCAAGAGGGGATAACAATGATAGAAAGCTTTAGGTCCGGATGCACAAGATTTATCTGGTGTGTTTGGGAGATGAAAGCTTTACGTCCGGATTGGGTTTTCACTAATAGAGAAAAAGAGTACAAACTGAGATTACAAAACGCTCAAACCAATCAACTAATCTCACCAACAAATCTCTTAATCTCTCCAAATAAACCCTCAAACAATTGCTCAGAAAAACTCTCATTTTTCTGCGCTCTAATATCCCCAAACCAATCTCCAATCCAAGCCAAAGAAACCCTAATTCGTATGTTGGTATTTATAGTAAATACCAAACCCAAACTGAACAGGAAACCAATATTGGGCCTGACCCGTTACGCGGTCGACCGCGACCAACAACAGAACCCAGAAATCCAATACAGGGTACAGGCGGTAGACCGCAACGAATCCAAAATCACACCCTGAGCCTGTGCACGTTCGCGGTCGACCGGCCTTGCGCCGCGGTCGACCGCGCAGCTTCCAAACAGTTCCCCTGCGCTTCCAAAACCCGTTCTTCACCAAATTTCTCAGCGATTCTACACCCTCCTCTACCCTTCTAAATGGAACTCACAAACAAAGATAAACCAAAATTTCTCTCCCCCTTACCTTCTCTACCTTCCATCCAAACAGGCTATAAGTAAAATCCCATGGTTTGTGATGAAATTTGTGGTTAGAAAGGTTGAAAAATCTGTTGATATCGTAATGGTTAAATTGTGGACTATTGAGGGAGATCGTATGCCTTGGTAAAGTTATTGCTTGTCGCCTCGTGTTTTTCTTTCTTGATTATGATGTATTTTTTTGTGAAGTCTATTGTGTATTTGATTATGAATATTGAAAAAAGAAGTTGTAGTGTTACGTTTGTGTAGTGACTATTGTTTGATTGCTGGTTGTGACTTGAGGAATGTTGCTAGAGTTACGCAAAATCAAGTGCAGAGTTTGGAAGAGTAGCGCATATATATAATTTATCTCAATGAAGCAGTGATGCTCACTCATCTCTTATCACGTTGCACACGAAGCAACAATACGCCTCAATTTAAGGGGTAATTTGTAAATATTGAAGATTTGAGGGGTAAATACACGAAATCCCCTAAAAGCAAAAGATTATTTTTATCAACGTGGATAAAAGTAAATGTGATTTTCTATGTAAAAACCCTAAATAAAAATAATGCAATCAGGTAGGAAACTATTAGAGAAAATCAATAATAACAAACACTGAAGTAATGTAACCAGCAACCATCATGTTCAACAGAACATATTCACAGAACAAAGAAGCACTGGCGGCGCTGAGGCACCGGGATGGCCATAGCCCCACCCTCCCCCCTAAAAAAATTAACAATAATAATAATAATTAATTAATTAATTAAAAAAAAAGCTTTTGATCATATATAATGTATACGAGCCTATATGATTATTTTCAATATAGTCCCTTGCATCTTTAATATTCTGAACTTAGTTCCTCAGATCATAAAATTGTATTACATCGTCGAATTCTTAGGTAATTTTGAAATTAGACCCCAAAATCATTGAAATTGCAATTAGATATCCGAATTCTAAAGGTATTTTGGAATTTAAAATTACTCACTAAAATCATTAAAACTTCTATTTAGATCCCTAATGCTTATAGGTTTTTCAAATTAATCCATCTAATCGCAATGTCCTCTCTTGGAGCGACTAATTTTAAAATATAAAAAAGATTTGTGGGCCTATTGTTGAGAACGACTAAGCGGCTAAGATATGAAAGTGGTTTAGATATGAACTTGTGGATCCCTATAATTAACAAATATAATATTACCCCTAATTAAACCAAGTCCTTTTTTTTTCCTTATTATCATTAGAAATAAATTTAATGATATAATTAGTAGTGTAATGTCAATCTGTTAGGTATTCAAAAAAGTATTGTGTAGTTTATGGTTATGAAAAATCAACTAAAATTGATACGCTTTTAACACTTTTAGAAAATCGAAGCATGTTATTTGATGGGTAATGATTTAAGTATTCATGAAAATAATTTTTGCAAAACTTTTACTCTAGGTTCTTCTTTCACCTACTTACATAATATGAAAATTATCATATTAGATTGCTTTTTTCATGATGTATATAAATCAAGCAATCATAGTATATTTTCTGCAAGGAAAAGGGACAAATCTCTCACAAATTCTATTTCATCACTCATGTGGGTGTGTTTGGATATCAAGGCGATTTTTTTTGTAGTGTTTTTTAGAAAAACACCATGCCAAGGTGTTTCTTTTTCAAAAGTGTTTTGAAAACACCATTGTTAGTTACTATTATATAGCGGCGGTGGCGGGCGGGTGGTCGGCGGCCGGCCGACGGGCGGCGGA
>NC_033798.1:74090586-74111287 GCF_001876935.1 Asparagus officinalis | reverse complement strand
CGGCGGCGGGCAAGCGAGCGGCGGCGGCTTAGATGAAAAAAACAAAATCTCAAAACACCTTTTTAGTGTTTTGAGAAAAGTGTTTAATTTTTGGATTTTGTAAATGGTCAAGTCAAAAAAATACCCTGGTTGCCAAACACGTTTCATTGTTTTTTTTGAAAAAAAAAACGGAAACGGCAAAAACGCCATGGTGGACGTACAATATATTGGAGTTAATAGGAAATTAAAATTTTCAAATTTATAAGGAATATATCTTGGTTCGCAATAAGTACTTGCTTCAATAAGGCATTGAAAGTTCTCAAACAGAGTTATCCCCTTCCGTGATGGCATCTCCTCCCGCTAAACCACCAGATAGAGTTAAATCGTACCCTCGATTTTGGCCATATTTTGAAGTAATAAATATTCTAATATTATATTCTGAGTTATATATAGTTGTAATAATAATTAAACAACTAGTGTATAACTATACTTTCAGGACTGTATCGATGAGATTGATGAGACTCATATTCCATGCATGGTATTTGGTGATGTAACCCCTTACCGTAATCGTCATGGTACTCTCCCCCAAAATATTTTGACAGCATGCACATTTGATCTGAGGTTCATCTACGTTTTAGCGGGATGGGAAGGATCTGTAAATGATGATAGAGTAGTAAAGGATGTAATGAGCAGACCAAATGGACTTCCACTTCCAAACAGTAAGATATGTATTTATTTTTCAACTTCATAATAACTTTTGCTTAATAGTTTATGTTTATATATTATTACAGACAAATTCTATCTTGTGGATTGTGACTATCCCAGTAGGCTTCAGTTCTTAGCTCCATATCGACCTACGAGGTACCACATCCAAGAGTTTGGCAATACTCATCAACAACCACGAAATAAACATGAGCTATTTAACCATCGACATTCGTCTCCTAGGAATTGCATCATGCGTATATTTGGTGTCTTTAAGTCACGCTTCACTATTTTTAAAAGTCAACCTCCTGGATTTTCATATGAGACTTAAAAGAAAATGGTACTTGCATGTGTGGGTTTACATAACTTTTTGAGTTTTGAGGGCTCACGAGATGATTTTGATACTTCTGACCTTCCTTGTGAGCCACCACGTAATATTACTTCTCCTC
Source organism: Asparagus officinalis (assembly GCF_001876935.1). Classification (NCBI taxonomy): domain Eukaryota; kingdom Viridiplantae; phylum Streptophyta; class Magnoliopsida; order Asparagales; family Asparagaceae; genus Asparagus; species Asparagus officinalis. Next base: position 74,110,157 of record NC_033798.1, on the reverse strand, counting down.
GTGCTGATTCTGATGAGGAGGATGTACTACAAAGTCAGCAAACACAACGCACAGCAGCAGGAACATGGCGTAATTCTATGGCAGAAAGCATGTGGAATGATGGGATACATATCTCTCAAGGAATATAGCTCTTAAGAAAGTAATTTAATATAGTTTTTATATGGTTGAACACTGGTTATTTTCTTTTATGTACTTGAACATTGGTTATTTTCATTTACGTGCTTCAACACTAGTTATCTTCTTTTATGTGGCATTGTTTAAGCTATTTAAACAAATTAAATGAGGTGTTTGGTTTTGTTGTTGTTATTCGCTAGTCAAAATGAGGGTGATTTTTCAAATTAATGTTTATCATTTGCTAAAAATTATTATTTAACATAATAATCTAATTTAAAATGGTAAGTTTAAATAATTCATGAATTTAAACTATAGTATGAGAATCCGACAATCAGTCCACAATTCCAAAGCAAAAGTTCACAAATCCAAAGTGGAAGTTCAAGAATCCAAACCAAAAGTTCAAGAATTTTACTCGAAGTTTAAAACCCAAACCAAGAATCCGGGGCTCTAACTAAGAATTCCTATTCCAAATCCTAATCCAAGAAAATCGGATTTATGGATAATTGTGCGAGTCCAAATTAACAATCCGCAACGAATAACACCCCCTTAGTTTAATATAATCGACCAAGGCAACAAAATATGGTGGAGCACGTATCACAAAGCAAAATAGATATTAAAATTACCCATAAAAAAATCTACATCTCTGTAGAGTAGAGAACTTTCCACATTAGCGGACATACTCCCTGACCAATGTTACATTAAACGCTGGGCGCTTCTAGGCGTCGGACTTGGCGCCCAGCGCTTAGTCGTCTAGGCGGGCGCCTCAGCGGTTTCTGGACGTTTTTTTTCTTTCTTCATTTAAGTGGTGATCGATGAGGTTTTGCTGAAGGTCGGAGGAGGTAGTGGGGATGTTCATATTTGGAGGTTAATGGAGTGTGGAGGATGTGTAGGCTACGACACATAAAATCACAATCAAGGTCTACATGGTGCAATCCACGTAAGCAGACAATGCTCCCCTAAACGCTCGTAAAATCTAGATGGGCAGCCTAAATACCGCCTAGGCGCTAGGCGCTAGTTAGGCGGCCTAGGTACCGTCTAGGCCTAGGCGTACGCCTAAGCGGACTAGGCGAAGGTTTTTTAAAACAGTGTCCCTGACAAATGTATCAATGTAGCATGTACCAGGGCTCCAATATAAGGTTTGGTTTTAGATTCAAATTCCTAGAATTTCCAAAGCAATATTGTTTGTGCAGATCCTGGAACATAGCATCACCCTCTCAACATCAGTTTATAAATAAAACAATTTACGATAAGAAAAATAAACCTTAAGAGGTTTTTGCCTACTGCCTTTTCACCTCAAGAAGTGCCAAGTAATGCGTCTACAGAATCTCAATATGATAAACTTTGCGTCATATTATGCACACTTCATTGCATATTGTCAAAATTCGAAAGTGGCAACATCCAAGGGCCCTTTTACTTCACATCTGTTGACAACATGAATCAAACTATCCAGGCTTAAAGTTCAGTATTTCTTACATGCCTATATGTAATCTCATTATTCATATAATTCTTGCACCTTAGGCTTGGTTTGCTAGGACCGTAGGAAGGGAGGTAGATTCATACAAATCTTGCACCTTAATTTAGTAACAAATCACTCCTACTGCAAAAGACATAGTATGGAAAGATTTGTATCCTTTTTTAACTTTCGATAGGCTGCTCGTGAAAATGAAGATTCTGATAAGACCATAGTTTGTTACATCCAGGTAGGTTCATATAGAATAGTTACTGACCATCTATTTGTTAACTTTGTAATCGAGCCATATAATTAAAAACTGACATCAATTGAACTCCATTTGGAGAAAGGTCGTCTGTTGATAGTATTTGGAGAAAAATGAAATACATGGATTTGACCCTCCAGTAACTGTTCAAAAATGTAGAAACCAATTTAGTCTACAGGGATATTAGAGATCAAACACCTCCAAAATGTTGCACGATTAAGAACGCTAATTATTAGTTCAACAACACTGATTAATACAAACTAAAAAGTGAGCAAGCTATTTTGGTGGAACCTTCAGCACCTATTCATGCATTTTACTGCCCTAGCTTGCACTAATCAGCTAGATACGAGTCATTTTATGACCAACTAGTTCCAAATTTTGATCCTAATCAAAGTACACAAGCACAACAAACAAATGTCATCAAATGACTAACATTCATATAATTTTCCAGTAGTACTTTTATTCAAATGACTAACATCTCCAAGGATCCCATGGTTTCTTGTACAGATAATAAGATTTGCATTTCTATCTACACCTTTGGACTGAACCCAACTTCAATTTGCTTGCATGATCGCATGAAAACACATACAGACAACAATTCTACATACAGAAAACAATTCTACACTCAATAATTTAAATACATGTAACAGTTGAGCATAAATAACGACCTCTGGTGTCAATTTAGCATATGCCAGACTTCTGATTACTCTGTGTTCTTCATATTTATTGAGGAATAAGGAGATGGGGAGACGTGTGTGTGTGTGTCTGTGTATTCTTACTTAGGACTTACGTATCAGTTGACCCCTTGTTCAGATATTCATCCGCTTCTCAACTGAAAAGAGAACTCCATTAAAAAAAATATTAAGCGGCATGGAACAGTTTAGATCACAATTTGTCGAGTAAAACGTTAAAAAAAAGAAAAATGTTATAGGCAAAGAATTTCATAAAGCAGAATAGCCAGGACATCATAATAAAACTAGCCCAATTGTGACCGAAACATGATACGATTACCAATCACCAATTATTATCCCATAACATGATAATAAAACTTGCCCAATAGTGACCGAAATCATATTCAACTCTAACTAACAACTAACAAACAAATAATATCCAAATATAGAAATCGCCTCATAACAAAAACTAATCTACTACCAACATTCAAATCAAATTATCTTAAATTACTCCAAACCTTTCGTTGCCTCAAAATCAGGGGTTCCTAGCTTGGAAATCCTTCATGAAATCAACGAGCTTCTGCACTCCAGCCAAAGGCATTGCATTATAAATTGAAGCACGAACTCCCCCAACAGACCTATGGCCCTTAAGCTGAACCATCCCCTCCTTCGCTGCCTCCTCAATGAACTTCTTCTCAAGCTCAGACCTCTTCAATGTAAACGGCACATTCATCAGAGACCTCACCGATTTCTCCACCGGGCAAACATAAAAACCTCCACTCCCATCAATAGCATTATACAAAATCCCAGCCTTCTCCTGATTCTTCTTCTCGACCTCCTTCAACCCCCCCTGAGCCAACAAGTCCTCAAACACAAGCCCACACATATAAATCGCAAAGCACGGCGGCGTATTATAAAGCGAGTTGCTCTCATCGTGTATCTTGTAATCAAGCATCACCGGCGTAATAGGCTGAGCTTTTCCAATAAGATCTTTCCTCACAATCACAATAGTAACCCCCGACGGCCCCACATTCTTCTGAGCCCCAGCATAGATGATACCAAACTTGGAAACATCAACAGGCTTGGAACAAAAGTTGGAAGACATGTCGGCGACCAAGATCGAATCTTTATTCTTGGGCGTCGGGTAGTCCTTAAACTCAACCCCGTGAATCGTCTCATTAGCGCAAATATGAAGATAACTGGCATCAGGGTTTTGCTCAAGGGCGTCAAAAGACGGAATGGACGTATACTTGCTCGATTTCCCGGTCCAGATCAGGTTAGGGTTGCAAAACTTACCGGCCTCTTTGTAGGCCTTGTCGCCCCAGGGACCGGTGACCGATGCAAATCGGCGGGGGCGAGCGCGCGAAGAGCAGAGGTTCTGGCAGGGGGCACGCGCGGCGAACTGGGCGTGGTGGCGCGCCTGAGGGAAGAGCGCGGAAGTAGCCGTCGCGGGACGGAGAGGAGGAGGCGGAGCGTCCGCACCTCGGCCTTCTTGATTGACGCGAGTCAGAACTCTTTGCCGCGGTGCGGACATACTCCATGATGGCACATGCCGGAGGAGCGTGAAGTTCGAAGAGCTCGATTGCGGCCTGAGGAGGACGGATTCAGGGAGGGTGGCGGGGCCCGCGGCGAAAAAAAAAAAAAAAAAAAACAAAAAAAAAAAAAAAAAAAAAAAAAAAAAAAAAACAAACGAAATAAAAAACAAAAAAAAAAAAAAAAAAAAAAAAAAAAAAAAAAAAAAAAAAAAAAATAAAAAAATAAAATAAATCAACTAAAAAAAAAAAAAAAATAAATAAAACCAAAATAAAATAAAAATAAAACGTGAAGACGGGCCGGCGTAGGCTGGCGGAGCGCGGCGGCGGCGGCGGAGGGGGAGAATTGGTGGGGCGGCTGGCAAGAGAGATGTGAGGTGGAGGATCTTGGGTTTGGTAGCGGGAGGCTAGGGTTCTGGAGGGCGGAGCGCGGGCTAGGGGTTTTTGTTTGGAGGAAGGAAGGGAGTTTGGTGGGAGGCAGGCGGGCGGCTGCGGCGTGCGGCGGCGGGCGCATTTGTTGTTGGAGAGAGAGAGAGAGAGAGGAAGCAGAGAGATCGGAGAGTTTGTGTGGCGTAGATTGGGCGACGCGGTTTGGTGGGCGTGTGACTGCGTGTATATAAGGGAAGCGGGGAAGGTTGGAGTGGATCTGAGACGAAAGCTGGGTGGATCTGAGCGGGGGAGGAAATGACAGTAATGGGTTTTGCAATTTTTCGTTTTAATGCCTTTTTTTCCCAAGAGGCTGTTTGGATTTGTAGGGGTGAAGGGCATGTTTGGATTTGTAGGGGGTGAAGGGAAGTTAAGGGTCTGTTTGGATTTGTAGGGGGTGAAGGGAAGTTAAGAAAAACTAAAAGGGAAACTAGGTGAGAGAATAGAAGGGAAGGGAAGTGAGTTTCCTTCCCCTTGGTTACACCCCAATTTGGGAGGTAACAAATTTTACCTCCTAAATGTTCCCAAACAAGATGAATGGATGTGAATGGTTCCCCTAACTTCCCTTCACCCTTATTCTCCTCAATCCAAACAAGCCCAAAACTAAGGGCTTGTTTGGATTTGGAGTGGGTGAAGGGAAGTTAGGGGAAGGAAGTTAAGTTAATTTGGAGTGGGTGAAGGGAAGTTAGGGGAAGGAAGTTAAGTTAATAAGGGAAGGGAAGGAATTTTCTAAAACTTGTTTGGGAAACAAGTAAGGTGAATCAATGGGAAGTTATTTCACCCCGTTTGGAAAATGTAATAACGGGAAGGGAAGGGAATGCATATAAATTGACATAAATACCCTCACATATTATTAAGTTATATTGTTGTTAGAAATTAAATATCAAATATGTATCTATTGCTATATATTATTACTGTCATCATCTCTTTCCACATTGTATATCCACAATCAACACAAATCAGATAAATATGAAAAAAATTTGGAGTATAGTTGGAATGAAAAATAATAACCAATATATTCATCGATGAGACTACAAAACAATACAAAGCTTATTTTCGCTCTTCTTTTGCAAATATACCCAGTTAGCAGAGCAACGACCAACTAAATGATGAAACTCAAATACCTACATGAACACAAAACTACTAGAACACAAAACTACTATAACACTTGTCATTCAAGCTGCAAAAATCCTCAATTTTGAACGGTCTTTTACAAATTTTATTGCTCCATCAAATAAGCTCAGTTTGGATGATACAAGGTAAATTCATCAACAAAAACTAAAAAACAAAATGCATTTATTAATACTATCCAGCATCAACCTCATTAACCAACATCCCCGTGAAAAATATTCCAATGAAGCATTACGGAGAAATAAAATAAAACTTTTTTTCCACAAAGTAGCTATTTATACTCATATTCTCTCCACAGTTGACATAAGACCCCTACAAAGAAGGGAGGAAGAACAAAAGCTTCAACCGCTTTCACTCATTTCTTCAATTTCGTTGAGTTATCCAAGGCCAAGTCCTGCAGGTTCAGTAACAGGAGAGAAAATCTTACCTTAAAAAAACAAAACCCTTACTCAAACTAGGCGAGAGATTGAGGCGAGACAAGACGCGGAGGCGAGATGAGACGCGGAGGAAGAAGAAATGACGAAGGCGCTTGCAACGAGAGTTTATACTGTGGGGTTTCTGTGAGCAAATTTTAACCGTTGGATTTTGATCTTAGCTAGGGGTAAATATGTCTCTCTACATTTGTTGTATTCCCCCTCTTTACCTTCACCCCCATTACACCCAAATTGGGAGGGAAGAAATCATGGTATTTTCTCACCTCCTTTCACCTCTCCTCACCCCTATTAACTTGCTATATTTACTTCCCAAATAAGGTTAAAAGTTACCCTCCCTTCCCCTCACCCCCATTACCCTCAATCCAAACAGGGTCTAAAGTTTGCTTGTTGGTTAAATGTCCATGAAACGGAGAATTTATTTGTTTATATTAACTAGTATAATGCCCGTGCAAAGCACGTGAACACGCATGTTTTGAGTTTTTAAGTTCTGTATTGAATAATAAAACTATGTGTTAGCAAATAAAATTGTATAATAAAAGTGGTCGAAAAAAATATGTGTTAATTATTATTGTATAGTTATTGTAATTGAATGTTTTTCTTAGAATAATCGCCCAATGTTAACTTTTTATGGTCAATAAATAAAATTGTCAATTCTATATGTTCTTTGAAATATGCCCCTCCAACTTAAAAGTTGTTAACTTAACTTTAAATTAACTAAGCTGTGTTAATCTTGTTGGTTTTTTTCCTGATGTTACCTAGATAGTTACACTTGATACATGTAACATATTACAATAGTTACTTCTCATTATAATTATTTAATAGGATCGATTACACTAAACCCTTATGAATTTTCAGCCCATATGAACTTTTAAAATTACACTAAACCCCTAATGACTTTTCTATTTTAAAAAAGACCCTTAATAACTTTTTGAATTTTAAATATAACCCCTATAAATTAGAACCAAAAAATGGCATAAAAGATATTTTGAAAATTACTAGGGGTTTGATGTAATTTATCTAAAAGTTATTGGGGGATTTCTACAAAAGTTATTAGGGGTTTAGTTTGATTTCAAAAGTTCATATGATCCATTTACTACAAAATACTGAAAGTTTATGGGGATTTATTGTAATTTACCTTATATAATATTATAATTCCTAGTTTAAAAAATACTATTAAAATAATTATATTGTCTGTATACTATAAAATATTTATCTAATTTAATTTTTTGAATTATGCTCTTAAATAATTTAGTACTATAATTTTTTATAATTTTTTATTATACTATCATTAATAGTTAATAGTATTATTATTAATATTAAATTATTTAATTAGTTTTTAATCATCAGTATAGATTATTCAGTATCATGCAATAATATTTAAGAAAATACTCTAAAAATATTATCAAATTATTTATTTTATTTATTTAATAACATAATACTAAATAAATAGTGTAATTCATAATTATGTGATATTATTACAATAATTACACTACTTATACAATTCAAAATTTATTCTATTTATTTTATTGCTCGTTGAACTCTAGTACAATTCTTAATAGTATTTAGTAATATATTATTCTATTTATACTATTATTTTAATTATTCTATTATAATTTATAAATAATAATAATAATAATAATTTAATTGGTGACTACTAATAATTGTGTATACTTATTTTATAAATTATTTTATTTTAAATGATTAATAATTATTATATTATTGATAATTAGAATTATTTAGGAAGGTGAGGATGTGCATAATTAATAAGAGGTTATATTTATAGTTTTAACATCCCAATCCTATTTTTATAGTAATATAGATATAGATGTAATTATTTGCCGTTGATGTTAAAATTAATTCTTAGGAAAAATTACACAAACCCCAACCCTCCCCCCCCCCCCCCTCCCCCCCCCCCCCCCCCCCCCCCCCCAAAAAAAAAAAAAAAAAAAAACAATATTGCCATACACACCCGTAACTGTCTAAGTCGTACTAAATACCAAATAACGTTTTGATTGCATAAAACCCTCATGAACTTATAACAACCAAAAAACAAATGAAAAAGGTATTTTGAAAGTTATGGGCGGTATAGTATAACTTATCTAAAAAACCTCATGGCGTTTTCTGCAAAAATTATTGAGGCGTTAGTGATGATTTTGAAAGTTTCATGGGGATTTATAAAAAACACTAAAAGTTCATCAGTATTAGCCCGTATTTACCCTTAATTGTCATAAGTATATATATATATATATATATATATATATATATATATATATATATATATATATATATATATGATATATATATATATATATATATATATATATATATATATATATATATAATATACCTTTTCTATTTATTATTTCTAATAACATGTAAGGACAGCGCAGTATAAAGAACAAATATACAACTATAACGATGGTAGAAAGAAAGGGGAGATCGCTGAACAACAAAGAATCATAAAAGGATCATGCCAGTGTAGTTTTAGATGCAGGAGAATGAGAAAGATTGCCGATGGTGTTATCGGCCATTTACCGGGAAGGAATTCTTGCTCTGACATATGAATACTTAATTTCAACATTCAACTGCACACTATTCATAAATGCTCTCGTAAGAAGTGGCTCATCACTTCATGAGGCACTGACAATGGTCGCCGCCTGCACATATCATATCTGCTGGCTCATATGAAGCTGCTTCATTCAAATTTCAGTGTCATCTCTGGTCTTGAAGCAAATCAAAGCAAATGTTCAATCTATTTTGGGGGGGTGGATGAGTCTGTTAAAGCCTCTATTCTGAATTACTTGGGGTTTCCTGAAGGTACCTTGCCCATAAGATACTTAGGAGTTCCACTCATATGCAAAAGACTTTCTTATATTGATTGTTCCCCTCTTCTCAATAAAATTTCAAATCAATTCCAAAACTGGTGGAATCACAGAAAGCTTTCTTATGCGGGAAGATTGCAAATTATTAAGAGTGTTATTCTAGGCACTCAAGTATTCTGGACTTCATGCTATGTCTTACCAGTCAAGGTGTTGAAAAGAATTGATGAGCTTTGTAGAAACTTTCTGTGGGGTAGAACAGATCAAGTGCTTAGGCCTCCTTTGGTTTCTTGGGACAAAGTTTGCACTGATAAAACATTTGGTGGTTTAGGAATATTTTCTGCAATTACTTGGAACATGGCTGCAGTTCTGAAAACCCTATGGTCTATTCACGAAAACAAAGAGTCTATGTGGATTAAATGGGTGCATGGTAACTATATTAAAAATGGAGATGTGTGGAATGTTGAAAGCAAGAGGAATGATTCCTGGCTATGGAGACAGATACTTAAAACCAGAAATAAAGCCATCACAGCTTGTGGAGGAATTGATAATTTGAAGAGAGTGATCAGCTCCTGTAACATGAACTCTAAAATTCATATTTCAGGCTTGTATAATGCCCTATCTCCGGTTTCTACTAAAGTTCTCTGGTATGAAACAGTATGGGAGAACTGGAATTATCCCAAACACAATTTTGTGTTCTGGTTGGCAATTCAAAACAAGCTTCTTACTCAAGACAAACTTCAAAGCAGAGGTATTATTCCATCAAATTGCTGCAGCTTATGTTCAGGTACCAGTTTGGAAAATAGGAATCACCTTTTCTTCTCCTGTTCTTTCTCTCAAGAAGTCTGGAATGGGATTACAAGCTGGCTTAATTTCAATTGGAGAACTTGTGATTGGAATTTGCTTATCAACTGGTATTGCAACAGATTGAAGGGGAGGGGTTTCAAAAAAAGATTCAAAAGAATGGCTTTGTCCACCTCAATCTATTGTATTTGGAAAGAAAGAAATGAGAGAATTTTCAAGCTGAAGTGTAGAACTCCAGAAGCTCTGATCAAAGAAATCAAGGTGGAGCTGTTAACTATTTCCCTAAACAATTCTAGCTCTCCTGATCTCAAAGACTGGCTGATTTCAGTATAGGGACAGTGTGTTTCAGGTTTCGGTTTTTTTTCTTGATTTTATAATGTAAATAGATATCTCAATTGAGAAAAGTGATGTACATAAACTCTACAATTGGTTTTAATGAATACAAAATTTTCATTGACCAAAAAAAAAAACAATTATTACATGGAACAACTCAACTTGCAAGATGGTTGGTGTCGGTAATATTAATATGAAGATTACGATGGGATGGTACAGAATCTAGCGAACATGCAACACATTTAGAGTTGAAGAAAAACCTAATTTCTCTAGGAGTACTCGAGAGTGTAGGATGCAAGTTCGCGTGGGTAAAAGTACAATAGTAAAGGTGATGAAGGGTGCATTAGTTTATCTCAAAGACAAGAAAAGGGCGAACTTGTACAAGTTGATCAAGAGCATAGTGACCGGTGGTGCTTTGGTCAGGACTACAGAGAACTAGGTGGAGGATATCTTAAAGCTTTGGCATATGCTTCTAAGGCATACGAGTGAAATAGGTGTTCAGGTGCTACATGCAAAGAAGTTGTTGAAAGGTGTGCAAGCTACAATTCTACAAATGTGTTGCATGAGGGGTAAGCAATACAACGTGAGCTTCACTATATCAGCGCACAATACACAAGGCTTATTGGACTATATAACGTACGGAGGCCTCATCAACAAGGTCCAAAGGCAGTGCTGAGTATCTCGTCACATTTATTTATGACTTTCACAGAAGGTATGGATTTATATTCTAACTCATACGTCTCAGGTATTCCAAAAGTTTAAGGAGTGGAAAGTAGAGGTTGAGAAAGAGACGGGGTGGCAGATCAAATATTTGAGGACAAATAATGGAGGTGAATACACCTCGAAGGAGTTCAAGTAGTTCTGCATTTAACAAGGCATACAACATCAGTTGACAATATTAGAGCGATCATAACAAAATGTGGGTAATGAAGCACATGAATTAGACACTAATAGAGAGAGCCAAAAGCATGAGATTACAGTCAGGCCTAACGGAGGGCTTTCGGGCAAAAGCGGTTAATCATGCGTGCTATTTGGTCAGTCATTCACCATCAACCATGATCAATCTTTAGATCCCATAATATGTTTCGATGGGAGAGCCGGTCATGATTTCTTGAGAGTGTTTGGATACGTTGCATGCGCTCTGGTGGATAGGAGTAAAGTATATGATACTTCATCTAGTTCCAAAAGGACATCAAAGAATTCAAGTTATGGGATCCAGAAAGCAAGACCACTTTTGTTGACAGAGATGTCACTTTTAGTGAGGAGAGCATGTTAGGTGATGATGGATGAGAACCACAAAAGATAAGCGATGAATAGGTAAAAATGCATTTAGTGCAGATTGAGATTATAGTCTCACAACAGATTAAAGATACAGATGTGACAGATACAACTCAGGAGGGGGATGTAGGTGTGGATGAGTAGCTAGTTGCAGATTGGTGAGGAGGTGGTGTTAGATCTACATCATAAAACTTGAGATCTAAAACCATATAGCCATGATTAATTCAAAGAGATTAACAAATAATCAAAAGAGCGGAAGCTTATACCTGAATCCATGGATGAAATCTTGATTTGGGTTTTTGATGATCTTCTAACCTTAGGGTTTCTCTAAAACCGAATTTCTCTAGCTAGATGGGGGTGTAGAGAATTAGAGAATGTAACCCTAGGTTAGGGACCATAACCCCTTATTTATAGATGTTGTACTTTTGTAATTTAGCCCCTTAATAAATCACAATTACAACCTGGTATCTGCACATATAACCCCATGACTTATTTAAATACCAAATTAACCCAACTTAATTGATCACTTTAGTGGGTTATCCTGAAAGATAGCAATACACATTGATTAATCATATGTGCCCACAAATAGATTTATTAGATTAAATCCAACAATCTCCCACTTGGGCACCATATGATTCCTTAAATTGTGTATAACCTTATGAGCTCAAAAATTGCTATCACCGAAATGGTATTTCCAAATAATCTCGTCCATTGACTATATCAATATAGGATCAAAGCGGCCTTCGTCACATTTATCGTGACTCGACCCATCAATGGTCACATATATCAATACAATCAAATGACATAGATTAATCATGGATGTGAAGCATGAAAATTACATGCAATGTGATCAGTACATGTCTATTTTCAACTGGTCCTCCTTAGTGAGGTCAAAACCAAACATAATGTAACAGAGTGTCTTAACTGAATACTTTATTCTGATCAGACAATACAACCAAACATAAAGCACCACAAATACAAACTCCCACTAAAACATAATATCCTCAAATAATACCACACCCATATGAGCAGTATGCTCATGAAAGACCTTAGGTGGCAATCCCTTAGTAAGAGGATCAGCTATCATGGAGTTTGTCCCAATGTGCTCTATGGATATCTGTCCACTCTGTACCCTTTCTTTCACAACCAGGAACTTAATGTCAATATGTTTTGACTTAGTTGAGCTCCTGTTGTTATTGGAATACATTACTGCAGATTTATTGTCACAATATAGCCTTAGTGGTCTTTCAACATTTTCCAAAATGCGCAGTCCCGTGACAAAATTTCGCAGCCATATTCCCTGATTGGATGCCTCATAGCAAGCTACAAATTCTGCTGCCATAGTGGAGGAAGCTACTAGTGTTTGTTTGACACTTTTCCATGATATAGCTCCTCCTGCTAACATATAAATGTAGCCTGATGTAGACTTCCTGCTATCTTGGCATCCAGCAAAATCAGAGTCCGAATACCCAATGACCTCTAATTTCTCTGATTTTCTGTATGTGAGCATGTAATCTTTTGTTTTCTGAAGATACCTCATAACCCTTTTGACTGCTATCCAATGATCCATACCAGGGTTGCTTAAGTATCTGCCTAACATCCCAACAATGTACGCAATATCCGGACGCGTACATACCTGAGCATACATTAGACTTCCTACAGCCGAAGCATAAGGAATCTTCTGCATTTCCTGAATTTCAAGGTTACCTTTAGGGCACTGATTGAGACTAAACTTGTCTCCTTTAGCAACAGGGGTGTCACCTGGTCTGCAATCTTGCATGCCAAACCTTTTAAGTACCTTATCGATATAGCTCTTTTGTGATAATCCAAGAATACCCCGAGAGCGATCTCGATGTATCTGGATCCCTAATATAAAAGAGGCGTCCCCAAGATCTTTCATCTCAAAATTCTTTGATAGAAATCTCTTGGTTTCGTGCAACATGCCTATATCATTAGTGGCAAGCAAGATGTCATCCACATACAGAACCAGAAAAATATACTTACTCCCACTGAACTTGTGATATACACAGTCATCAACAATGTTCATCTCAAAACCGAACGAGATAACTATTTGTTGAAACTTATGATACCATTGACGAGGAGCTTGCTTGAGTCCATAGATGGATTTCCTTAATTTGCAGACCATATTCTTTGGGTCTCCCGACACAAAGTTTTCTGGTTGCACCATATAGATCATCTCATCAATGTCTCCATTGAGAAATGCAGTCTTAACATCCATCTGATGTAACTCAAGATCATAATGAGCAACAAGTGCCATGATTATTCTGAAAGAGTCTTTCGATGAAACCGGAGAGAAAGTCTCTGTATAATCAATGCCTTCCTTTTGAGTATAGCCTTTAGCCACAAGACGTGCCTTATACCTCTCCACATTACCATTTGCATCCCGCTTGGTTTTAAAAATCCATTTACAACCAATTGGTTTTGCACCTTCTGGTAATGGGACAAGTTCCCAAACCTTATTGTCTTGCATAGACTTGTACTCTTCATTCATGGCATCAATCCACTGTTGAGAGTTAGAACTTTTCATGGCCTGAGAGAAGTTGATTGGATCATCTTCTAACATTCCACTACTTTCCTCATGTTCTTGGAGAAATACAATATAATCATCCGGAATAGCATTTCTCCTTTCTCTCGTGGATCTCCTTAATGGCACTGGTTCTTGAGGTTGTTGAGTTTGTTCTTCTGGAACCGGGAGTTGTTCAACATTATCATCTTGAGGTTCCGGATTTACTTCTTGAGCAACAACAGGTATAGGAGCCTGAATATTGTCAAAAGTAACTGTATGGATTGGATCTGAAGCCAATTCCTCCTCAAAACTAATGTCTCTAACCTTATGTCTCTCCCCAAACTCAACATCCTCAAAGAATATTGCTGTTCCCGTCTCAAAAATATTCCTTATAGTGGGATCATAAAACTTATAGCCCCTAGAGCGTTCAGAGTATCCAATAAAGTAGCTGCTAACTGTTTTGGAGTCCAATTTCTTTTCATTTGGCCTATAAGGCCTTGCCTCAGCTGGACATCCCCAAATATGTAAATGCTTTAAACTGGGCTTTCGACCAGTCCAAAGCTCATAAGGTGTTTTAGCAACTGCTTTACTTGGTACTCTATTCAGAATGTAAGATGCTGTCTTAAGTGCTTCTCCCCAGAGTGACTGTGGTAAAGAAGAATGAGCAATCATACTTCTTACCATATCCTTAAGAGTCCTATTTCGTCTTTCAGCTACACCATTCATGCTGGGTGAACCCGGCATGGTGTACTGTGGGACGATACCGCATTCCTCTAGGTATCTAGCAAATGGTCCTGGACGTTGTTCACCTGAACCATCATATCTACCGTAGTACTCACCACCACGATCAGATCTGACGGTTTTAATTCTTCTGTTGAGTTGATTCTCAACTTCAGCTTTATAGGCTTTGAACATGTCCAGAGACTCAGATTTTTCATGAATAAGATATAGGTGCCTATAACGTGAGTAATCGTCTATGAATGATATAAAATATTATTGACCATTCCAGGATTCCTTAGGGAATGGCCCACAAATATCCGTATGTATCAATTCTAAGACATCCGAAGAACTGTTGGCACCTAATCTCATCACTTTGGTCTGTTTTCCCTTGATACATTCAACACATACGTCGAAGTCCGAAAAATCAAGGGAATCCAAAATGCCATCAGACACAAGACGCTCAACTCTACCTTTTGAGATATGACCTAAGCGCTTATGCCATAATGTCGCCGAATTTTCCTTATTTAATTTACGCTTAGTACCACGTGATTCCACATGCAAGGATTCATTGTAAGAAGCAATTGTATCAAGCAAATATAGGTTGTCATAAGTACTTAAGTAACCGGTTCCCACAACATTTGAATTAAAAGATAAACTGAATTGACTGTTTCCAAATGAACAAGAATAACCTGATTTGTCCAATACAGAAACAAAAACCAAATTCCGTCTAAAAGACGGTACTACAAAAGTATCTTTTAAATCCAAATAATAACCAGTTCCTAACAACAACCTAAAGTGCCCAATTGCTTCCACATCTACCGATTGTCCGTCGCCCACAAAGATGTGTCTTTCAACATCACTTGGCTTTCGGTAGCTCATGCAACCCTGCATAGAAACACTTATGTGAGTAGTAGCACCAGAGTCTAACCACCAAGTGTTTCTAGGTACTGAAGCTAAATTAACCTCAGAACAGACCAAAGTAAGGAACGTACCCTTATTATCACGCCAGGCGTGATATTTTGTACAGTCCTTCTTTACATGTCCAGGCTTCTTACAGAAGAAACAACCCTGATTATCCTTATGTTGTTTCTTCTCAACTGGACCATTAGCAGCTTCCTTATCATTCTTCCTTTTCTTGCCCTTATCCTTAGAGGCATAGGCCAAATGAGCACTTTCTGTCTTATCTTGCTTCAACCTGTCTTCTTCTTGCACACAGTATGAAATGAGCTCATTTAGAGTCCATTTCTCCTTTTGACAGTTATAACTGACCTTAAATTGGTTAAACTGTGCAGGAAGAGACAACAAAACCAGATGCACTAATAACTCGTCACAAAGATCGAGTTTAAGTGCCTTAAGCTTTGAAGCAATATGAGACATTTCCATAATGTACTCCCTGATATTTCCTTTGCCCTTATACTTCATTGAAATCAAGCGAGCTAAAAGCGTGCTTGTTTCTACCTTATCGTTTTTCGCAAAACGCTTCTCAATTTCGGCAAGGAAATCTTTAGCCTTAGTAATCCCTTCGGATTCTATGCCCCTGAAGGCTTCCGGAACGCCGCGCTTAATGATCATAAGACTCATGCGATTTGAACGCTCCCACTTCTCATGCTCCTTCTTTGCATCAGGAGTGCTATCCGCATTGAGAGGTTGGGGTTGTTCAGTTCTTAATGCATAGTCAAGATCCATGCAGCCAAGAACAATTAATATGTTCTCTTTCCAAACCTTGAAGTTTGTCCCATTTAGCATGGGAATTGAGTTGATGTTAGCAGAAATTGTTGCAGCAGATGCATTAGCTGAAATAAAACAAAAATGCTCACATCAATAACCATAATCAATAAAATTCAAATAATGACAATCCCCATCCAAGATACCGGCACAACATTAATATCAAGTCTTTGGACAGTAATATTAACTTGTAAGTGATACCTTGTTGCAATGATCAAACATTGACAATAACTCATGTCAAATAATGAAACTATCTTTGGATCGATTCATTATTCACATGTAAACCTTATAATTGTCACACGCTTATCATCGCAGATGTGTATACAGTCTAAATAAATATTAACCTTCCTTTGGGCCGATTAAATATTTACACGAAAGCATACACACAAACATCTCACATTCCTCATGAACAATCTACACAAGAGAGGTTACTTTGGCAACTTCTTGTTTCAATTAATCAATTGGAGTGAGAGACAACCTTAATACCTTAGTGTCATAATATTTGAATTAAATAATTGATTAAAAACCAAATTAGATTTAAATTAAAAAGTTTTAATTTAAATCAACTGAATTTCCAAAAACTTAATTGGGGTCTCACAGCTTAATTAGGGCTGAACGCGATGTTCACCTTAGAACGAACGCGAGGTTCGTTAAAATTGAGCTTGACGCTCACCTGAGTTGAACGCGAGGTTCACCTTAGAACGAACGCGAGGTTCGTTAAAATTGAGCTTGACGCTCACCTGAGTTGAACGCGAGGTTCACCTTAGAACGAACGCGAGGTTCGTTAAAATTGAGCTTGACGCTCACCTGAGTTGAACGCGAGGTTCACCTTAGAACGAACGCGAGGTTCGTTAAAATTGAGCTTGACGCTCACCTGAGTTGAACGCGAGGTTCACCTTAGAACGAACGCGAGGTTCGTTAAAATTGAGCTTGACGCTCACCTGAGTTGAACGCGAGGTTCACCTTAGAACGAACGCGAGGTTCGTTAAAATTGAGCTTGACGCTCACCTGAGTTGAACGCGAGGTTCACCTTAGAACGAACGCGAGGTTCGTTAAAATTGAGCTTGACGCTCACCTGAGTTGAACGCGAGGTTCACCTTAGAACGAACGCGAGGTTCGTTAAAATTGAGCTTGACGCTCACCTGAGTTGAACGCGAGGTTCACCTTAGAACGAACGCGAGGTTCGTTGAGCGCGAAGCTCGGTTAAAATTGAACAAACGCGAGGTTCGTTTGAGGTAACCATCTCCTTAATTTTCACCGTGAACCCTTAGGGTTTCAAATTGAAACCGCCGCCGACAAACCCAAAAATCTTTGATTTTTATTTTCAAAACAGATCCAGAATTGGAAAAAATTGAAGAAAAAAATCACAAAAAATCCAAAAAAATTCCAAAAAGTTACTGTTCATATTCCGAAAAAAATACTTTGCTGTTCATAAGGGAATGCCCGAAAAAAATTCACAACTGTTCACCGACCATTACTGTTCATCCGAGAACAAAATTGAATCTTTAACCAGAGATTTAAGATCAAAAAACCCAATAAAACTTAAATCCCTAAGAATTAATCAAGGTGGCTCTGATACCACTTGTTAGATCTACATCATAAAACTTGATATCTAAAACCATATAGCCATGATTAATTCAAAGAGATTAACAAATAATCAACAGAGCGGAAGCTTATACCTGAATCCATGGATGAAATCTTGATTTGGGTTTTTGATGATCTTCTAACCTTAGGGTTTCTCTAAAACCGAATTTCTCTAGCTAGATGGGGGTGTAGAGAATTAGAGAATGTAACCCTAGGTTAGGGACCATAACCCCTTATTTATAGATGTTGTACTTTTGTAATTTAGCCCCTCAATAAATCACAATTACAACCTGGTATCTGCACATATAACCCCATGACTTATTTAAATACCAAAAACTTCTCATGCTCCTTCTTTGTTCAGGAGTGCTATCCGCATTGAGAGGTTAGGGTTGTTCAGTTCTTAATGCATAGTCAAGATCCATGCAGCCAAGAACAATTAATATGTTCTCTTTCCAAACCTTGAAGTTTGTCCCATTTAGCATGGGAATTGAGTTGATGTTAGCAGAAATTATTGCAGCAGATGCATTAGCTAAAATAAAACAAAAGAATGCTCACATCAATAACCATAATCAATAAAATTCAAATAATGACAATCCCCATCCAAGATACCGGCACAACATTAATATCAAGTCTTTGGACAGTAATATTAACTTGTAAGTGATACCTTGTTGCAATGATCAAACATTGACAATAACTCATGTCAAATAATGAAACTATCTTTGGATCGATTCATTATTCACATGTAAACCTTATAATTGTCACACGCTTATCATCGCAGATGTGTATACAGTCTAAATAAATATTAAAACCACTTGTAGGTGGCTCAACCCTAGCATGGGTATCCTATGACACATGGATGATAGAGGAGGACTCATAAGGAACTAGTCAAGTATGATTTCAAAGATAATCAGGTTGTGTTTGCTTTGGTTACGGAGAGCGACAATCCAAGCACTTATAAGGAAGCACTCCATAGCGAGGATAAGAACAAGTGAATGATTACCATGACAGAGGAGAATGAATCACTTCTAAAGATTCAGATGTGGGAACTAGTCACACTACAAGAGGAGAAGCGAGGTATAGGATGCAAGTGGGTATATAGAAAAAAGGACAATAAGTAGTACAAGGCATGTCTCATGGAGAATGGGTACACTCAGAAGGAGTGGATTGACTATTTGATGGTCAAGAATACATCAATTTAGATGTTGTTAAAGACGCTATTAGAGCATAACGTGGAGTAGGAACAACTGATTTGAAAATAATAATTTCACATGAAGAGCTTGAGGATGTTATTTATATGAAGTAGCTAGAAGGATTTCTAGAGGAAGGAAAAGAGAACCACATGTGCATTCTCAAGAAGTCACTTTACGCATCGAAATAATATCCAAGGCAATGATACAAATGGTTTGACTCATTTATGCTAGCAACATGATACACTCAATCTGAGTACGATAGTTGTATTTACTTCAGTCAATATAGTGAGGAGCATTCATATATTTGTTGTTGTATGTGGATGACAAATAAATCGCGACGAGAAGTAAGTAGGAGATTCAAAGTTTGGAAGCTTTATTGAGCAAAGAGTACGACATGAAGGATTTGGGTGAAGCTAAGAAGATCCTTAGGATAGAAATTTATCGAGATAGGTAAGAGAGAATGCTATTTCTATACCAACAAAAGTATGTTGAAAAGGTGATTGAAAGGTTTAACGTAGAGAAAATAAAATCGGTGAGCTCCCACATTGTTGGTCACTTCAAGTTATCC
>NC_033798.1:74042346-74090576 GCF_001876935.1 Asparagus officinalis | reverse complement strand
TCTGATGAGGAGAAGGAAGAGATGTCTCGAGCGCCACATGAAAGCGTAGTTGAGTTGCTTATGTATGCTATGGTGTGCATAAGACCAGGCTTATCATACATAGTGAGTTTGATGAGCAGGTACATGTTGAATCCAGGGAAGCCTTATTGGGAGGTGGTGAAATGGGTACTATGGTATCTAAAAGGTACAATAAGAATCGGGTTATTATACCAAAAGGTGCAAGCAAAGCCGAGTGAGTTGAAGAGTTACGTAGATTCAGACTACACATGTGACATCGATCATCGAAAGTCGACAACAGGCTTTGTATTCATTGTCGCATATGGGCCGATTAGTTAAAAGTCACACCTTTAGGATACTATTGCACTTTTGACAACATAAGCATAATACATGGCGGCGGTTGAATCAGCAAAGAAGACCCATTGATTGAACGGATTGGTCGATGATTTTGAGCTTAAGTCTACTACTACTGATTTATTTTATGACAATCAAAGCATCATCTATTTGGTGAAGGATCAAGCGTTTCATAAAAAATAGAAGCACATTGAGATACAGTTTCATAAAATTTAAGAGTGGGAGGCAAGAAAGGATATCAAGATGGTGAAGATTTATACAAGGGAGAATACGGCAAACATCATGACAAAACTAGCCTTTGTAGAGAAGTTCAATGCATCCTTGAACTTCAATCATGCACTCACTCAGTGAGGATGATACGCGGTCTTAGTCGAGACAGTGATAGTACATAACTTTAAGTGGCCGTGATAGATGTATGTGTTGGGGATTTAAAACAATCAAATCGAACCCTTGCCCTTCCGGACCTTGTGTTTGAGAGTAGGAAAGTAGGAAAAATCACATCAAATAAAAGATAAAAAATTTGTAGGAAAGTAAACAAGAAATAACATACCAGATTTAATGAGGTTCGGCAATCGTGCCTACATCCTCGGGAGCCACACCACACAATTCTTTGATTAATATTAAAGAAGATTACAATAACCACAAATAGGATCTAATCTCTTTCGGATCTCTCTGAAGAATTCTCTCAAAACCCTCTTTTTTGATGTGTACTTTCTTCTAAGACGTTCAATATATATAGAAAACCTAAAGCCAAAACAGACTTGGAATTCTAAAACCAAAAAACAAAACAGATTAGGAATCCTAATAATATGCTACCAAAACAAATTAAGAATCATGTTACCAAAACAGATTAAGAATCATGTTACCAAAATAGATCAGGAAACCTGCTATCCAACAATTTGTTTGATTCCAGCTTTGAGTCTATATCTCTTAGACTAACAATCTCCTACTTGGAGACCAAAGCACAATCAACGAGCTCATCCGAACTCTCCCTTCTTTGCAAGCATCCTCCTACATGAAAAAAAATCCATTCTTCAATCATCATCAACCCGACGATCCCGACGATCCTCCTAGTGTGGCTCTGCCTTCATCTCCTACATGTGAAGGCCAACTGAAGTTGTACACAACTCCAGTTTGTCAATAGTTATTACTTTCGTCAATATATCTGCAGGATTTTGACTCCCTAAAATCTTCTCTAGATGTAACTTCTCATCCTCAATCAGCGAGCGTATAAAATAGTATCATACATTGATGTGCTTTATTCTGGCATGATATACTAGATTCTTGGTAAGATATATAGTATTCTGGCTATCAAAATAAAGAACTCCTCTCCCTTGTTTCAGATCTAACTCTTCCAGGCACCCGTTCAACCAAATTATCTCCTTGCTTGCTTCAGTCATCGTGACATACTCAGCTTTAGTTTTAGACAGAGTTACAATCTTCTGCAGACGTAAAACCTAACTCACTACTATCGACGCCAAGGTATAAATATACCATGTAGTGCTCCGCCTCGTATCATGATCAGTGAAGTCTGCATCCACGTATCCCTGTAGTACCAACTCCTTCCTCCTGAAACATAGTAGCTTGTCCGTAGTCCCTCTCAAGTAGCGCAATATCCACTTCACGGCCTCCTAATGCTGCTTTTCTATATTGCTTGCAAACCTGCTCACAACTCCCACTGCATGAGTAATATCTGGTCTCATGCAAACCATCGTGTGCATGAGACTCCTAATGGCTGAAGAATATGACACTCTTCTCATATGCTCTCTATCTGCATCTGTCTAAAGGCGATTGTTCTTCAGATAGCTTGAATTGGCTTCCAAGGGGCGTGCTAATAACCTTAGCATTCTGCATGTTGAACCTCTGAAGTACATTCTCGATGTATTCAGCTTGACTCAACCTCAACGTCCCTTTAAATTTATCTCTACTGATTCACATTCCTAGAATCTACTTCGCTACACCCAGATCATTCATAACAAACTCCTTTGCCAACTGCTTCTTCAAGTTATTTTTCTCCTCTAAACTCGGTCCTGCAACTAACATATCATCAACATACAATAACAATATGATAAAACTGGACTCACGCGTTGACCGGCGTTGACCCTAGGGTTTCGAACGTCGTACGTTGAATTTTTGCTCGCAACGCATTGATTGGCGTTGACCGGCGTTGACCCTAGGGTTTCGAACGTCGTACGTTGAATTTTTGAGTCACGAGACCAACTAATGGAGCTGATGCGTCAGTGACTCTCGTATTTATAGGATTTTTGGCAAACCCTTAAATTTATCTCTACTGATTCACATTCCTAGAATCTACTTCGCTACACCCAGATCATTCATAACAAACTCCTTTGCCAACTGCTTCTTCAAGTTATTTTTCTCCTCTAAACTCGGTCCTGCAACTAACATATCATCAACATACAATAACAATATGATAAAACTGGACTCGAACCTCTTGAAGTAGCAACAATCATCAGAATTACATCTTTTGTATCCATTGTTCTGTATGAAGTTATCGAATTTCTTGTACTACTGTCTCGGGGCCTGTTTTAATCCGTACAAGCTCTTTTTGAGCTTACACACCATCTCTTCCTTTCCTTCTTCAATGAAGTTAACAGATTACTTTATGTAGATTTCTTCATCCAAGTCACCATAAAAAAAGTCAGACTTCACATCTAACTGTTTAAGGTAGAGATCTTCTGCAGCTACTAAGGTCAACACCACTCTGATGGTGGTAAGCTTCACAACAGAGGAAAATATGTCCATATAGTCCACTCCTTCCCGCTGCTGGAACTCCTTCACGACTAATCTGGCCTTGTATCTCTTGCTTCCATTACTCTTCTGCTTGACCCAATAAACCCATTTATTATGCAAGGTTTTCTTCTGTGCAGGTAGCTGGACTAGCTCTCATGTCTCATTAGTGTGTAGAGAATCTATCTTCTCTTGCATCACATGCTCCCAATGATGAGATTCACTCACTTGCATAGCCTCCTCATAGTACTCCAGTTCTCCACTATCTGTCAAAAGCAAATAGTCAAGTGATGAGAGATATTTGAGATTCAGTTTGGGTACCCTGGATGACCTTCTAAGCTCCATGCCCTGGGTATTCGTCTCTGCACCTGGAGCCTCCTCCATTCTTTGGTCAGAATTGATTTTGTTGCCTCCATCTGAAAGTTCCTCTAAATCCATGTACTCGGATCCACATGTATCAGTAGTGCTGCTCCCACTGTTTTGACTATTATTGGCACTGTCCATGTTCTCGTACATTATCTCCTCATTGAATATCACATCCCTACTTCTGATGACCTTCCTGTTCTTCTCATCCCAAAGATGATACCCAAACTCATCAATGTCGTATCTAATGAATGTGTACTTCTGTGACATAGCCTCTACCTTGTCCCTGACATGGTCTGTAGGCTGTCTAAAAAGCATAATAGATAGTTAATCCCCCATCAAACACCGATGATGGAAGTTACAATCTGACGACTTCCAGAAGGCTACAATTTGAGGACTTTCACGTAGAAGGTTACAATCTGACGACCTTCACAACAACTAAGGAAGGCCCCAATTCAACAGCATTCACAATCAACATCGGGAGTTACAATCTGACGACTCTCATATTTTATAACAGGCAAAGATCAATAAGCAATGGCCTTTGCAATGTTATAATGGACGAGGTTATAAGCCAACAATCTCTCTCAAACGCAGAAATTCACTTCTGCGTTTTTCAAGTTCAAAACGCAGACAAGTGTGCGTTCCTTAAACAGGCGTCGAACTCTGTAACGCAGAGTTAAATCACAAAACGCAGACAAGTGTGCGTTCCTTAGCAAGCGTCAAACTCTGTAACGCAGAGTTAAATCACGAAACGCACACTTAATGTGCGTTCTTCGACAGACTCGACTGCATCCCAAACTCTGAACGCAGAGTTGATCATCAACGCACCAGTGACCTGTGCGTTTCTAATTTCAGAACGCATGCGGCCTGTGCGTTTCAAATCTCCAATAGAGATTTAACTCTGCGTCCTAAGTCTTGGACGCAAAGTTAAAGCCCAAATGTGGCCTGTGCGTTTCGACTCCTAGCGAACGCCTAACTCTGCGTCTCATCTTTAAGACGCAGAGTTAAGGTCTGAACGCAAGCGGACCTTGCATTTTCAACTCCCAGCAAGCGCCCAACTCTGCGTCTCATTAATAAGACGTAGAGTTAAGGCCCAGAACGCTGTTTTTAGCGTTTTGACTCGTTCAAAACACTAACAGAACGGTTTCAAAACCGTTTTCCCCACGATGTAGGGAGCTTTTTAAGAGGGGGGAGTTACACCCCACTCAGCCCATGGAGGAGCTAATTAAGGGGGCAGTTACCACCCCTAAATCCCCTATAAATAGGGAGAAACTCAACTGAGTTCGGGCTCTTGGATCATTTTTCTTGGGGGCGGGGGGATTTTGGCTTGGGAGAGAAGGCTTTTGGCTTTTTGGCTCTCGGCTTGAATTGTTGGAGTTTTGGGAGACCAGCAACAGGAACTTCTTCCTTGGCTTATTAACCGAACTTTCGGTTCAAATCAACTCTTTTTCAAGAGTTCAAACTCGTTCAGAGTTATCAACTCGATCAGAGTTCAAAACTTGCTCTGCAAGTTCTTCTAAAACTCGTCAGAGTTATCAACTCGATCAGAGTTCAAAACTTGCTCTGCAAGTTCTCCTAAAACTCGTTCAGAGTTATCAACTCGTTAAGAGTTATTTTCAAACTTGCCACGCAAGTTCTCCACAGCGTCAAATCGTGAGGAGAAAATCACGTTCCAGTGAATCAAGACGTTCGGATCGTCAACGAGAAGCAAACTCGACGCAAGCATTCGAGGGAGGCATCTCATCGCCACCGTGAAGAACCCAGAATTAAACAAAGGGGAGAATCAAATTCATTCTCCTCTCTTTTGTAATCGGAATCCAAATTGTAATTGATTTTGAGAGGAATACAAGTCAAATTTTTCTTTCATTATTTCTTTTACTGCAAATTTCCAACAAACATGGTCACTGATATGAACATATGCCACACAATCGAATACTCGCAAATGTGAGAGATTGATCTTCTTACCACTCCAAACCTCCTCTAGAATCCCGTAATCTAATGAAACTGATGGCCCATGATTAATCAAGTAAGTTGTCGTATGCACTGCATCCTTCCAAAATGTTTTAGGTAGACCTGCATGTCATCGTATGCTTCTGGCATGCTCCGTCAATGTCTTGTTCATCCTCTCTACAACACCGTTTTATTACGGTGTTCCTGGAGTAGTCCTCTCCAAACAAATCTCATTTAGAGCACATAACCTCTTGAACTCCTCCAGCTTGTATTCTCCACTGTTGTCTGATCTTAGACACTTCACCATTAGATCTGTCTCGTTCTCCACCATGGCCTTCCACTTTTTGAAGATCCCGAACACCTCTAACTTGTGCTTCATGAAGTATACACACACCTTCCTCGAGTGATCGTCGATGAAGGTGATATAGTACGCCGAACCGGCAAGAGAAAACACGCTAGCTGGACCTCATATGTTAGTATGAACTAACTCTAGCTTCTAAGCTTTAGATGGCCTTTCACCCTTCTGAAAACTAACTCTCTTCTGCTTCCCAAAGATGCAGTCCTCGTAAATACCGACTTTCACAGAATCGATATCGGTAGCTTCCCTTATGAATGTAGAATCTTAATCCCCTTCTCGCTCATGTGTCTCAATCTATTATGCCACAGATCTATACTCTCTTTGCCACCTGTAATTATGAGGGTGTCACTCGTATGTGAGGTGAGGTAGAGAGTTCATGTTTTGTTATCTCGGGTAACAACCATAGTACCATTTGAGATCCTCCACGAATTCCTGGTTAATATTTAAACATAGCTTTCTGCTCTAAGCTGGCTAACCGAAATAAGATTCCTCATCAGTTTTGGTACGTGCCTCACGTTCTTCAGATTTCACTTGGAGCCCTTCAACTATATTTGCACATCTCCTCTTCTAACAACACTTCAGGGTTCATTATCCCCTAAGTATACTTTTCCAAAGTCTCCTGCTACATAGTTATGAAGAAGCTTCCTATTAGCAGTGGTGTGGAACGAGACTCCTGAGTCGATGACCCAGGAATCAAAATTGTTGTCCATAGCTAGGATTAAGGTATCCTGTACGATATGAGCCTCCTACTCATTCGCATCCTTCTTTTGTTCTTTACAAGCTGAAGACATATGGCCCTCCTGGCTACAGTCCCAACACTTTTCTTTGATAGGTCTAAGTTTTGAGTTTGACCTCTTCTTATTTAACTTTGACCGATTCATATTCTGATTCCCCTTCTTCTGGCTACTGCCTCTTTGCTCAAAATTTAGGGTTGAACCTGAACCTTCTGATTTGGATGATTTCCTTCTAACCTCCTCGGATAGAATTATACTAATAACCTCGCTCAGCTTTAACCTGTCCTTCCCCACTGAATTACTGATTGCCATCACACAACCTGCCTAACTATCCGACAACTACGATAGAATTAATAAAGCCTGCACTTCATCATCGAACGTGATGTCTACGAAGATGAGTTGATCAATAATCGTGTTGAACTCGCTGAGGTGCATTGTGAAGGAGCGTCCTTCTACTATCTTGAGATTGAAGAGTGTCTTGACGAGATGCACATTATTTGCGGCAGATGGTTGCTCGTACATCTTCGCAAGCGCTTCCATAAGCCCCACTGTCGTTTTTTCCTTTAATTTGTTGTGTGCGACTGTCTTGGCAAGTGACAACCAGATTTACCCTAGAGCCTTCCTATCTAATATCTCTCAATCCTCGTATGACTCTGCTTTCTTCTTTCTCTTAGCCTTGCCCATCAACGAGTGATACAAGTCCTTCTGGTACAGATAGTCCTACATCTGCGACTTCCAGTAGGCAAAGTCTGAACCGTCAAACTTCTCAATCTTAGATTTGCTTTCCTCTGCCATGGCTCTCTCACAATCCTTCTAAACGAAGCTCTGATACCAATTGTTGGGGATTCGAAACAATCAAATCGAATCTTTGCCCTTCCGGGCCTTGTGTTTGAGAGTAGGAAAGTAGAAAAAATCACAGCAAATAAAAGATAAAAAACTTGCAGGAAAGTAAACAAGAAAAAATACACCTGATTTAATGAGGTTCGACAATAGTGCATTCGTCCTCGGGAGCCACACCACACAATTCTTTGATTAATATTGAAGAATATTACAATGCCCACAAATAGGTATATGTATATTTAAAACACCTAAAACCAAAACAGACTAGGAATTCTAAAACAAAAAAAAAACAAAACAGATTAGGAATTCTAATAACATGTTACCAAAACAGATTAAGAATCATGTTATCAAAACAGATTAAGAATTACGTTACCAAAACATATTAGGAAACCTGCTATTCAACAATTTATTTGATTTCAGCTTTGAGTCTACATTCCTTAGACTAACAGTATGGTATACTCATGAATTTGAGGAAGACACACAACTTTAGCTAGAGGTTGTGAAGGTACTCAGAACTTTGAGACAGGAACGTGGCATAAGATGGAGCCGTGAAGGTGGAGCCAAGGTGGAGATTGTTGAATGTGATTTGCATTAAAAAAATTCTAATTTGATTAGGATTGAAAATTTGACTTTGAATGGAAAAAAATTACATTTGAAATTGTATTCTAATTGGAAGAGGACTAGGATTTGAATACTTCTAGAAAGCATCATGAGAAAGGAATTCTATGGGTTGTAGGATTTATAAAAGGCATCATGAGAAAGAATCCTATGAAGATTAAAATTGGTCAAAGAAAGAAATTCTATATGAACTCAAAATAGGAGAAAGATAAATCTATAGACACCATTGATAGGCTCATTGTAGAGGCATCAAGCCAAGCAAGAGAAAAATGAGAATTGTAGTCTTCTTTACTGTTAATAAAAATCTCTCTGCTTTCTCCCTTGGATGTAGGTGAATTTCCGAACAACGTAAATCTCGTCTTCTTGCTTTGTGATTGCTTGCTTGTTTCCTTTGTGATTATTTTGCTTTATATTCACTAATAGTTTCCAACAGTAAATCCTAAAAGTAAGGTGTTGGAATTTTTTATCAATTTCCAATAGTTATCATCTCCCTTATAATAATTTTTTGGTATTTTAAATGGATAAAATGATAATTCATGAGGTAATGTGGGAATAAAGTGTTAGTTCAGGGGGTGATATGAGACTCAAAATAGTCCAGGGGGGTTACAAGAGGAATTTAACAGTTCAAATAATAAGATGAGACTGAAAATAGTTTAGAGAGTATGAAGGGACAAAATGAATAGTTCATAAACAAATAGGGGCCGAAGCTTATAAAGAAATAAATTTTGAAAAAAAAAAACGCTTTGCATCATTAAACCAATTGCGTGCGTGCTTTATGGTTAGAAAAGGTCAAGTTGGAAGCTCACCAATAAGAAAGGGATTGGTTGTCATATTAGTCATAAATCTACTCCTCTATATTTAAAGGAGAATCTAAAGAATTACTGTTCATGCTATAGGAAAACTCTGCAGTAAATACTGTAGCATGAACAGCAAACCAAATCTGGTCCACTGAATTTGAAGTTGCTATGCATGCTATACTAATTTACTGTACCATAAATCAAATCTGCTCCTTTATACTTGAAGTTATTATTCATGCTATAGTATTACTGTATCATATATAGTAAAGTAAATCAAATATATTAAAACTTGGATCCTTCTTTAAGTATAGAGGAATAAATATGATTTTTAAATCAAATATATTAAATTTGGATCCTTCTTTAAGTATAGAGGAGTAGATATGATTTCTAATTTTATAAAAGCATACAATAATTAAATTAAATGTATTAAAACTTAGAGGGAGGTAAGTTTAATTAAAATGCAGTGCTTAAAAAAACAGAGGGTTGTGCTCTGCACGAGGTGCACACTAGTGTATTATAATTTAGGAACCACAACTAATTAAGTAAGTTGCTGTGTGCTGCCTACAAAAGTCAGTGAAATTTATAAGTTTGGTGATATGGAACATTTGCTTTTATTTTCTTTTTCATTTGAATTAACTATTAAAAATAATCAGTTAGACCTCTATAGCCAATAAAGAGCTCCCAAGGTTGACAAGGTTAACAATAAGTATGAGCTAGCTCAAGAAAAGATCAATTAAAAACGATAATATTATTGGATCTAGCTACATAATAGATTAATGATATCCAAGATATGAATACTATTTAAATTCAAATCTTTGAAAAATTAAGACCTATATTTTTCATACTATTTGCATGAATTTATATCATATAGTCCTTCTTATCGATGGTTGGAAGTGATTCATGACAACAGAATATAATTCATGAAGAATAGGATTCATATGAAGTAGAATGAGATTAAAAAACAGAGTAAGAGAGAAAAACTAAAAAAAATTCTTCAAGATTTATGTTTTTTTTTTGTTCTTTTTTTTTTCTTTTTGTTTTTTGACAAAGTTCATGTCATCCCATCTAATTAATTAAGGGTGCATCAACAGTTATAATTTCTAACTGTGATCTCTTTACTCTTTCTAGTAGCAGTTTTTGGTAAAAGGAAAAACATGATGAATTACCATTAAAATGCTAAAAATGTGCCAGCTCCCGAGAGAAAATTTAAAGGTTAGTGATGTAATTTCAGTAGCTAAAATGCGACTCATATGGTTGAATTCAATGGTCCCGTGAAAAGGAAATTTGGTGGGTGAGGTACAAATTCATCAGTATCTTGCAAATTGGTGGGTGGACCTATAAAGCTTCCAAAAAACAATATTTGATGAACAAGAAGAACACTTCCTTCAGCTTAAAATAGAGGAGAGATTCTTGACTTTTGATTGTTAAATTTGTCCTCATCTGAAACTGTGTGCAACTATAAATATAATAAACATGATTATTATATTGGCCAAATAAAATCGGGTTAAATTCTGATCTGACTATTTACCGACTAAAATTAATCATAGTCACTCAAGAAGGTCTAGCTGAGTTGGTAAGCTGCTTATGAGTAATACTTTGATGTCTCAAGTTTGACTCTCCTAAAAAGCATCTAGAAGAATTTACATTCTTAGAATACTCGAGTTTGTGTGTCAGAGGGTGCTCCGTAGCCATGCCTAGAGGTTTGATACCCACGGTCCAAAAGATCGTGGGTTTTTCCCTCATCAAACTATAATAAAAATATCATGGTGTGATTATTGTCATATTTAACTTGGTTATCTCAACTTTAGTTATATTTGGGTTGAATTGGGTATTGTAGTGTTAGTCCGATTGAGTTTTAAAATAAACATGATTATGTGGTCGATTTCTATAAATAACCGCACATAGCCAAACTCAAGGAACAACTTTGAAACTGAGAGCCTTAAAAACATCATAAATATAATAATAATAACAATTAAATATTTTATTTATGAATGTTATGAAAGCCAAATTAATTTCACACCACCGACGAATCAAGCAGTGTTAAGCCTCTATCTCCCCCATGAGTCCGCCATCATCGATCATCATTGTTATTATTTTCTTTGTTGTTAATCACATTATCCACCGACAAAATCAATTGTTTGGTTGCCTCCGATAGGCTTTTGATCTCTTTCTTGTTGTCGTCGAACCCCTTCTCTAATTCACCAACCCTCCTACGATTTGACAAAGTTTAATTATAGGTAGTTAATGATCAAATTCTCTCAACTAAAGCACCAAAACTAATGAAAACCTGGATTAACTTCACTGATGGAAATGCAAGGGAACCGCTATGTCAATGATTCTTTAAAGATCATTTTGATCTAGTTGTTGGATCATTGTTTTTTATTTGAGAGGTGTGATCATCAGCAATGAGGGAAGATCAATCATCTTCATCACAGGAGACAAAGAATTTATCAAAGGTGGTCAAGCTTGAAATTGTCGATAAGTCAATAGCATCGAAAAAAGATGGCATTGGAGGAATGATGATGAGGGTTCATGGGGAAAGAAAGAGCTATGAAATAATGAAGATGGATTACGATCGAGGAGCGCAAGATGTGAGGGTTTCGGTCGGATGATCCAAATTCAACGATGATGACCAATGGCGGTGGGGGTTTAGTGGAGATCAGGTTGGTATTGATAATAGGCAACATATTGATCAAGGTGTTGACAATGTTCTCCGATATGTGGATCATAGACTGAGCCTATTTGATTATGATATTAGTTTCTATGATGAATTTATTGTGGCGGATATGGTTATGGTTGTGATTATGGTGAGGATAGATACTATCAATATGATCGAGATGTGAACGACATCCGTTGATGGAAGGATCGTAGAAAGTCTAGATTTTATTGTGATCATGATATAGGGTATGAGGAAGATTTTGGTGAGATGCATGTCGAGAGTCAGATCTGAAGAATTAATATTTAGTTGAGATAGTTATTGATCATGTCGTTGAAGTGGACTTGTTAGAAACTACAGACAATAATTCTATTGAATACTTGTCAGATGTGGGCAGTTATAAAAATATTGAATCGAAAGACCAAAGAGTGGAGGAGAAAGAAGAGGAAAGTCTGGAGAATGTGGAGTCTTTGAAAGAATTTCCAATTGCTGCAGTTTCTGAAAGCTCTAAGTTCTTTGCATCAAGGCAAGTGATTGTAATGTGGCTAATAGAAGATGAATTTCTTTCTCTATCGACAAGTATGAGGATGTGATTTTGTACAATAGAGTTGATATGATGTTGATCGGCTTAGACCTACGTTCTTGCCAGTGAATCGGGTCCAGCAGTGAAGCCAAAGGATAGTTATTTCTTTATTGTGTAGGGTTTGAACACAAATAAATATCATCATAAAAAATTGTTTAATAAGGAGATGTAGATGGTGTTCTAGTTAGGGGATAAGAGACACTCACGGACTACCATTGCCATGGGATTAAAGGATTGTTAGACTAATGTATTTAAGTGATTGTGCAAGGTAAGAGCCAAGTACTATGCTATTGTCATTGAGGCTAATTTGCTTGTGGGTGAATTACCTCCATTTAATTCAAGGGTAACATGTTATTGGTTCCTAATGAGGTGCTTCACTATAGGGGTTGTGTAAAGTAGCAAACTAGAGTGAGGGCGTGGCAAAGTGTTAGTGCATTGGAAGGTTCTGATGAAGGACGAGGCTACTCAAGAGGACTATGATGAGCTCAATAAGAGATTTCCTGATCTTACACGTGAGGACAAGTGTGGTCTTGAAGGAGTGGAGAATGATATAATTCCAGAGACATCGGTGCGTAGGAGTGATGTACTTGAGTGGTGCATAATTACAAGAAGCTACATGCAGAATGAATTGGAGTCTGAATAGGATTTGGTTTGATTATAAGTATAATTAATTTAGGAGTAGGAATTTGTTTAGAAGTAGGGAATCATTTAAGAGCAGGAATTTGTTTGCAAATAGGATTTGTTTAGGAAGCCAAAACAGAGGCTATTTGAGGTTGGCTAGCTAGTAGTTTTTTTTTTTGGTGATGAAAACTTGGGTGATTTATCAATAAAATTAGAGATTATTTTCTTTGAAATTTCAGATTTTTTTTGGCGTTCTTGAGCTACGTATTTTGCTTCATTCGTCGATGATTGCGTAGACGCTTTATCCCACTTGATTCATCCATGGTGTGAAGTTAATTAGGTCTCTCATTAGAATGTTAAGAGGACCGGTGAAACATCGATATGTTCTTTCCCCCCTTCTATTAAATTGGTTTGACCTCGTTCAAGTCTCACTGATCTACAAAATTTTCACTAACTCATGACGAGTCTAGGGGGAGTAAATTTAGTCGTGGTCCGGATAGTCTAGCTAGCGCCAAAATCAACCTGCAAAACCTGTTTAGATCCTGGTCTGGTTATTTTGTCAGGCTTTGATTGATTCTGAACCACCTTCATTTATCTTTACTAGTTAGATTGCACGTGCAATGCACGTGGTTAAAATTTTTATTTCAAATTTTTAACTTTTGTAGAGATTGATTTGATAAAAAAAATATTGAATTTAAATCATGTAGCAAACATATAGATAGATGATAAACATTTATGGATCAAGTGGGGGATAATAGAGAGTTTGCATCCCTTACAATAAAATAAACTCAATCTCTGTCCACTCTCATTTGGTTCATCTGAGAAAAATCTAGGATTCGATTCATACATTCTTCCCATCGAATTATCACTGGTTGATGCAGATCACTCATCTATAATTTGTCTTCGTCTCACATTAGGTGTAGTTTCATGGTCATGTGACTGATATTGTCTCCTAGCAGTATGTTTTCCTTTGCATTTCCTACCTCTGTTGAAGTTTCTCCCTTCTGATCTAGGTTTTTTGTTACTACTCACATGATGTTGGTTCCTTCTAGCTTAATTTTATATTAGTGGCAGGATGTTCTGGAGGTTTTGTTCGTGGCTGAACCCTATTGGATGCAAGCTTTACTTCATCTTTCTAAAGGTGATAGATATCATGCATGTTGAAATAAGTTTGTTAACTATCATAAAACTATCATAAATGCTATGGATAATATGACGTTCTTTTTATCTTTATAATTGAATAAGATTTGGCATGCAACTCTTTGTAGGAACTGAAGGTACACAATGCTTTTCCACTAATGATAGAGAAGATATGCGATGAATCTCTACCTTTCACCTCCAACAACACAGACAACACATGTACCGGTTGCAGCAGTCTCATCCTCACGATAGTGAGCTTGTGTGATTATCATGGTAGATTTTATTTAAATTGGCCCAAAAAAGTCAACATGAAAGTAAAATGGAATGAACAAATCAACTTACATTAATACCAGCAGCTGTTGAGGCTCTCTTCATTTCTTCATTGTCCTTTCCAATGCAACCCATAAATCTAGTTGCACCAGGAGTTTGAAGCATCCACTGCAAAATTGAATATGACATCAGAAAACTGTTAAGTCGACATAGTTTCATAAAATACAAGAGATTGACATTCATATGTTAAATATACCTGGGCAACCCTGATTGCATTTTGTGTAGCCCCTGAGGTTAACATAATTCCCTGAGGTTAACATAATATATGGCCTAAATTATCATATAATTTAAAATTGAATTAAGCTTTTGTGTCATAATGATTGTTTAAACCAAAATTTTACCTCCAGTAATATACTTGACACTGTACTTTGAAGCCATTTGTTCATACCTAGATGGAGGCACAAAAAAACGTCAACGTTTTGTTAACAACAAGAAGGTCAATGTAACTTGCAGTAAAACTGATATACAGGCTTACATATCTCCATATAAATATAAAACTATATGAATGCATGTTTAACTGCAGTGCAGAACGTATATATAAAGTTAGATATTCAATATGAATCCTTATGCATATGCTATATATGTTAGAAGAAAAGAGAAACAAAAGAAAACAAGATGTATAATTTTTTCACTTGCAATACTTAAAAGAATAAACCAAAAAAGGTTCCCGGGAGATATTGAAAAACTTACATGGGCACATGCTTGTCCTCTGCGAGAATGGCATTATTCAGCTTGATGTCATATCTGTTAAGAAGCAAGAAAATAAACCACTGCAGCAATACAAATTGATATTCATATTTTATCATGTAAAAACAAGTTGCACCTTGCTATGATCGAAGGTGAATGATATGCAAAAGAAAATATCTATAGATGAAATGGGACGTTGACATGTAAATTTTATTTTTGGTTAGAAATCTACTTGTGATCTCGATTTTGGCGTTTGCCTTTGCTCGCACAAATATTGGGAATATTGGAGTTTTCGAAGCTTCATATGTGATATGTCAATAAATGGAATATTAATCTAACCATAAGTTTTCTATTTGTTTATATTGCTTTTTAATCTTTGCCCAATTTAACACTATCAAATCAGTTTTTGATACTTCAAACATCGGATCTCCTAATTAAGCATAAAATTTAGGACAAACTTGCTAGTATTTCCACTTGACTCTGTCTAAGTACTTCTCTTCCTCAATCTAGAAATAAAAAAATTATTTACAAACCAGAACCATAAAATTTTTGGAACAAAATTATATTAGAGCATACTTATCAGGTACCTACTAAATCTACAAGATTAAGCTGAAAGGTAACCAACACTACCATGATGCATGATCTATGCTAGCAACATACTATTCTGTCATGCGGGCTTTCAGGCCATGTAGAAAAGTCTCAATTTAAGAATTTCCCTCCAGGAAAGGCATAAATGAATATAATTTAAATGTCTTGCTAAAGTTCTCAATCATGTCCCTGTTACCACATCGATAACTACTTTACCCAAAAGTTTAAGCTTATGTGAAGCAAAAGTGTATATCAAGCAATCCTAAGAACAGCAGATGTAAGTTGAAATAATGCATGTGCGAAATTGAAATTGTGCATATTTTTAGCGCCCTCACCAATTGTGCATATTTTTAGTGCCCTCACCTCAAGCAGAGGCTCCACCATCTTATCTTTAATATATTCCAGAATAAAACTTAACAGATCCTGTCAAACAAATTGAAAAGAATTATAAATACTGGGAGGTACAATTACATGTATTATTAAAAGAAGTCCGAAAAATTAGAGGAAATCCAGATGGCAAGCCCCTTATAGGATTTAACTGAACCCCGACCATGAACCCTTTACCCTGAAAAAATATTGAAGCTCCATCAAGTATCATAGACAGATAGTATGTTTCAGTGTAGGTTAAGCATGGAA
The DNA here is from genome assembly GCF_001876935.1 of Asparagus officinalis. NCBI lineage: Eukaryota > Viridiplantae > Streptophyta > Magnoliopsida > Asparagales > Asparagaceae > Asparagus > Asparagus officinalis. The sequence continues at coordinate 74,074,576 of NC_033798.1, read as the reverse complement.
ACTTACCTCAGCTTTATATCCTATGCAAGATGCAAATGCATACTCAAGATCAGCACCTGTGAACATCCTGAAAAAATAACCAAACATGTATAGTTATCCAAGGAGGCGTAGAAAAGAACAGCCTTCTGGTCATGCCAATGACACTGACAATGAAAATCAATGGACTTTGGCACAATGGCTATCCTATAGATTATTAGACTCTGATTGGCATGGGAAAAATCCAGTACCTGCATTCTGTGCACATGCCCTTCTGGCTTTGGAGGTCCTCATCAATTATAACATTGTAGGGGAAAAATATAATCCAATTTGGAAAGCAAGAACCGCTAAATAGAAAAATTGAAGCACTATCTCAATGAACTCATTACCATGATGATGATGATGATGATGATAAATCAAATATTGAACTAAGGATGCAGAGGCATTTAGTAGGTTCTTAGATAAACATGCAACGTCTACGATTCCATTAAATAAGTTCAATTCACTTTATACTCAAGATCTCAAATGTATTGAATCACAAAAATTCTTCAACCCGCAATAAATAAAGCCATAATGATAATTTTTTAAAGATAATTTAAATAATAAATGTGGTACATACATGTTCAAGAGTTTTTTCATGATATTGATTTTGAGATACACCTTGCGCAAGTAGCTTATTCACCCTACCACATGCAGGCCATGCGCTTCTGTAATAAGACTCGTCCACAAAGCACATAAAGTATGATTTGTCATTGCCCTGTTGAATAGAATCTGACAGGATATGTTCAAGATCTGAATCCCTTCTTGCAAAGGAGTCACAAACAAAAGTTTGCGTGTAGTCGAGATCACCAAAAAATAGTTCATATACTTTTTAAAAGTAATAAAGTAAAATATTCTCTAAATATGTATTTAGATTCATACAATAGAATGATAAATTTAAGCTAATAACTGCATAAATATTCAAAGCATGCAATATCAAACAACTATATGTGCATATGCTTATAATTCATAAATTATCCTAACAAATAATCAAAGCATGCAATATCAAACAACTATATGTGCATATGCTTATAATTCATAAATTATCCTAACAAATAACATTCATCAGTTAATCACAAACAACTATATGTGCATATGCTTATAATTCATAAATTATCCTAACAAATAACATTCATCAGTTAATCAGCTTAAAAGCATATTAAAAGTTTGGGCTGTAGGATGACAATTGATGAAGCTGTGTCATGTGAACAACTGTCAGGCATGGTGCTTTTGTTTCATAGGTTTATATTAGAAAATTTCCAAGGTTATATGTTATTTCTATGTTAATGCATCCAATATCTTCACAGCTAACTGACTGGGGGTACTATAAGCTTCAAGATCAACTTCATATTCATAGTTTTGAGTGAATTCTCTTACTTTTTATGTAACATATACGGTGGTCTCTTTTGTGCAAATCACTTATCATCGTGCATTATATGTATGTTCTTTGTGCATTTTTAGAGTTTGCTGCATCCATATGTTGTATGATGTTTGAGTTCGTTCTTCTTAGGTAACTATTAGCTCGTAGAATCGAGCACCGCATGGCACACCCCTGCACTTAAATATTTGGCAATAATAATACTTCTTCCATGTGTCCAAGTCTCTTTTCTAGTGGTCTCAAGATGTATAATTGTATTCTTGAGCCTTATGGAACTAAAGAAGTCAACATTATGCATATATGAGGAGATATGCAGGTATTTTTAAACCTTCACGTGTCCTGGGGAGATCCTGGAGATCTTTAGGATTTTTATGAGAGCATTGTATGTGCCTAAATTGGGAATTTATCCCTATGGCAAATTTGGAGGTTTAAAGCCGGCTCAAATTTATCATATGGATAATAGCAACATGTTGCGCCCTGTGTCTGGGTGCTGTGTTTCTTGGGTTACAGGGGAAAAAATGCTTGAAAAATTGCATCTTTAGTCTTCAATAAAAGTTGGAAATTGATAAATAGCCGGTGCTTAGCTATATGTAATCTAAAGACTGAAAGGATTGTCATCCTAACTGCTTATAGTGCACTCCAATTGTCCTTCTTAGTTCCCAATAAGAAAAAAACAGTTGAATTTTATGACACTTCGAGTCAAAAGGAATACCAAATTAAAAATTCTCACTCCATTGCAAATAAAACTACAAAATCTTTCCAACATGTCATGTTTTTTTAGTATGAAGTGGAGTTGTGGAAAAATTAGTAATTAAAATTTTAAGGATTTCATATTAAATTTTCATTTAATTTAGCATATTTCGGGAATTGCTTATAGATCAAAAAACAATAGAGAATTGCAGATTTAACTTACTTGAAAAGTGAAAAGAGCTAAATGTATTTATTTTCTTCTTTGATGTCTGCCTTTATTAGTTTATTACAGTCCAAGAAATGCGCGGAAAAGTGTATAAGGCAAAGGGACATGCTCATTGTTTTTTCAGATACGAAACTGAGAATGATGACCACAATGTTGACAGTTGATTACCTTAAATCCTAGAGGAAGAGGCAACAGGGACGTATAGAGGATACTAATCACACAAGTTAAACAATTAAACTCATGCAACTAAGGAAACATCATTCGGATTACATAAACAAGAAAAATGCATGCATAACAACACATCTACTTATAATCCTTTCTCACAAAATTGGAATGTTCATCCACAAAAGAAATTGAAGTGTATAAAATTGAAAAGTCTCATTCCTCAACTTCGTAAAATATAAATTTACAAGCTAAAATTGATAAGAGTGTATAAAATTGAAAAGTCTCATTCCTCAACTTCGTAAAATATAAATTTACAAGCTAAAATTGATAAGGAGCATCGTTTCATTAGGTTAATTTAACAGAATTCAACAGCAATAGAAGAAATGGATATCTTAAAGCTGTCAATTTATCGATAACTTGCAAATTCAAGAAATAATCATCAATATCAGGCTAAAAAATGTTCTCTTTTTACCGAATTCAACAGATGGAAACCGCAAAAATCAGGTTTTTGAAGGTAGAAATAGCTTACAAGTAGATGCATCACTGGAAATATGAAGGATAGAACTCGTCGTTGTCACCGGCTAGGGTTTGTTCGTGATCATAACCGATGCCCAAAATCTGAGAAGTGAGGAGATGATGGCAGAGGGGGTGCGGTGATGATGAGGATAATAATACTCATCGTTGGCAATTGATGATTTAAGAAAGTGGGGTGGCGTTGCCGAAGGAGAAGTGTAACTGAAGGTGGATGCTAGAGCGAATTCTTAACCGACGGGGTGGAAAATGAAAGGAACGATGGCAGAGGGGGTGCAGTGATGATGAGGATTTATTAACTCTGTGAAACGATAAAAATGTATAAATTTGTTATAATTATAATAGTTGAAGGGTATTTTGAAAAAGAGAAAGTTTTTCTAGAACTCCCTCTTTTAAAGGATATATATAATCTTATTTTGCCAAGCATCTGCCCCAACCTAATCTAATGATCTTATTTTGCCAAGCATCTGCCCCAACCTAATCTAATTTGTAATCAGGCCCACTTTTGTTAGCCCAAACCCAACCCAAAACTAAACATTACCGCGTGCTTTCACGCCCGTAGAGGGCCGGGCAATCTGCACCAATTAATGGGCTCAAGTAAAATCCCATTCTCTGAAGCCAATGTTTTATTTCTCCCTTAAACCATTGATTTATTTATTAAGAATGTTTTTTTGACCTTAAGAAAAGTCCCTCCAGGGTGGCGAAATGTTTAGATCTTCAATGATGACCTTCGAATTATTATTATTATTATCATAAGAGTAACAAGTGGCAGGCCAAAGTGAACCTGTAGTTAGATATATACTTCTTTAAAAGAAAATTAAAAATTAAAGAATCATGATAACTAGTTGCTACATATTTCTCATCCGACAGCGGGGATCAAGTTCCACCTTGTACAAGAAACACGTTAAGTTTGAGTTATATACAGCTTGCTGTGGCTTGCACCCTTTTTTGATTTAGGTGACTATGTATATATATGGAAAATGTTAGAGGCGCACCTCCTAATCACACCACCAACCACACTCTTCCTTCACTACAGTGCACTGGGTAAAAAAATCTCAAGTGAACCCCAGTGCACTGTAGCTAAGCACCGTTAATATCCTCCAAAACTTTATAGTACAATAATTGATTGATTATTTTATTCTTTGCGCTTGGAGGTCGAGCCACAGGTTTTTTTTCTTCGAATCGGGCTCTTTAAAAAGGCGATCGTATAAAGGCTTCAGACGAAAACAGTGGGCAGGGCAGCAGAAAGAGAAACATGAGCATAAACGCCAATTGACCCCCTTGAATTATCAACTAAATCCGCGTCATTAGTTGATAACAATCAGCATTATTATTTTTATTTTATTTTATTTTATATTTTTATTTTTTGAGCGGTGGAGAAGGACAAAAGCCAGCTGATATTAAAAAGCCATGATATTCCCCTCCCACTTAAAAGCTCCAAATTTTGACGAAAAAACAGCAGAAGATTTGGGGGGATCGAGCTTCTTCTCTTCTCTCTCCACAAAGAAAGAGAGCAAGCTAGAGAGAGAGAGAGAGAGAGAGAGAGAGAGATGTCAACTCCAGCAAGAAAGAGGCTGATGAGGGATTTCAAGAGGATGCAGCAGGATCCTCCCGCTGGCATCAGTGGAGCTCCGCACGACAACAACATCGTGCTGTGGAACGCAGTTATTTTTGGGTAATTTCAATTCCTCAAAGAGAGAAAAATTGATCTTTTTGCGCTTCTGCTAATCAATTTGGTGTTTTGAATTGTTTGGGTACTGATGGGTTTTGTGGTTTGTTGGTTGTAGACCCGATGAGACTCCATGGGATGGAGGTGAGTTCATCATTAAGATTCCTTTATTTGTTTATTTTTTTCAACAATTATTTTTAGTTGAATGTAAGTGATTGGATTCATGTTGCTATCTTAATTGATATGGACCACCAATTTATGCTGTTGTTCTTAGATGGATATATGTTGATGTTCAAATTGATTGTTTGAGGTGATACACTCACCATATCCTGTAAAAATCCAAACCCAAAACCAAGAAATGAAGATTCTTGATTGAATGTGGATCCACATTCTATAGAACTATTGGATCAATTCCAATTCAAAAGCCCCGAATACGAAGGAATTGGATTTCATAAGATCACGAGTCTAACAGAACAATGACAATTATGCTTCTCATGTTTACTTTACTTGCTAGAAATATGGTGATTCAGCGTCTCTCTCCATCTGTAAAAGAACACCGAGAGTTTGAGGAGGAGGAGGAGGGGGGTTAGATATAATCATGTACAGTGATGTCAATCATCTCCATCCTCTCTCCGTCATGACGAAGCGTGGACCTTCATGCTCTCTCCATCCTCTCTCTATCATGGCCAGCATCGGCCTCCATCATCTCTCCATGCTCTATACATCCTCTCTCCATCCTATGCTCCAATGGTGATCGCGCAAAGTGCTTTGTACGAGCCTATCAGTGAGAATTATGCCGCGAAACATACTTGGACATACTGACTACTCCAATGGTGATCAGGCAAAGTGCTTTGTACGTTCCTATCAGTGAGAATTATGTCGGGGAATGTGCTTGGACATACCGACAGAGGAGTTGATTACGCGACGTGTCTTGTTAAGCTTTGTAATCAAAGGGAGGTTCTTGTTGTGCGCAGCGGAAATTTTGGCAGTACTTCTAGTGCACAACAAGAGAGTAAATCTCAATTAAGTCTCTGTTTTACAAAGGAAACAAGAACCGAAAGTGATGTATCTCAACAAAGTGGGATATACACTCTTCCTCTCATCAGTTCTAGGACTGACTTGTCGAGGGAACCTAAATAAGCTATTACAAATCACTGCAAGACGACGAATTTTATATGGTTCGGCAAGTTACCTACGTCCACGGGGCAAGGAGGGGGAGATCTACTATTAGAGAGAGAATACAAATAGGGTTTACAATCATACAAGGTCTCATAAATTAAACCTTCAAACAATCTCTCAAAACTCTCACAAAAGGACAACCGTCAAGCCTCTGCCGTTTTACCCCTGTTGCACGTAGCCCAAAGAACAATCTACTGTGTTTTTTTCTTTTGCTTGCACGCCGCCCAACACCTGCGTTTTCCCTCGCTGCCTCGCACGAAACCATAGGCACTCAAGTTGGGTATTTATAACCTAGTGATGCGGTTAAAATAAATATAAAATTGGGCCTCCTCTTTTGTCCGCTGGACTCAGTGCCCGCGAAGCACGCATGGGCGTGGCCCCCACGTGAACCCCACGTTCACTTCTCCAACATCGTGGCCCCCACACGCTTTGCCTCCCAACAATTCTCCACCTCGGTGAAGTTTTCATCCAAAACTGAGTCGACACCAACCAAATCAAATATCTCACTTGTTACGTCCAGTACAAAGTGAAACAATTCACGACAACGGATTCTATCCACAACAAGTCGAGAAACCAAATGAGAATGCGAATAAACTCCAAACGTCAGTATTTACTTCCAAATCGGTTGTATCATAAATGACTGCCTACGTATCCCCTTGTCCAAGGAATCAAGCCTTCACGTAGTTCACCCAAATGGCCGCGAACGACTTTAATCAACTAGAAGAGTTTGGAACCCTTCTCCAACATCACCAATAAATCTGCGGCTGATAGCTCTCCTAATGGCCCCAAAGCGAAACAAACCAAACACCTCCTGAGATGAACTAACGGTCATAACCAAATCTGAGCTATGTCTACCAGTTACACTCGAATCAACCAACTCATCATCTGCATCCAAAACAACATGATTTCTAATCTGTGTCATCTCAGCTAGAATCACAAACGATGCAGTATGATCTGGAGTATGTGGAGTAATCTTCACCCAATGTGAAGTAACATCATCCTCCATCCGCTACGACATCCCAATGACCTGATCAACACTCTCCACCTGTCAAGAATCAAATGTGACATACCTGTTCAGAACAAAATCAGAAGCTCTCAACTGATAGCCAAACGAGTTTCTGAATCCTAAACATGCAATCGGATCAACTTTCACATTCACGATGTGACTAAGTGCTGGGTAACCAAATATCCGACGCAACCCAAAATCTGAAGCAGCTCTACCAGATCTAAAATCTCCAAACGCAACAGTCGACAACCTATGACGAAGATGTCCCAAACATGTTGAAGCCCGATCATCATAACCAGTGCTCGACATCAAACGCCGATCCTCCTCCAGCAAGGAACAGCTCACCAAATCCGCCACCTCATCTCGTCGTCCTAATGTTTCCTCTCTAATGAAGTGTCTCCAACTACCGTGAGTTCGGTACAAACGTAAAAAAGAACCCCTACCTAAAACAGAACAACAGGTTACCTTTCTGCCAACACATTTCTTCCAATTGTTATTGACTTCTAGGACTTCACACCAACGGGACTTGGTTGTAACCCACCAATGTCTAGAACAGTCACCAACATAGAAAACTATATATCTATTATCTTCCAATGATGCCCCTTTGGTAGGCCACCAAATGCCTGAATGAACACCCCTTAAAAGACCCCTCGATCGATGGATAGAAGTGTCAAACTTCAACTCGATCTTCTCGCTCATACCAATGTGTTTATAGGACTTTAAATTGCAGGTCAAAGCACTCATCAACAAACAATGCACGGTACCCATAACCAAATATCCCAGCCTCAACAAACGTCACAGTCTAGCCAAATCCAATGAAGTCGTCAACTCTCTATCAATCACCGTGCTTCCAAGTAAATAATATAAATTACTCTTTCTGACGTCCTTCATCACAATCATGGACCCTAATGTGACCTTCAAACGTGCATCCACCAAGGTCACCCTATAGCCTGTTGCCTCCAAAGCTCCAATTGAAATGATATTTTTCTTCAACTGAGAAACAAACCTTACTTCATCCAACTCCCGAATCATCACGTCACTCATCCGAATACGAACGGTATCAATACCACCAATAGAACATGCATGTTCATTACCCATGAGCACGATATCCCCTCTTTTCAACTCCTGAAAGCTGGAGAACCAATCCCTCCTAGGACAAATGTGGTAAGAAGCACCCGAATCCAAGGTTGCTGATAGCGAATCGCGACGCATCGCGGCGAGGTACCGCTAAGGCTATATCGGGCTATTGCGACGAAATCGCGGTAAATAGCGTACAGTCAAATAGCGGTTAAATTTAAATATATTTAAATATCCTAAATAATAAGAAAATTCATAAAAAAATCTAAAAATTCAATTAGTTGTAAATTTCTTGTATTATCAGTAAATAACAATTAGTAGGCTTGTTGTATGAATGAAACTATGAAGAAATTCAAGAAATATAGCATCATAATATGTGTGATAGCGGGTTTAGCCGCCTTTAACCGCGAAAATCCACTTTAAACCGTGAAAATCCGCTTTTAACCGTGAAAACCCGCTTTTAACCCGTTAAAATCCGTTTTTACGCGCTATTCGAATGAATAACGTATTTTCCCGCTTAAGTCAGTCGCGAAACCCCTACGCGTAGCGTTGAAGGGCCGCGACTGCTATTCGCGCCGCTATAGCCCCGCTATTTACAACACTTCCCGAATCTAACATCCACTCTGTAGAGTTGACAACACAAATTGATGGTAGTGCAGATAACGAATAGCCTGAAGAATCCGAATCTGAATTGTTGTCACTAGACTTGACAACATTCACCTCTGAAGCTTGTACAGCTTTCCCTTTATTCTTCCCGGCTCGATTTAACTTTGGGCATTCGGCTTTTTAATATTCATCATCTTTACAAAAGGTACACTGATTTTTACGAACTGCAAAATATGCACCTCTAGACTACGTGATGCGAAACGAAACAGGGGGTCTATTAGAATCAGCGATCTAATTTGAACAAAGCATCGTTTCGCCAAAATTCATAATATTCGGTAGGAAATTAATTTAAAAACAATTAATGTGACAGATGGATTTTAATAAGTTGCATCGACAGTCATAAACAATCCCAATCTCGAATAATTTAATTACAATATTCATTATCATTGCACAAGTTTTACAATCAATATCAAGTTTTAACAATCACATGTTCAGTTTCTCTCAACTCACAATTATACTTTAAACAGTGAATATATGATAAGAGTTTAGAGATGTATTATTCATGCAATTAACTAACAAAATGAAATCAACAGAAAAATAAGGGACGAAAGAAAACGAAACCTTCGTCGGTCTGAACAGACTCGACGTGAGAGATCTCTGGAGGTGGGGCGACAACGGTGAACTGAACGACGATGACGAGGCGGAGATCTGACGACGACGAGTGCGACGGTGTTGAACTGATAACGATGTGGTGACGAATCTAAACGACGAAGGTGGCGGCAATTCTGAGCAGTGACTAGAGTGACAGCGTCGGTAAGGTTGACGGGACGATAGCGATGTGATGATTTTTGGTAAGCGGCTGTTGCAGTGGTAGTATTGCTCTGGTAGAGAATTTTGCCAAACAGTTGGTGTACATGAAGGCGACAGTTGCTGGGAAAGGAGGCTCGATGACAGTGGGAATAGAGCGGCTGCTTGGGAGGAGTTGATGGCGTTGGTGGTGCGGAGGTGGAGATCAGGGGCGAGCTGAGTGTGGATCTGGTGGTTGCAGGGAAGAGGAGGGTTTGACTGATTGTTAACGTGGGGAAGACGAGGGAATGCTTGGCGACTGGAGGAAGAGGACACAGGGAACGGCCTAGGGTTTCACACCCGAGACCTAGGTTTCACACCCAAGACTTCACACCAGATTTTAGCTAATACAATTTTTCATTCAATAATTCATTGATTTTTAATAGTCTCATACAATCTTATTTATATAAAAAAAACTACGTGCACACAACGTGCAATAAAAATAGAAACAAACAACAATCCCTCAAATCACTCAACTAAATTTTAAAATTCAAAATTCAAAATTCAAAATTCAAAATTCAAAATTCAAAATTCAAATTTCAAATTTCAAAATTCAAAATTCAAATTTCAAATTTCAAATTTCAAATTTTAAATTTTAAATTTCAAAAACAAAAGAAAGTCAACTAATCAAATATGGGAATTGTCATTTCTTGTCCTTATCATTCTCCTCGGGTGGGAGAAAACTCGACTCCGTCGAGTTAGCTGCAGAAATCTGTCATCTTTAATATACTCTGTCTGTATCTTGATCTGCCATCAGATACTTTCTGCATCTCAAATCATTAGTTAGATTGCATTGTAAATTCACCATCTAAAATATTATCAAAATTCACTGCAACTTGGGTGAATATATAGAAATGAGGGTAAGGTGAAAGAACTCTCAGAACAATAGGCTAGGGTCAGGCTTATATCAGTGGACTGCCAATAACATTGTAAACTGTTTAATCACTCAATATTGAGAATAGAACTATGACCAAATCGATAATATAAATGTTGCTATTAATTATTTTAAGAATTGGAAAAGCTCATAAATATCATGTCAAATCTTAAACAGCTATAAAGAAACTGTTTTGGACAAGTCCAAACCATCTAAAATATCAGCATTAATAGTTTTAAATTATGTCCTGACTCCATATCATTCATTTCAGTTAACAATGTAGTTATTCAAGTTAAATCGCTGATTCCCCGATATATGATCAACGCAAATCAAAACAAAATGATGCAAATCAACTCAAATGACTATGTATGAAATGCAAACTCGAACAAGGCGATCAATGGCAAATGTAACTCAACGAAGTGTTTAATATGCATGACGTCCTCTATCAAATGGAATAATCAGATGTTCCTTCGTTAATTTGAATAACAAATTTCGTGTTCTAGCAGTAATAGTGAGGAACATGCAAGCAAGTGTATGAGAGAGGAGTGTTTTTGTACGCTTAACATGATAGAAAAAGGAAGTAAAAACACTCGAGCTCAAATTTGTATCCCTAATCACTATATATTCCTAAAATAGATCAGTGTATGTGTGAGTGACTGTCGGGACAATGCATAGGGGTTTGACATCTGATATGGTAGTTATTTCCCTATGCTCAGTTTGAGTTTCAACTCCCATACAAATATCTGAGTGAATTGCTTTAAGAACCAAATCAGGAACGTGTTGGGTGTCATGTTTGTCCGGGAGGACTTCGTGGGGAATACCAACCACGTTTTTAGTCACGGGGGTTGGTTCAGGAGGAGTTAGAGTTTCAATTTCAAGAACAACTTTAGGGATAACATCAGTGGACTCCGTGATCAAAGGGGTAGCTTAGGAAAGAATCGGAGTTTTATCATTGCATGAAATTTCAATTAACTCCACAATTGCAGTGGTAGTTTTAGAAGAAACGAAAGTGCATGGATTTTCAATTTTACTATCCTGGAATTCTTTCGCAGAGTTAATTTCTATCAAATCTACGGCCTGATTAACGATTTTCTCAAGAATAGATTTTGATTCCGTCATATGCGGCTTATTAATTTTAACTGGTGGAAGGTATTCCCTTTTTAGTTCGTCAGCCATTTCTTACCAAGTTAAAATTAGTAACTCACCACTAATATACCTTAATGTTTCGAATTTGGACCAATATTGGCAGGCTGGTCCGGTGAGTTTCATTGCCGCAAACTTAACTTTTTGTGGTTCTGTCATGACATAACAGTTAAAGTATCGATCCATGTTCTTCAGCCAATTCAAGAAAGTTTGTGGGCCGAGCTTACCGTCAAAGGTTGGTGGATCAGACACTGGTTGAGGTGGGGGTCGATGAACGACGTACCCATGACCTTGCGTTGGGTATCCAAAGCCTTGACTTTGTGGCGACGGAGTTGCAACACGCGCTCCTTCAAGCCTAGCAAACCTTTCGTTGGTTTCATTCTGGAAATTTGTTAAGCTCTGGGCTACGACACCTATTTGTCTTTTTATCTCATCGGATTTCTTAAGGAATTCAAAAGACATGCTGGACTCACTAACTGATTGACTTGACTCACCTAAGGTAGATCTGTGCGATTAGGCATGCACTAACAATTAACTGGGATGAGTGAGATGCACTGACAGCTAAATGCGATTAAGCATAAAAATTTTCTAACCTAAAACCATGCTCTGATACCAAAAATGATGCGAAACGGGGGAGGAGGTCCATCGGAATCAGCGATCTAAATCGAACAACGCACCGTTTCGCCAAAATTCATGATCTACGGTAGGAAAATAATTTAAAAACAACTAATGTGACTGATGGATTTTAATAAGATTTGCATAAATAGTGATGAATAATTCCAATCCCGATTAATTTAATTACAATATTCATTATCATTGCACAAGTTTTACAATCAATATCAAGTTTTAACAATCACATGTTCAGTTTATCTCAACTCACAATTATACTTTAAACAGTGAATATATGATAAGAGTTTAGAGATGTATTATTCATGCAATTAACTAACAAAATAAAATCAACAGAAAAATAAGGGACAAAAGAAAACGAAAGCTTCGTCGGTCTGAACAGACTCGACGTGAGAGACCTCTGGAGGTGGGGCGACAACGATGAACTGAACGACGATGACGAGGCGGAGATCTGACGACAACGAGTGCGACGGTGTTGAACTGATGACGACGTGGTGACGAATCTAAACGACGAAGGTGGCAGTGATTCTGAGCAGTGACTAGAGTGACGACGTCAGTAAGGTTGACGGGACGATAGCGATGTGATGATTTGTGGTAAGCGGCTGTGGCAGTGGTAGTATTGCTCTGGTAGGGAATTTTGCCAAACAGTTGGTGTACATGAAGGCGGCAGTTGCTGGGAAAGGAGGCTCGATGACAGTGGGAATAGAGCGGCTGCTTGGGAGGAGATGATGGCGCTGGTGGTGCGGAGGTGGAGATCAGGGGCGGGCTGAGTGTGGATCTGGTGGTTGCAGGGAAGAGGAGGGTTTGACTGATTGTTGACGTGGGGAAGATGAGGGAATGCTTGGCGACTGGAGGAAGAGGACACAGGGAACGGCCTAGGGTTTCACACCCGAGGCTTAGGTTTCACACCCAAGGCTTCACACTAGATTTTAGCTAATGCAATTTTTCATTCAATAATTCATTGATTTTTTAATAGTCTCATACAACCTTATTTATATAAAAAAAAACTACGTGCACACAATGTGCAATAAAAATAGAAACAAACAACAATCCATCAAATCACTCAACTAAATTTTAAAATTCAAAATTCAAATTTTAAAATTGAAAATTCAAATTTCAAATTTCAAATTTCAAATTTCAAATTTCAAATTTCAAATTTCAAATTTCAAATTTCAAATTTCAAATTTCAAATTTCAAATTTCAAATTTCAAATTTCAAATTTCAAATTTCAAATTTCAAATTTCAAATTTCAAAAACAAAAGAAAGTCAACTAATCAAATATGAGAATTGTCATTTCTTGTCCTCATCACTACGACCTTTTACTACAGTTTGGACCATGATCTTGAATTGCTAATGCATCTCCCGATACCTTCTCGGAGGGTTCGTCAACACTCTTCCTCAACTCATAATTCACTAACGCTGAGGTCATCTCCTTATAATTAACAGTCGTTCTTTCATTAATCATAGTGAGAACAAAAGTACCATAATCATCCTCGGACAACGAACACAAAAGTAGCATCGTCTTGTCTTCATCCTCAACAATGATATCCACATTAGCCATATCCGAAAGTAGCTTTGTGAAGTTGTTAACATGCTCCCTAATCGAAAACCCTCTCTTCATCTTGAACTGTTAAAACCTCTTTTTCAAGTAAGCTGATTCTCAATGCTCTTAGTAAGGTACTTCTCATTGAGCGTTTCTCATAATTTCTTCACCGACGTCTCGTTCATCACATCATAAATAAGATCTGACGTCAAGCATGACCGAATAAGTCCACAAACCCTATTGTTCAACTTCTTCTAAACCTTGTCCTCCATATCATTAGGTTTATCTTGTAACTCAAGAGTCTCCTCTAAATTCTGTGCGTCCAATGCATCCATCACCTGATATCTCCACAAACCAAAATTGATCTTGCCGTCGAACTTCGAAACTTCAATCTTTGTATTATTGATGCTCAGATTCTGTATCGCCTTCGTAAGATACGATCCCGATGTGTTTGCTTCTCTCATGTTGTTGATCTAACTCTTCAAACGAGAATCCTACAGTGAATCCTCTAAAACGAACCTCAAGTCGAACCCGAAGTTCTGATACCACTTATTGTGCGCAGCGAAAATTTCGGCAGCGCTTCTGGTGCACAACAAGAGAGTAGATCTCAACTAAATCCCTGTTTCACAAAAAAAACAAGAACCAAAAGTGATATCTCAACAAAGTGAGATATACACTCTTCCTCTCATCAGTTCTAGGACTAACTTGTCAAGGGAATCTAAATAAGCTATTACAAATCATAGCAAGACAACGAATTTTACGTGGTTCGGTAAGTTGCTACGTCCACGGGGCAATGAGGGGGAAGATCTACTATTAGAGAGAATACAAATAGGGTTTATAATCATACAAGGTCTCACAAATTAAACACTCAAACAATTTCTCAAAACTCTCACAAAAGGACAACCGCCAAGCCTCTGTCGTTTTATCCCTGTTGCACGCAGCCCAAAGAACAATCTACTGCGTTTTTTTTCTTTTGTTTGCACGTTGCCCAACACTTGCGTTTTCCCTCGCTACCTCGCACGAAACCCTAGGTACTCAAGTTGGGTATTTATAGCCTAGTGATGCGGTTAAAACAAATGTGAAACTGGGCCTCATCTTTTGTCCGCTGGACTCGGCGCCCGCGAAGCACGCATGGGCGTGGCCCCCACGTGAAGCTCATGTTCACTTCTCCAACATCGTGGCCCCCACACGCTTTGCCTCCCAACAGTTCTTCATTTTCATTATATTAGAAAATTTGTATTATTACATTACATGTTCCTTACATGACATATATACACTCAGTAGAGGATGGAGAGAGCATGGAGAGAGGATGGAGAGGCCCATGACGGTCATGATGAAAAGAGGATGGATGCCCCATGCTTGGCTCATGATGGGAGAGGATGGAGATGTGACATCACTGCATGATTATATTTAACAATCACAAGTCTATAGAACAATCACAAATATGCTCCTCGTGTTTACTTGCTAGAACTACGGTGAATCAGCATCTCTCTCCATATTTTGTAATCCCAAACACATCGAGGCTCATAGATGAATCTCTTTCTCACTTCATAAGGTATCAAGTAGTCTTAATATTCAATAAGCATCTGTACGTATTGACAACATTAATATATCATGATATGATTGAACTTTATCTAGCTCTAGATGATGCTATTTCACGAGTAATCCGTAAATATGGTACTGTAGTAGATTTCACTATAAAAGATAGGATAAGAAATGAGTGCATCCGTAATAAATTAGAGGTTGCTTCTATTGAGGATAAAATGAGAGAGAATCAATGTAGTTTGGTCATGTACAACGAAGACCTCTTAATGCACCAGTTAGACAAAATGATATTATCACAATGGTTGCAACAAGGTTTAAAGATAGACCTAAGAAAACTTGGCTAGAAGCAATTAAGAAGAATATGTTAATGGTTAACTTAACGGAGGAGATGACCAAAAATCGAACGACTATGATGCACGGATACGACACGAACACGGATATGGGATACGGTAAAATCCAAAAAGATAGGATACGAGGATACGATAAGGATTTTTTTAAATTATTATTATATATAGATGGAACGTAATACGAAATTCTCGATTTAGTATAAATGAGTAACTTTCTCCATCAGATTTATGATAATAATATGACGTTAGGCTGCTGCTCGAACTCAAAAACCGGAGGAGATGATAATGACAGTGGTGGTGGTTGTGCTGGACGGGGAGGAGGAATGGAGGGTGGACTTGAGGAGTCGGAGGAAGGAGGAGTCAGTCGGCGGGATCAGGTTGTAACAGCGAAGCGGTCGGCGGGAAGGGTCGGAACAGCGAAGGTGATCGAATCGAACGGGAGTGAGCTGAGAGATTGAGAGAGGATTAGGGTTAGGGTTTTTTCTTTATTTCTTTTATTTGAGTCAGCTGAAGATCGAATCGAACGGGAGATTTGAGAAATAGGGATAAGTTTTTTAATCTAACGATTCAGGTTGGATTTTAATAACCAAACCCGCAACCTGCAACCTGAATGAATCGGCCTTCGGCGAATCCGAGCCATGTCTGAGCTCCTTTGACCGTGTCCTAGCCTAATTTGACCGTTGACCCGTGTCGGACACGGATTGATCGTGTCTGACATGTGTCGTGACGAATCCATGTCCGATTTGAGTTGGACACGGATTCGTGGCCTCCAGGGGCGAATCCGTGCTTCAGAGTCGAACGGAATGGAATAATAGGATTCATGTAGCCAACCCTATACATTTGGGATAAAGACTTTGTTGTTATCGTAAACATTCTTTATATTTCATTATATTTGGATGTTTTCAAACATTTTTGTGTATATGCGTCTCACAAGACATTGCTTATGCATGATTTTGTTCTGAGACTAGTCAATAGTTTTGTTTTTTTTTAGAAAATTCTAATACATGTACTCTACAAGGAATGCAAAATCTTTTAAAACCAACTCTCATTTCATGTGCTAAAGTTAAATCCTGTTACGGTGAAACTTCTTTTGGCCTTCTTCCTTCCCTTCTCGAGATTAGAAGCTCAATGTTGACTGTAAATTTCTGAAATTGAGTTTATTTGCTGGATCTGTTGTCTAATCTCGGGACCTAAATGGTTGGTCTTGTTTCAGCTGTAAATTATCTATTTCCCAGTTCTTAGCCTAGATTGATTAGCTTAAAATTTCCCTTTAAAATGAGTAACCTTCTCATTATGTGCAAGATTAAGTTTTTTTTTTTACCACCTCATTCCATTGTATTATGCAGGTACGTTTAAATTGACGCTGCAGTTCACGGAGGATTATCCTAATAAGCCTCCAACGGTTCGGTTTGTTTCACGAATGTTCCATCCAAACAGTAAGTTGAGACTCAGTTATCAAATCACCTTTCTATTTAAAATGCCATTCACATTCATGCACGATGATCTAAACCCATATGCTTCATGATATTTTCTGCTGACTTTCTTGACAATGTGTCAAATCTAAATCACATGTATATGGCGCTTTTCAACAGTATACGCAGATGGAAGCATATGCCTGGATATTTTACAGAATCAATGGAGTCCTATTTATGATGTTGCAGCAATATTGACATCAATTCAGGTAAGCTTTCTGATGTTCTTTTGAACCTTAGAAGGAATAAGGTAATGAGGTATTAAGTAGTATTTTATGTGCTATTACAGTCCACATGCCTTGGTAATGACATTTTTGTGAGACCTTAAAACTAATAGCTGTTCTTGAAAGATTAATCCATTTTGTGTGTCACTTGTATCAGTCTCTTCTCTGTGACCCAAATCCAAACTCCCCAGCAAATTCTGAGGCTGCTCGAATGTTCAGCGAGAACAAGCGAGCATACAACCGAAAAGTTCGTGAGATAGTTGAGCAGAGTTGGACGGCTGACTAAAATGCGAGGAAGAATAACTTGGCCTTTCCATAGGCGAAAATGTTGTATCTATGGAGACTTATATTTTACTTTGTTACTTTCCATAGGCGAAAATGTTGTATCTATGGAGACTTATATTTTACTTTGTTATGAAATATTTCCTTGCTTTTTTTTGGGTGGGGGGCTTGCTTGGTCTAATTCTATCTCCACTATTCTAAATTGCATTAATAGCTTGTTACAATGTAATTTTGTTGAATTAACAGTTTACAGGAATAATTTTTAATAAGCAGGTTATGCTGCAAATTTTCGAATTTGAAGCGGGGGAGATGCAGAGCCAGGATAACATTTCATCGGATATCCTTCTACTTGTTTTTCAGAACTGCTCATTTCTATTATACCTTGCAGGATTAAAATGAGTATTGATTTCATATCGCGAACACTATTTCCATAATACCAATTTGAATAATATGTTAATAGAGAACTGATTTCTTTAACTAAAATTTTCTCAATACATTTATTGCTAAGCTTTTCAAAAATATCAACCCGCTTTGAACACGTTCATTACAATATCTTCTAAAACATCTCTATTAATAATTGTTGATTCATTAATTTTTACATTAGGCTTCTTTTACATTTGGTAATTATGATTAAGCCTCCTTATAGTCGTATTGCTGCACGTCTTTTTTTTTATTTTCGTCTTGTTTATGTCAAAAAATTCCTAGAAATCTATTGTTGTAATTTGACCGCTTGCATTTCATTTATCCTCTTTTATCAAGCTCTCTGGAATAACACAGTTAGTTCTAGTATAAATAAAGATTTTACGGAAGAACTGCTATATTTAACAATTTCCATGAATTCAAATAAATTCAATACAAAATAACTGCGCAGAACAATAAGAAACTAAACTCTTTTAATAGGTAAGAAGTAAATAAAACAAAATTGAGAATATATAATCAAGTATTGCAGAGAGCAACTAACATTAAAAGCTTTTTAAAGTAAAATCCAACTATATACTCCCTGCATTCACCAGGTAAAAAAAAGTTCTCGCGGCTTAGATTTTTGTCATTGCAACATATACTATCCGATGCAGACTGCTGCTTTCTCTGAGATTCACACTGAGTTAGTTTTCCTCTAAACTTAATTTTACAACAGCCAAAAATATGGAGAAGCGTACACCAGAAAACGCTTCATTTGTAACTTGTGCTTCTATTACCTGATGCAGGAAAAGCCTGACGACGCAGTCCTCTCACTCTCTCTTCTCCACTAGATCGTCCCTTATCAGATCCTTTTCGTTTCTCTGTGGACTCTGAGGGATTATTATCAAGTTCAGCATCCTTAAAATGTTCTTCAACTCCCCCAAATTCGATATTTCTCCTAGCAGCAGCATAGTCAAAAGGCTTCACCTGAATCCTTACCTCATTTTCTTGAGATGGTCTCCTGTTCTTTTCACTTATTGATTGAAAACACTGCTGGAAACTGGAGGAAAGATCTGATAGTGAAATGGGCTTCTCCACTGCTTCTGTAGTTTCTTGATCAGTAGTTAGGATTTCTTCATCAGAATCATTGTTGTTCTCTAATTGAATTATTTCTTCCAATTGGGTGATAGGAGATGGCTGATTGGAATTTTGTTGCTGTCGAGCTGCTGGATCAGTTTGTTTGATTGTCTCTGAAGGGCTCGGCTCTGAAATCTTGTCGCTGCCAGAAAATGAATGGAAGGGGAGGACCACTGAGGACTTGATCTGCTCTACCTTGTTCACATTCTTGTCCTGTGATAACAAAATATATTCAACAAAGATTAATCAAAATATAGAAAAGAGTATTTCAATGAACAGGACACTGGTCTGCAATAAACATGTTGGTTATAGTAAACAGCACACTGGTTTGTAATAAACAGGAAATATCAATAGGGTCAATGTAGACGATGAAGAGATTCCAGTGTCAGTCATGGTGTTTCATCACCAGACAACCAGCATATTTGTGTGCCCCAAACATGCAAAAAAGTGAAAGTATTTTCTGGAAAGACATACAGGGAGAGGTTTAGCCCATGTGGAAAAAATCCTTTCTACAGGCTTGGCGTGACAAGATGTTTAAACATGGGCAACAACAACGAGTATTGCTGGTTAAAAATAATATTTTTAGCACTTTTATCACAGCTGAATGGAGAAACAGATGCATACTGACAAGTCCCAAAAACTAGGATAACAAGCATTTTGGCTGCTATTGATAAGTCGGTTTACAAAATCCCAGTCAAAAAGTAGTGTTCTAAATGTCTGACATCAGGGTCATGTGCCAGACGGAAAAAATCAATGTGCGGAAATTGTTCCTATCATGTGCAAATTATGAGTAGAAAAGATTGTGTATATGTAGAAATACTGCCCTTTAACTGTCCTCTACGTAGCAAAGACACTTCAACCATCAACCCATGATCCGCTGCAGAAGGCACATATCAGACACTCCAATTCGAGGTAGTACTTTTGCTTTGTCTCTAATTTTAAAATTTTACTCTATATCGGCATCCTGCATTTAGTCATACTTGTGTACAAAATTCTCTATCTATACAACATAGCCTGTAGCAATCTCTCAATTCCCTTGTTGATTCCTCTATCCATTAAGGATGAACCAATGAAATGATAAAGTCTTGAGCACTTCTGCAGCCAAGTCTAGTTAAGTTAAGCAAAACCAAATTATCTCAACCAACCAATGATGTGGTAATTGTTCCCTCTCTGGATAAGTTGAAAAGGCAAGGAGCACATCTCTACAAATAAAACTTTGACCATGTCAACTCTACTGGAGCTGATTATAGCATATAACCTAACATATGCCTCCAGAAAGAAGCACAAGCTTAAGTATTATGTACAGAAACATGTGGAAGACAGCTGCCAATCAGTCCACACTACCACTATTTAACCAGTGAATACATAAAGACAACTCAAAATAATCATTAAGAATAAAACGCCTATGACGTCACTTAAAATAACCAGACAAAAAAAGTCATAATTCATAAGCTAATGGATACTACATATATGTAATCATTCAATCAAGAAGGAAAAAAGTACATTTAGTGTGAATACTATTTCCAGAGAAGGAAAGAGAAAAATTAAAAGAAACCTGGCTACATACCTGCTCACGAATACCCCTTATAACAGGGTTCAATTTTTTTCTAGATGCCGAATTGCCCAACAATGCTCCAAAACCACTAGTCTGTTTTTTCAATATTTGAACCGAGCCGATACTAGCCTGCAACATGAGAACCAATAAAATCACCTCAACCTTACAACCAAATTTTTTTATTAAATAATTAAGATCACTTTATACCATCTTCTTTGGTTGTGAGAGGCCAGTGTTATCATACTCCATCTTTCCTTCATTGGTTCCAAGTGTATCACATATTTTAGATGGACGGTCAATGTTAGGCGTTGAGATGGAATGCACATCCCCTTTTTCTTGAGGTTTTCCATCTGAAATACCCCATAACTTTTCAGCATCTGTAGGTTTTGCACCCTCGTCCATAGCATCCACAGAAGCTTGAATAATTTTAATATTCCCAGTAACATCAGGATCTTTTGTATGAGAAACTGTAGAATCCACAGGATCCTCTGTACCAGCCAACATTTCAATGTCCGTACCACCTTCAGCCATTTTTTGTCTGTTTGGCTGCACATATGAAGATAATATCAGTACCAGGATCAGATAAGACGGTTTACTCTCTCTTGAGATTTGCCTCTCACTTACTTCCAAACGTGTGTTCTTCAGTTCTTCAGCAATGCTCTCAAAGCCAGAAGACTTTTCAATTGCATTTTTAATTAGAGTAGTGACAGTACTCAGGTTGCGCTCCACAACAGAATGCTTGGACTTCACCAGTCGGCGTAGCTTACTCGTAGAAATAGGCATCTCCCTTGCTTGCGAGTTGCAATGCAAATAAAAAAATCAAGTCAGTATAAACTGTCCTGGAATTAATATTAACCATGAAACATAACTGAAAATTTACGGATATAAGTATTTCAAAAATCAAGTACC
This sequence comes from Asparagus officinalis, assembly GCF_001876935.1. Classification (NCBI taxonomy): domain Eukaryota; kingdom Viridiplantae; phylum Streptophyta; class Magnoliopsida; order Asparagales; family Asparagaceae; genus Asparagus; species Asparagus officinalis. The sequence goes on along the minus strand of NC_033798.1, from coordinate 74,053,131 downwards.
AATCTCAAGTAGTGCTTTGTTAGGCAATACATATCCAGTACTTTCATCTTCCTCACGAGCAACTTTGTCTCGCCACGCATGTAACGCCTGTTACAATAGCAAAATTATGTTTTAAATCAAGAAACGGTAACGAGATAATTTAACAAAAATTTTAAATAGTATCAGATATACATTAAGCAATTTATTTATGGGCTATGGCTCTTAATTAAGTGGGCCCTATCAGGCATAAGCAGTAAATGAAACCATTTTCTCCATTTAGTAAGCGAAAATAACTCGACACTTCTGCTCAGAGTGTTTTATGACCATTGAGCAGCACGATGTGATTTAAACATTGAATTCTACTACACTATCAAAACAATTCACATTTGGGACTAAGAGAATGTTGGGCAAGTGGTCACAGTGCATTATAATCAAAGTGGATTGTTATCCACGAAAATGGATTGTTTTGTGGATTAATACCACTCTTGGATGTTTCGCAAGGGGATTATGTTGGAGTATAATTCACCAAAAAATGATCTAGGGTTCCACAGATTATTTTTCAGTGGATTATAATCCATAAAGTTTGGTAGTGTAAGAGACAGATATACCCCTCAATGCCCTCATCATTTCAGAAAATCTCAAACCCCATTTATTGAACAGATCTATATCTCTCCAACCCCATTTCCATTTTCGTCATTTTGACAGCAATGGTGGATGTAATATACATATTTGCCAGACACTCTACTATTAAAAACAGATTATAATTAACTACATTCACCAAACAGTCTAAATTACAATCCCCTTGGATTGTAATCCATGTGGATTATAACCCAAATGGAATATAGTTATCCAAAGTTCCCAAGCATTTGCGGATTATTCACTCCCGCTCTCTTCTTTTGGACCTCTGCTCACTCATGTTTCCTTTCTTATGTTTCCCCCCTCAAAACAGCACTCTGAAAAAAGAAACATAAAGCAATTGAAGAGGGAAGAGATCAGCCGAAAAAAACAATAAAGAAGATTTGACCATCATGCTCTCATTTTATGAATTAGTAGCTTGTTCCAAAGCAGACTAGCCGAGACCCTATTTCAGATACTTCTGACACCATACAACTATTGTAAAATTTCTATCTTAGTTCAGTTTGATGCACTTACTGAAGCAATAGAGAGCTGCTTCGGGTTAAAATCAGCTTCCTGTAACCTGACAACAGATATAACGAACATTAGAAGTAAGAAAACAGGAAGAAAACCAGCATGAAGTTATATGAGCAGGGTAAAAATGATTGAATACCCATATATATAGAGAAATGAGTTATCTGTCAGTATCTCTTTCTGATAGAGATGAAGACATAGATCATAACTGCGCTTATAGACCTGTAATCATCAGAAGAACTGCATCTTTATAAAGATAAAATTTAAATACATGAAATCAGCTGTAAGGTTATATCAGTGCTACACATTACATTAATAAATAGTAGCAAATAATATCTTTACTTTAAAATAGGTGTAAATATTAAATAAGTACAGAAGCAAATATGTTAAGTTAAACATTCGTCGCGACATGATGCTTATTATCCTTCACAAAATGACCTCACATTTGAGATACAACAAAAAATATTTGCTTGATTTCAGTTTTGACAACATTCAAGTAACAATCATTCTTGTAGAATTCCTTTAGACTATATTATTAAGTATCTAAGTCACCCACCTCTAAGAGAAGGTCATCTTCATCTGTGGATGCTGATATCAGTCTGTGCCTCATTAAATCATATACATATAATAAATAGTGTGTATCTTCCCTCCCATACCTGTGACAAAGGAAGTCCCATTAGAACTTTATAGTAAAAAAGAAAAAGAAAACTAAATTATGTTATTCGTTATAGGGTCTTAAATCAAAAACTAAATTCTACTGTAGATGGCAGGCATTCTTTACTTGATCATTTCATCAGGCAATGGACGCAGTCTCCAATCTGCATTCTGATATCTGCAAAAAGGCATTATATCCAGCAACAATAATGCAAACAGTTAGAGAGGGGAAGGGAGTACAAGCACACTTGTGTAAAAACACATCTAAGAAATTGCAGAACAGAGGAAGAGCATTACTCTTTATTTGCATTTACTCCACAAAAGTGATGCAAAAGATACTCGAGACTGTTTCTTTCTAATTGCAACACCCTTGATGCCTGAATATAAAAAAAGAACAATCAAACAAGCGAAAAATAAATAACAAATACTGCAAACAACTAACATCTAGGTTTTGAAAAGCAGATATAAAGCTGACATGTCATGCAATAACTCACAAGCAGCAAACCTCTAGGTTTTCAGAAGCAAATATAAGTGACAGGTATCGCCCAGACATTTTTTAATTTGATATGCAATAATCTTTCTTTTTTGCTTTAATGATTATGTATGTACTTTGTTAACATGCTAGGGTGTTTTCTATTCCTCATTGTACCATCTTTGTGTAGATAACATATATTTTGGTTGATAGTTTTGAAGTATAAGTTCTCTTTTCAGTATAACTGTAGTACTGTACAAACCCTTTAGGATAACTAGGGAGGTCATTCTGTATTTAAAGCTTTCTATACTGCAAAATCTGCAATAAAATGATGCATGTGTTTTCTAAGACGATGAAACTGAGGGAAAAGTAAAATGCCAAAATAGATGCCAAATGGATGGTATGAAATCTATACCTGCCCTGTGTCAAAAAGATTACAGATATATATGCCAAAGTCTCGTTGAAGCCACTCTACGTCGCGATCTGCCCCATGCATTACCTAATTAGGAAAGTTAGCAGACCATAAACTGAGATAGAAAATTATTTACACAAAATATCTTTTTGGAAAAAATAAAACACCTTTCTCTTGGAAGGATCTTTAAAAACTTCTCTCAAGTATGGACCAACATGTACACGCAACTTGAGGGTGTCAATTATGAAGTCCTCTGCTCTTGTTGAAATTTGCATCAGACAAGTTAGTCCTTGAAACGATCTGTACTGATTGTGCTCCAAGTCAACCTGGCATAAAACATCAAGTAATTTGTTGATAAAATATAATCTAGCATATCTGAAATAAACTGTAATCTCCATATAGATGGATTACAGCTTCTACCATTTCAATGTTTACTGACATCAACAGAGTAGAAAAAGTATTGATACAGAAATGAATGACCAGTGTAGAAAAAACTGATGAAGGCACTTAACACATCATTTACCGCCATGTATGAAAGTGTTTGCCTTAGCCCGTATCTTTTCACTATAGTTATGGACCAACTTACTAGACATATTCAGGATGAAGTGCCATAGTATATGTTTTTTGTTGATGATATAGTGTTAGGTGACGAGACTAGAACAAGTATAACTTCTAAATTAGAAAGGTGGGGGCAACATCTTGAAACTAAAGGCTTTAAAATTAGTAGAATAAAAAAAGAATACATGGAATGCATTTTTAGTAAAACTAGAAAGAGAGAAGAGCTTATAATACATATTGATGGCCAAGAAATATCTAAAAGCTATAGGTTCCGCTATTTAGGATCAAGCATTGGGCATGATGGTGAGACTGATAATGACATTGTCAGTCAATTAAATCAGGATTGTTAAAATGAAGAAGTGCTTCAGGAGTCTTCTGTGATCATAGAATATTTGTTAGGCTTAAGGGAAAATTTTATAATAAGACAACTATAAACAACCAATGATTTATGCATTAGAATGTTGGGCAATTAATAAACATGTGTAAAAAATGTATAGCAAAAATGAGCATGCTGAGATGGTCTTGTACGTATACACTAAAAGCAAGATAAGAAATGAATGCATCCTTAGTAAATTAGAGGTTACTCCTATTAAGGATAAAATGAGAAAGAATCGATTAAGGTGGCATGACCATGTACAATGTAGACCTCTTAATGAACCGGTTAGAAGAAGTGATAATATTATAGTTAATCGAGCAAAGAGAGAGGTAGACCTAGAATGACTTAGTTATAGGCAAGGTTTTAAATGTTGGATGTCGGGTGCATGTCAGATGGCTAAAATTCATGCCGGATAGCGGAAATCGGGATATATCGGGGGATATGGACTAAATATCTGATTGCTATATCGGGTGGTGTGTGTATATATAATATCATGTTCTAAATGTAATTTAAGCATTCCTAAATTCAATATAAGCATATTTTATAAATTTTAGAGGCGGCGTCGGCAATGAGTGGATTCTGATGTCGCGGGGAGGTAGTGTCGGGGCTCTTCTTCTTCTTCGTTTGCTCGGGATCCTTCAGATGAGTCACACACCACCCTCTACCCTTTATCCCGATGACGGGATAACCTATCACCGTCGAGTTCAGTTGGGGTTCGGATTTCGGGACGCAACAGGAGATGGATGACGGGGGTCCGAGATGGAGATGGGGAAGGGTGTCGTCGTCCACGAAAGAAGTGATCGGTTTTCAAGTCCGCTGTTGCCCTAAATTTTCTCTTTTCTTTCTATCGGGTTCATAAGAAACCCTTAAACATGAGAAGGGGTCAAACAGTCATCGTTCACGAAAGGAGTGATCGGTTCCCAAGTCCGTTGTAGCCCTAATTTTTTTTTTCTTTCTATCAGGTTCATAAGAAACCCTTAAACATGAAAACGGGTCAAACAGGTTTGGATTTTATCACTAAACTTAAACCCAATAATAAAAAATAGATCTAAAAAAGGGCCACATCAGCCGAATTTTTAAGGCTGAAAAATCAGCCGATAAGCCCGATATGGCCCCAATATTTCCGATTTGGCATTGAAAACCGACATACGAGTTGAAAACGCCTATGTCGTGTCACTCAAGCCCTCAAACCGACATGTCGAACATGTCGGCCGACATTAAAACCTTGGTTATAGGCAATTAAGAAGGATATGACTACAGGAGCATGGTTCTAAATGTCAGCCAACATGTCGCATCGGAGACTAGAGAGACAAACATGGCCATTTTAGGTAGGATATCGTTTTTGAGGTCCATATCAAACATGTCAGGAGACATTGCAGACATATCGATTGTTTCTTTTTTTTTCTTTTTTTGGGTGGAGTTGATAATTATTGGGGTTTGGGTTTAGTACTCAAAACCCAAACCCGATTGACTCTTTTTTAGCCTTTTGTCCCATAGCAAATGCATAGAATACATATTAGGGCAAAGAAAAAAATGCTACTCCTTTTTTGCCGTGATCTCCTCTCGTTTGTCTTCGTCTCTATAATTTAAAAATGAGAATTCATACGCGTGACGTAAACAATTAAATTTGAACCAATAAGTTCGAACCATAGCTTAAAATCAATCTAAATTTTAACACTTTATGTCAATTTTATGCAAAGCACTTAACTTTGTCAATTTTATGCAAGACACAATGTATATTTTATTTATTGTTGGCATAATATTCCATTATTTCTCTTCAAGAAATGGAAAACAACTTGTGTCTTCATGTTGAATACTCAACTCAAGTAGGATAAGCTATAACAAAACAAATGTGTTCCATCTTGGTGACCAAAATTGAGTAGATATCCATCCAATATGAGTCATATGACAATTCGACATTTAGTATATATCCCCCGATATATCCCCGATTTTCGCTATCCGACATAAACTTTTATCCATCCGACATGAACCCGACATCCGACATTTAAAACCTTGCAAAAGAGATGGCCCATAATAAAACAAAATGGAAGAATATGATTTATGTAGCCGACCCCAAACATCTGGGATAGTATTGTATGAAAGTGTTTACAATTGTAGTTCTTCAAACTCAGTCTAGAAAGTTATTATAATGTTTGAGGTTGTAAAAACAATTTTTAAGGATCCCATCTAGTCAATCTCTCTTAAAAACAAAAAAGATCAGCATTGAAAATGCACCCAAATCAACCTGAAGACACAAGCTAGCCCAAAAAAAAATATATATGTTCTCCTAAGGCGTGGGATGATAAGGAACGAGCTAGGCCCAGACCTGGGTGGAGACGCATCTAAATCTCATGCATAAGCTACATCTTTTGCTACCCTGAAATTCCACAACACTAAACTTCTTTGCTTAATAACCACCAAACCTCAGCAACCTTCCTCTCTCTATCATAGCACCGACTCTTACACAAGCCACCATCATCGGATACCCATGTTCCTGCTCCCCCTCAACCCCTCATTCACTCCCCTTCTTTCTAAAGTATAGTTTTCCCCATGAGTCCCACAATACAAATAATAAATCTCATAATGTCATTGTTGTTAAAGAATGCCCCTCCCCTAATAAACAAACCATCACAAATCACCTACACGGCTACACAGCTACAATTATTTACTTGTATGGAAGAACAAAAAGAAAAGAAACAATTCAGAAAGCAAGCAAACTAGATAGCACACAAGAGGCTCAGGTCAGGGGTTGGGCCAAGCCAAGGGCACAACTCTGGATCATAGGGGCATGAGTACGGTAACATATTGCCACTTCAGCAAAAAGTAGGCTCAAACTGAGGTGATCACAGTCCTACACTTAGAAAGGATGATGTGCCCGCTCGTTAGCATGGAGACATATCTTTTAAGACAGGAAGAAGGAGCCTTTGCACTAAATTACATCATGGTGCATTTATTATGGTGCTCTCGAGTATCCACTAGGTAACATAACTGATATTAGCATATAGATAATACAGCAGCAATCCTGTTGGACAAGGTACAATTATAATTACACTGCTCGGAGCTGAAACAAAACGAACACGAGTAATTATAGGATAAAGGATATGGCACAAGGTACAATTATAATTACACTGCTCGGAGCTGAAACAAAACGAACACGAGTAAATATAGGATAAAGGATATAGCACATATGAAGATCAAGAAACCAATATCATTTATGAATAAATAACTAGAATTAGACTACCTTGATAGATATATTGAAAAGACAAGCAAAGAGTACTCACCGCAAATTCATTCACATTTCGCAACTTGGCAGCGAGCTCCTTTAATTCTTTCAACCCATCCACAAGCACAAATGGAGTGCTATCCAAAGGAAGTGGTTTAGCTATCTCAACCTCCTCAATACTTCTATCAATAAAGTCCTCCACAGATAATCTCTCCTGAACATCAAGATATTTTATAATTAGTACATTTATTTGAAGTAAAATATGGCATATCTGATAACAGTTGCAGTTGAAAAGCATGAAGTGCTTAAAGTTCTTAGCTATTATTGCATGATGACACAAGAAAATTTAACATATAGAACCAATAAAGCAACTACAAGATAATCGGCTTGGAAAGACTCAGATGAAGCCGAACATCCTACAGGGTGATCACATTATAATTGGATTAGAATATCCAGTCCCTACTCAAATTGGTAAAGTTGGAAATTTGTAATAAACTCAAACATCAACCATCTTACACAATTATTTGTGTGACACGTACACATTTATAATATATGTTTTCTTAGATTTAAGAAGGTAATATAAATTTGGAAATCACATAATACGCAACCCTTTAACATTGGTTTTACTTTTCTAAACAACAGTTTAGCTAGATTATTCAAACTACTAACAGGTCTCAATATGGCCAAACTGAGGATCATTGCTCGGAGGCAAGGGATTGACTAAGGCTGCTTCACAACTGTTCCACATACTAGCCTTCTCGGTTTATATGCCACATTTCACTCTTAACTATAATTTGCAGAAAATGAATGCTAAAAGGGCATATTCATGTTGAAGGGTTGCATGTTATACTTCATTACCATATTCTAAACAACTTGCATGGGATCAACCATTATAATGCAAATCAAAGCAAATGAACTCAACCTGGCAATCTCACTTTGTGCAAAGTGACTTTTGGTAGGCTCTTTCAAGATTACCTACGCAAGATCCAACCTAATACAACTAAAACTCTTCCAAAACTTCCCTATAATATGCAATCGCTGTATGCCCTTAATGCCTTGGAATTATACAAGTTCCAATAGCTTTGCAATTTCACACATTGTACTCTTTGCTAAACAACTAGCTTAAGCAGATTGAGTATGAGCTATGTTGCATGGATACAGATACGGTACACGGAAAATTTGTAATATATATACATACATATAGCATTGTTGAATGCACATGCATGATAAATTTTGTAAATTTAATCAGAAATCGGTATATTGGTAATATCTTGTTAACCGAAGAATTCATTATTCACCATATATCTCCTTCGTTTCAATTTTTAAGTTGTGACTTTATCAATTTTTTACATCTCCTAATGATATTGTCTTTGTACTTTTTTGTATTCTTTTATTCTATAACGTATTCAAACACATTATCCAGTATGAAGTCTCTCACACTATATCTTAAAGATGAAGATTTTTTCACTCGTTACTCATAAGTTTCTTTTTTTTCCCTAATGTTTCCTTTATACAATAGACTATATCTTTGTAAATTTTGATTCTTTTAGGCTAGAACATATTCCAGTGCTACATTGAGTATGTCATCATACTATATTGTAAAGATGAGGAGGATTTTTCCATTCATTACTTCCTCTTTTCCTTAATATTTCCTTTAGACAATATAATATGTGGAGATAGCCGCATTATATATGTCATAATTAGAGGTGTCCTTGGCTATGTTGGTTTTTATGTATCCATTAATTTGTAAAAGAAACTTATTATTTTCTCTTTATAACTTTTTACATCTTAAAAATGAAATTGGTACTCATTTATATGCACCCAATTCCATCGCACAGTGTGTGTGGTCTAGAATGCTGTTTAATCAAATCAAATAAAGAAAAAAGAAAGGAAAGGAACAAAAACTCAAACTGTAAAATTACCATTTGATCCTCTTAATTACATTAGAAAAGATGAGATGTCCTCCATTCCTTCAAGTTTTGTCTGGTCACCACTTGGGTTTCTTTATACAGTTGCAATAGTTATAGTACTGTGTGTATGAGAAAAATAGATATCCTTGGTACCAAGGACAAATTTGGTCCTTGGTAGTGAGAGATGGCTACATCTTAATCACTAGTGGTCCCCACTTGAAGATGGTCCCCTCTAACCCATGTGAAAGTTCTCCCCTTTGAATGTATGGATGAGAATGAGTCACCTCACTACCAAGGACCAAAAATTCATATTCCTTATATCTATATTTATATATATATATATAGAGAGGAGATTTGAGCCGTATAGTGTAGCTGTAGAAGCTGCGGTACTACCGCCAGATTCTATTATGGATCAGCGAGTCCATGGTCCGGCCAATGTGAAGGGGGATTGAGATTCTTATCATGCTTTGCGCCCTATCGCGTAGCATAGGTACGAACAAGCAATATATATATATATATATATATGAGGAATGAGTATCCATGGTAAGGACCAACTTAGGTTCTTGATAGTGAGATGGGTCATTTCCATACACTCATTTAAAATAGAGGTCATTTTCATGTAAGGACCAACTCGGGTTCTTAATAGTGAGACGGGTCATTTCCATACAATTATTTATAAAAGAGACCATTTTCATGTGGGGACCATTTAGATGAGGGGCTGAGATGTAGCCACCTCACTACCCATGACCAAGTTGTCCTTGGTACCAAGTATACTCATTTCTCTCTATATATATAATATAATATATATGAGAAAAAGAGGGGAAAACTCCTATAAAGTTAAGTCGATAGAGGCTCTTGTCCATCAATAATTGTGACCATTGGATTTAGTTGATTACAGAGATCTAGATTGAATGATGTGACATGAATTAATGAGGGGTACTTTTGCAAATTCAGCTTAACACAAAAATGAAATAAAAGAAGAAAATCCCTCATCCTTTACAACAAAAAATAAATTTGTATCTTCTCCCATCTTTCTAAGGCATCGCAGAGGAGAAAAACTATCACCGCCTTTTCCCTCTCATTCACTACAAATGTGACTCGCCTCAATTTCCACTCTTGAGTCTTGACACTCTGTCATCCCCTCTCACGGCCACCGTGAAGGCACAAACACCGCCTCTTAGTCATCCCTTCTCCTCGCCACCGCAAACACCGCCTCCAAGTGAGCACAATATTTCCCCTCTTCATTGCAGCCTGCAAGAGCGACCTCTCCACGCATTCATTGTTTCCATCCCCCTCGCAGCGAGTATCACTTTCCCTTTTTTTACTTCAATAAACACAAGAAATCCTTGCGATCGCAGCAGCTAGCCTATATTCACTAGGAAGGAACTTGCGTTCTCACTTGATCGTATTAACCTATTCAAGTCTAGATCAATTGTTATTTTGTTCTCGAGAATTATATTTGGATCTTGTGTTTTTGTGTACCCTCTATTTGATGAATGTACTAATAAATTTTGCGTTTATATCTTCCTTTGATGAATGTATTGCAAATTTTTAATACATGTGCTACTTTGTTTGGTGCTAAGCATGTGCTAATTTGAGCACACATCTTCAATTTTGTGATACTTTCTGAATTCATTATTCATGCAAATAGGTTAGAATATATGAATTCGCGCACAATTTGGATGCACATTTTGTACTAATTTGTTGGATGTTAAGTATGCGTTAATATGGTCAGTAAGCTATTTGCACATTTTCAACAAGTTGAAAAGTAAGTGGTTAAAAACTAGGTATAACTTTTAACAATAGCCATGCTATACATTGTTCAAAAATATACAAAATTAACCCTTTCTCTCGAGTCTAAGACCAATTTGTTTCCGCACCTGCTTGTTTTTTCCTCTGCTGCAGGGAATAAATGTAAAAGATAATTCCTTTTCCAATGTTGTTTTGCACAGAGATGAATATTCAAAAGTATTCCTCCATTAATTCATGCTACATTATCCAATCTAGATATCATCAATCAACTAAATCCAAGGGTCACAAAAATAGCCTCCC
>NC_033798.1:74031456-74042336 GCF_001876935.1 Asparagus officinalis | reverse complement strand
CCCCCCCCCCCCACCCTCTCCCTCTCTCTGTGTGCTACCTCATAATTTTATTACGTGCCGTATAATATGATAATGCATTGGCCTAGAGGATGCATAATGGATTTTGCTTTACAATATTCCATAAATTCATTTGTTTCCCTTCACTTCACTCCAATTTTCAGACTAGACCCATATTTTATTCTAATGCTTCCAATCGATCAACGTTGAAACACACCAGCACTAGTTTAAGCCCATAAAAAACCGCGAACACTTGAACAGATTAAAGTATGTGGACATATTATTTAGCACAAGAAACCCCCGTTAAAGAATTCTCTAAAACGGTAAAACCTTTAATCCCGTAATCTGATATCAAATATTGCATGAACTGATGAACTAAAAGGAGCAAACCATAGTTTCACAGTATCAATAGTAGAAACGATTGTGAAGCTAGTCAAGCAATTAAAAAGGCATCACTAGGAGTGAAAGCCAAAGGAATAGAGACTACATGCAAGAAACCAATTTAAGTCCCACTGCAGACTCATCAAATTGTCACAAGAATAATATTCCTACTAACTTGCATTGCTTTGGAACATCAGAACAATAAATATAAACTTCTAAAAAGAAATCATTCATATTTATACATGCCACATTTAACAGACAGAATGAAAAGAATATAAACAAGCACCAAACCGCACATGATTTGATCTTTCTATAAACATCAAAATGAAGAAAGAAGACAAACCAATGGATGAATAACGCGGTTCCCGTCCTCGCTTCTCTCCAACCAAACATGCTCAAAGGGCTTATTGACATTGTTCACCAATATATTGAACTCATCCTGCGGCCGCCTAATCGTTGGTATATGAAATGGCACCTTCGATTTCCCACCCACTGCCTTTCTGTCCTTCAAACCAACCTTAATCCCAGACGAAGATCCCAAGCTCTCATGTTTCCCAAATTCATCCATCAAATTCCCCTTTTTCTTCTTATTTCTATTAACCAACTGAAACCCACCTTCTTCCAGCCCTAAGTTACCCACCTTTCCCTCTTCCTTCTCCCTCTGCCGCTTAAATTCGTCAAGAGAAATATTAAACTTCTCAATAAAATCATCGTTGAGATTCACCAGCCAGTCGTAGGAATCGTCGAGATCGTCGGGTAACGGCGGCTGCTTTTTCTCGCCGAATAGATTCGAAGAAGAGGACAGAGAATCAAGAGAAGATTGAACCTTTGCTGAGATTTCTCTATTGGGGAGCTTGAATTCGCGAAAACTGTTATAGAAATGAAAATCTTTGTTGGACGGTATGGTCCTCGACTTGCCCGAGAGCTTCGAGGTTGATGATGAGAGAGGGGAGATTAGGGTTTGGAGGTGCTGGGCTTTGTGGGCTAAGGTTGAGGAGGGATCATCTTCCTCCATCGGGGAGATGTTAGGGTTCTGGGGGTTTTTCGTTACCTTTTTAGGGTTAGGGTTTTGAATCCGCCATTAAAAAGAAGTGGGAATTGGGGGGTTAGCTGCGGTTTTTTTAGTGTTGGGGTTTTTATTGTCTTTTCCTCTCGGGTCGGGTTCGGGTCGGGTTTCAGGATCCGAAAATGGAAACCGGCTCAGGTTCAATCTCTCAGAGAAGGGCAATGAGCTCGTTCATGGGATCTTAGAATGTAATTAATTTTGTTTAATGAGGTACCAGCGTTACGCCCTGTGCTGGCATGGGTTGATTTGATGGAGTTTCTTTTATTTTTGCTCTATATTTTTTTTGTTCTTTATGAATTTCTTTTTTTATTTTTATGGTTGTGCTTTTTAAAATTAATATTACTTTTATTAAAAAATTAAATTTTATTGAATTTTTTTTCTTTGAACTGTTGCTACTTCTTCAAAAGTAAATAACTTAAGTCGAAGATTTTTTTCCCCTTATTCTTACAAGGAAATTTTGTGTCAATGCCCTAATTTAAATTAGCTCATGTGAACAGCCCCTCTGTATTTTGAGTCTTGTGTTTCAGCCCCAAATACTAACAGTATTTGTGTCAATGCTCCAAATAGACTGCTAAGTAAGCAATTAGAGAAAAAGCTCACTTAAAATTACTTCCATACCCTCATGACATGACACTCCCGAAATTGGTAACCACGCCCCTCCCCACATTTCAAGTACTATCTCCCTCTCTCTTCAACTGTTAATAGGAACCAAAAAATCCCAAATTACAAATCTCCCTCTCGAATTTCAACTTAGGTGAAAATAGCATCTAAGGAAGTATTTGATCACGATTTCGAAGTCGTCCATCACCGTGAATGGCAAGGGCAAGACGGTGGCGGCCATGAAAGACGGTCTAAACATAAAAATGAAGCAAAATCTGTGTCACCTGTCGCAATTCATAAGCGAAGCGGTGAAGTTGGTGATGATCACACTACCTCTTCGAGTGATGACGGCCCTGTCTCTTCTAGCAACGGTGAATCTTGTCGATCCTCTGGGAATGGAAGCACGGAGGAAGCATCGAAGGCCCTTTTGGACATGCAAATAGTGAACTACTAGGAATAGGCAATAAAAGAAGATCAGTACAGGATGTTTCCAAGCCTAGAAAGAAGTAAATGTTACTTGTTAATTTATAAAAGTATATGCTAACTTCATTGTAATATGAAAAACTAAAAATGTTCTATTGATGTAATTTACAGTTAATTGGAAGAATGTCTAATACGTGTAAGTGAGTGATTGGAGTTTAAATTTTTTGAAGAATTTCTACAAAAAGAAGTAAAAAGTTAATTGTTAAGTAAACTGATGTTCATGTACGTAGATTGAGTTTCATGTTAACTAAACTTGTTGATGTAAGTTATCGAACATGGAGTTTATCTGTAGATTACGTGGGTGTTAGGGTCTTCAAGCTTCCTCAAATGGCTGGTTCCTATGCCAAATGTTCTATCCTGCACATGAAGAGCTCGTGAGAGGCCGAAGTTGGAATCTCTGGTGGTTCCTCCAACGATCAAGTCAGTATTTTAGCTTAAGTGGAGAAGTAAGAGATAAAGTAAAGAAATATGTTCAAAATTGCTTAGGAGCCCCTTCCCAAAGTTGTTTAGAATTGCTTAGGAGCCCTTTCCCTTCCCCTAGACAGTTACCTTTTATAGTAGGTTAGAAGGGCAGATAGGTAACTTTGGCCGCATTATTCCGGTGACCTAGTCATCATCTACTTTACAGGTGACGGCTGCTGAAGGGGTCAAGTCACCCAGGCGTTTAATGTGAGGCTGACAGGAGGCGCATAGTGCTGACGAGGTCCAATGAGTTATAAAGACTATTGGGGCTAGAGCAATGATGACTCTAACCACGCATTTAAGGTGATGACAATCGACTGTCGGCGGGGGGGGGGGGGACCGCCACCCGACTTGTCTCGTTGAAGGCTTGCAATCACCTCCTTTTTAGTCGGTCTCGCAAGTTGTCGGACTGGAATGGCCGAATGGCAATAGGGAGTGGATTCAATTAGAGTGGTAGGTCGAGTGAGATGTTTTTCGTCTCGATCCTGTGGGTAGGTCGACAAGTACCAGTCAGCTTCGCAAGTTATTAGCATGTTGGGTCGACTGCAGGAACTACCCGAGTCGTGCCTCTGTGAATGTAGTTGATTTGTTATGAGGTGGGACATGTGTCGTCTCCAAATAGGACCAAACCTTAAACTACTTTGCATACTATAACAGTGGCCTCTTTCATTCAAACTCGGCTAGCCGAGTTTGATTGAAATTTGAACAATCATCGATTGGCGATATCCGAGATGCACTTAAGAAGAAAGTGATGGGTCGCTATTGATATGATCTGCTGACGTCACGGGAGATCATGCACCATTGTTGCCTTGTTTCTCAAGCTGTGTGGCTTGTCAACCGAAGGACAGCGCTTCGGTTTTTGCGTGGTTTGTTTAACTTCTGAGGTCAATCTCAACCATCTATCTTCGACTGAGTCGACCATTCCGATCTTGAACACACTGTCCATTTAGACCTATATATATATATATATATATATATATATATATATATATATATATATATATATATATATATATATATATATATATAATATAAATATATATATATATATAATATAAATATATATATAAATATATAATAATCTTGTTTGCGGAGAGGCTCTCTTTACAAACTCTGTGAGCTCTGAATTCTAAACCCTAGCTCCCTACTTTAGGTGATTTTCGATCAACATTCGAAAACTTCGATGCTTTCTGCTGCGTCCATCACCAGTCATAACGAGATAAGGTTAATCTCCTCAGGCATTCCGCTCGAAGCTCTATGCTATGGCATTCAAGGCCTACTATAAACCGCTACGAACTTCCTCGAGCTCTCACTTTGCCAATGTCGAGAGATGAGCCAGACTATGTATGATCACATAGCGCGCAGGATGTCTTACATCTATTTGAAGCACCTAGAGTACGGACTCCAACTGCGGCTCTATCCCTTCCTCCACCGCGTCTTCCAGACTCTGGGGGTGTCTCCATTGCAAATCAAGCCAAATTCTGTCGCCACATTTGATCATCTGCTACTAGGTCGAAGTCGATTCAACTCTGCTACACTCGGTCACCTCCTTAGGGTCAAGACAGGGAAGAAGGAGCGACACTATTACTTCTAGAACTTATGCGGCTTCAAAGTCGTGTCGAACACTCCGGGCTCGAACAAGGACTGGAAGGAAAAATTCATATGGGTTTACGGGACCGACCCTATCTTGTCTTGCTCGGCCTGGCCCAAGATTCAAAAATATGCGTTGAAGCTGGGTCTGCTCACAGCTGAGGAGAGATAGGTGCTTTAGAGAGTTCAAGCCTATGCTGGGTCTCAAAGGAGCAAGAACTTGTTGGAGCTAGTCGTTCTGCAAACAGCCGATTAGTATCCCGCCAACTGACGAGGATAATATCCAAGCAGTGATCGTGACTCTTCTACTAAAGGATTTAGACGAGAAGAAGTCGGGGTCATCAATTAGACCCCAGAAGCACCTAAGCTCTAAATTGGCCCCTACAGAGGCTAAGGAATTAGCAACAAATGCTAATGAGATTGCTCGGTTAGGGGGCTGAGTGCTACTGCTCAGGCCGAGAGGTCTGAGAAGAAGAGGAGAATGCTGTGTAAGGTGAGTAGACGAGGACCTTCTGGGACTACCGAGCCAACTCAAGCTAGTGTGGGAGAAGTAGCAGAGGCAGTTGCTTCTATCTCGGTCTAGGAAGTCAGCCAACATCCTCCTTCTGCTCTAAGAATCCCTCACATCGAGTCGTCCGAGGTTGTCTTAGTCCTTAATGAGGAGTCCCCCGCTCCAGTTAAAGGGGGAGAGCAGGGGGTTGTTGAGTCTACTGAGGCTAATGTCCAAGTTGAGGAGGAAACAGTCTATCCTCCTCCGACTAAGTCGGCCCATAGACAGTGCAAGGAGCCTATTGAGGAATCAACAGCAGCCAAGGAGGCAATCCAACCTCATGTGCCCACAGAGGAGTCGACAATCGCCAAGGCATCTCCAGCTCCAAAGGTGGCCTTCAATGGACTTTCCACCATCGTATCGATGAGCTCGACCCTAATGTGTGGAGAGAGTTAAAGATGATGATGATGGGGTCATCCAGGGATGACTCCCAGCATGACAGGGAGCCATCTGAGAAGTACAGATTTACTCCCAAGTGACGTCTTGACGAGGGGAGCTTGGTCTTCAAGTCTCAAATCACCCACTCTCAGGCTCTGGATCAGTTCTACCTCCCTCAGGATGACAAAATCCTCTTGGGAATGCCCAATGTCGACCTCGGCCAATCCCTCAAGGGCTATTTAATGTGAGGGGCTCTAGTCGAGCAAGAGTTGTTCTCTCAACTCATGCACGCGCAAGACATCCACATTAAATTCCAAGAGGTGTTGGAGGCTGAGAGGGCTGCTCGGGAAGAGGCCGAGAATAAAGTCTCTGCAATGGAGGTTGAGCTGGCTGCTTGGAAGTGGAGCGATAGCAAATGGTGCTGAGAGTTGGACACTGGGGAAAAGATGCTTGAGGAGCTCAAGGCGCATAGAAGCAAAAAGTCGGGTACTATTGATAAGCTCAAGGAAGACATCGGTCATCTCCAGCACGAGATGCATGAGAGGGACGACTAAGTTAAATACTTGGAAGATGAGCTCATGGTCAAAAGGCGGGAGGTCAGATTGCTTTTGAGCGGGCTCGGCTAGCTCGCCAAAGTGTCGAGAGCCTCCAGCACCAGCTAAAGGAGTAGGTGGATGCCCATGAGAAGCTGAAGAAGAAGGAGGCTCAAGTGGCATTGTAGGGTGAGATTCAATAGGAATCATCTCTTACTGAAATGCAGGCTTTACAGGGTTGCCTCAGCTATCTGGAATCCGAGGCCTATCAGGTGGAAGTTGTGGAAAAATACCACTACAGCCCTCTAGGTAAGGTAGATGTCGCTCTGGCATGCTAAACTGGCTTCAATTATCTCCTGGCATAGATCCCTCATGAGGCTGGACCCCACCCGGACCATTTCTATTCACTCTTTCAAGTCACCAATTGCCTTGATGTCCTCAAGGAGATAGAGATGAAGGAGGGTGGGATAGTATTGGATGTAGATGAGAGCAATGAGGGAGGTGAGGAGTCGGGAGAAGGCTCCGCTTGAGATAGCTAGGTTAGCCAGCATGGGGGTGACCATAAAGAGGTCGGGTCCGTCCCCTAGTTGACTCCTCCATCAGTTCCTATTACTTCTACCTCTCCTCGGCCATCTCCAGCTCCTGAATCTAATGCCTCACTCCCTAGCCCAACTCTCAATCCAAGTTGAGCCTCCTGAGAGTTCTATGTATCTTTTTTTGGCATTCTTCTAATGTAGATACTGTTGTATATATTTTGATACATGAATAAATATTACTTTTGCCTATTCTATTTGTGCCCCTTTCTTATTTGTTATATTCATCTATAAATTACCTTGTATTAAGATTTGTGATTAAGACAAGTCGGCTTCATGCCTTGGGTTTTCTCGAAACGATACCAAGGTCTTATATGTTGGAGCCGATCGAGTTAACGACATGCTTTAGTTTTATCCCAAATGGCCACCAAGGTATTTAGATACATGTCTTGGCTTTATCCCGAAGGGGTACCAAGGTCTTAGAGTTGGAGTCGGTCGCTTTAGAGATGGCTCATCTTCTTGCCTTAATTTTACTCCTAATGACAACAATGTCTTTAGGTACATGCCTTGGCTTTATCTTAAAGGGGTACCAATGCCTTAGAGTTGGAGTCGGCCGCTTTAGAGATGACTCGACTTTGTGCCTTAGTTTTACTCACAATAACACCAAGGTCTTTAGATACGTCCCTTGGCTTTATCCCGAAGGAGTACCAAGGTCTTAGAGTTAGAGTCAATCATTTGTAAACAAATCGGCTTTGTGCCTTAGTTTTGCTCATAATGACACCAAGGTCTTTAGGTACGTGCTTTGGCTTTATCCTGAAGGGGTACCAAAGTCATAGAGTTTGAGTCAGCCGCTTTAGAGATGACTAAACTTCATGTGTCCATGAAGATTTTAGTACTACAAAAGCACAATGTAGTAGAATTGTCAAAAACCCAAAAGATTTTATATCACATGTGAGTTTTACAATTAGAATTATTGAAAGCATTTTTTTAGATGCTCTATGTTCCAAGAGTGTTGCAAGATCCTTCTATCGGAGCTTCTTAGTTGATGAGTGCCGGGATGCACTTCCTCGATGACTGTGTAAGGACCTTCCCAATTGGCGGCCAACTTGTCATGCTTGGTGACTCTGTCAAAAATGGCTCTTTGAAGAATAACATTGCCAACATTGAATCTCCAGAACCAGACATTGCTATTGTAGTGTCGGGCAATACGTTATTGACTGGTGACTTGAGATCGGAGAGATTCTTCTCGAACTTCATCAATGAGGTCGAGTTCGATTTGAAGCCCTATGGAATTCAAGTCTTCATCGAAATGTCACAGTCTGATTGTTAACATGCCGACTTCTACTGGGAGGACTGCCTCGGCTCTATAATCTAGCTTGAAGGGTTTTCTCCTGTGGAGCTCTTATGAGTGGTACCGTAAGACCACAGGATTCCGGGAAGCTCTTTGACCAAATTCCCAACCGCCTTGTCAACCTTCTACTTCAAAGCCTAGAGAATACATTTATTAGCGGTCTCTATAAGTCTGTTACATTTAGGCTATGCTACCGAGGTGCACTTGAGCCATATTTTCCATTCCTCACAAAACCTTTAGAAACCTCCACTATCGAATTGAGTATTATAGTCGGTGATGAAAGATGTTGTAACACCTAATCTACAGACAATGGATCTCCATGCAAAATTAGTGATATTGCTCTCGCTAATTTTGGCCAATGGTTCGGCTTCGATCCGCTTGGTGAAGTAATCAATGGCAATAATCTAGAATTTTCGTTGCCCAGAGGCTATTAGGAGAGGCCCCACCAAGTCTAATCCTCATTGAGCAAATGGAATCAGGCTCATATGGGGGTGAGTTCAATGACTGAAGCTTGTGGAAAGTTTGAAAAGAATTGGCACTTCCTACATTGGGAGATGAGTCTTTTGGACTCGGCTAAGATGGTAGGCCAATAGTATCCTTGGCGGATCACTTTCTGAGCAAGAGTTCTAGCTCCTGGGTGATTCCTGCGAGTTCCTCCATGGATCTCTCTCATTACATAACCGATCTCTACCAGCCGGAGACATCAGAGATAGGGTTGCACACTACTGCTGGAGTACAACATTCGATAAAGCTGGTTATCGAGCATGAGATATTTTCGAGCATTCCTCTATAAACTCCTCACTTCAATAGTATTCTCTGGTAGGGTCCTCCCAGTTAGGTACTGGATGAGTGGATTAATTCAATAGGTTTCTGCAGAAGCCTCAATCTAATGACCGTGTTGAAGTCTCCACAATGCTAGGGCATTGGAGGGTGTCCGTGTGCACAGATCCTGAATTATTTTCTAAGCTAGACGGCCCGAGCTTAGATAAGAAGTCCACCCGAGCATTGAGGGTAGGGAGACTTAGGTGATCTTGATGTTTTTGAAGCTGTTCAAAAGCTCTTTGTCTGCCTTCAGGTACAAAATCATCCTCAAATCTTTGGCCGCATAATCTACTCTCACTTGGTGGACCACAAGTTGGGAGTCAGCCAGGATGTAGATGAGCTCGGCCTTGATTGCTAAGGCGGCTCAAAGGCCTACTAAGAGGGCTTGATACTCGACCTCATTGTTTGAGGCAGAGAAACCAAAAGTGATGGACTGCTCGTGCGTCGACCTGTCAGAATTGCGCAGGACCACTCCTGCTCCACTACCCTCTGCTCCAAAGGATCTTTCCACCTTTAGCAACCACCATGAGGTGAACTTACATAAGTCATATTTGAGGACATGGTTCCTCTGAGAAGTAGGCCTCTTGGCTGAATTGGATGCCGAAGGCTCTGGTAGGGGGACTGGTATGAGCGGAGATGGCTCATCGTTGGTGCGGTTGACTCTATCAAGAAGTTAGCTAAGGCTTAGGCCTTTGTGGTCATCTTGGACTCAAATTGCATGTCATATTCACTAAGCTCGATTAATTAATTGATCATTCTCCCTAAAGTGGTTGGACTGCTAAGTGCTTTCTTTAAAGGTAAGTTCATCCGCACCACTATGGTATGCGCCTAAAAATAGGAGCGAAGCCTCCTTGCTGTACTAATGAGAATGAAGGATGCTTTCTCAATTAGGGTGTAGTTGAGTTTAGCCACCTTCAAGATCTGGCTAACATAGTCTATCGACTTCTATGTATTATCCTCCTCTTGGATTAATACAAAGCTAATAGCTTCTAGGGAGATGGACAAGTAGAGATATAGGGTCTCCCCCTCTCTGGGTCGGCTCAACAATGGCTTAGTGCTCAAATATCTTTTGAGGTCCCTAAAGACCTCACTGCACTCGGCCATCCAACATATACTTTCCTTGAGCTCCTTGCTCCCTCTTAAAGTTTTGAAGAATGGAAAGCTTCTCTTAGCAGATTTTGAAAGGAAACGGCCTAATGCCGCAATATTGCTATTCAGCCTTTGAACATCATTCAGTATGCGGGGTTCAAGTAAGTGGTCTATGGCAGATATCTCATCAATATTGATTTTAATGCCTCACTGAGTAATCATGAATCTGAGGAATTTGCCTAATTACACTCCAAAAGCACATTTGGTTGGGTTGAGCTTTATGCGATAGTGTCGGAGGACAGAGAATGTCTCTTAAGGATCCGACACATGAGATGATGCATGCTTTGACTTCACAAGGGTGCTGTTTACGTGGGCTTCCACATTATGGCTGGTCTGGTATTTGAAAATCTTATTGACCAACCTCTGGTAGGTGACACCTACATTCTTAAGACCAAAAGGCATCACCTTGTAGCAATAGTTTCCCTGGTCCAAAATGAATAAGGTCTTCTCTTAATCATGTTCTGCTATGAGGATATAGTTGTAGCCGAAGAAGGCATCCATAAAGCTGAGCAGTTTGTGGCCCGTGCTCTCGTTTATGAGTCGATCGATCCTTAGGAGGGGGTAGCTGTTCTTTAGGCAAGTTTTGTTCAAATTTGTAAAGTCTATGTACATCCTCCATTTGCCAGGGGACTTCTTCACAAAAACCATGTTGGATGGCCACTTCGAGTACTGCACTTCTCTGATGAAGCAGAATTTGAGTAGTTGGTCGTCTTCATCAGCGACCGCCTTTTATCCCTCAGGTCCGAGATGCCTTTTTTCTATGGAACCTACTTGGTACGTTGATCGACTGAGAGATCATGGCTCGCCACTTCGGGGGAAATTCCCTGCATGTCTTCGGGCCCCAAGCAAATACATCCACATTCTCATGTAGGAATGTGATCACAACTCCTCGTTGGGGTTCAACAAGGATCAATGCAATCTTGACCTTTCTCAACCCATCTAGGTCAATTGGCACTTCCTATAGTTCTTAGACGGGGATCATCAG
>NC_033798.1:73953204-74031446 GCF_001876935.1 Asparagus officinalis | reverse complement strand
TCTCAATCGGTAGGGTCTCTAGGACTCCTTTTCCTTTCATCGAGAGTAGATAGCAAAATCTGGCCTCTCGTTGGTTGATCCTGATAATTCCATCTCCTTCAGGAGTCGGAAACTTCACTATCTGGTGGTAGGTTGATGGGACAGCCTGCAAGTTGTTAAGGGCAGTCATTCCCAGAATAATATTGTAGGCTGCTTGATGTTCATTACCAGAAACTAGGTATAGATAGCGGATTGACGAGGGCATTTTTTTACCACTAGGGGGAGAGTGATCGTCACTTCTGGTAGGAGTGAATGCCCTATGAATCATATGAGAGGACCATGACAAGGTCGCAAATTGGACTTATCAATGCCTATCTGATTAAAGGCGTTGATAAATAGGATATCAGTAGAACTCCTGGTGTCGACTAAAATCCTCTTGACCTGGAAACCATTGATCTTGAATGAGATGATAAGAGGGTCGTCGTGAGGCATCTGGATGCCTTTCGAATCAGAGTCGCAAAAAGACACGGGTTGATCTGCCCTTGGCTTCTTGTCACACAAGTTGATATGCAATGTTTGTCTGGCATATTTCTTTCGAGCTTTGTTAGGCATTCATCCTCCCACAGAGCCGCTGCTAATGATATTGATAACGCCTCTATCGTCAGTCTCGACGGGCCATGTGTTAGGCAACTGCTGGGGATGAGATGATCTAGAGCAAGACCTCCTGTCGGATCTTCCTGGAGCAGGTTTTCCCCTATCCCTCTAAGAGACAAGTCTCTTCAAGAATCTTCTCTGTATTAAGTCCTCAATATCTCTCCGGAGAACTTGGCAGTCATTAGTATGATGGGTGTGATATCGATGGTATCAGCAAAATTGTTTGATATCTCAAAATCGAGGGCCCAACCCTTCTCTCTAGACCAGGTAAAGGGCTTGGGTAAGAGAAGTGTTGAGGGAAATGAGGGTCAGCTTCTTGGTGGTCTCCTTCCTCATATCTCTCTTGTCAACCTTATTTGGCTTGGGGTCGGATCCCCCCGGAGGTCGGATCTACCTACTCTGGGGGGATCCTTTGCCATCTCTTCTCTTGGAAAGGGGTCGGCCTCTGCTACTGGTTCTGCTATCATTATTGTTGCTACTGGTGCTACTTTTGCTTATGCTGCCCTTGCCACCGGCTTATAGGGCTTGGACATCTTCCATATCCATGTATCTATGAGCCTTAGCCACCAGCTGCTCATAGCTGGTGACTCGTTTCTTAATGAGGAAGTCAGCCAGCTTGTTGCTTTTCAGCCCGGCCGTGATAGTGGCCGTAGCGACTATGTTGCCAGGGTCTGACTTCTAGTCTTTTGGCGTGGAACTTCTTGAAGTAGTCCCTAAGGCTTTCTCTGGGTTCTTGCCTCATCTCTAGCAAAACATAGGGAGGCAGCTTTTGCTTGGTATTGGTCAGGAAATGATGCACAAACTTTTGGCTAAGTTACTCAGCTCGAAGCTATTGATAGACTTTTTTTAAAGGAATTCCACCATAACTTAGCACTTTCTAAAAGGTGATTGGGAAACATCTGTAGATGATTGGCTCTGACACTTGTAGCATGGTCATTATGTCATAAAAATCTAATCGTGCTCGCCTTTATACTTTTCCATGTGAAGCATCTTGAATTTGTTACAAGTAGCATTCATGATCTAGTCAGTGAGCGAAGTATTCCCCCGATGGCTTCAATAATTGGCTGGAAGATCCGGTCATAACCAGACACAAGGTTGGTCATCGAGGGGTTCAAAGTGACATGAGGATGCTGGGGGATGCACGATGTTGTCCTCGTGGTGTGCTCTTGGCCATCATGACCGAAACTGGGGCTTCCCCCATTGCTTCTATATATTGCGTCTTCTATCAATGCAGAGGTATAAAGCAAATTTGCTAGTGAGGCGGGGGATATATGTACTTGGTGTAGTCCTCTCGCTGTCCACCTTGCGTGGTTTGCTCAGGAAGAGGAGGGATGAATGGCTGACCCATAGGAGGTGGAGGAGGGACAAATGATGGTTGAACTGTCAGAGACAGAGGAGGAAAAAACGATGATGAGGGTTGTTAGAGAGGAACCCGTCTCAGGAGCTCGTTGGTGAAAGCAGCAAATTGTTACTGGAGAGCTTGAGAGATCTCTGAGTGGATTCATCTAACTAGGCCTAAGTGACATAGCCCACACGCGGTTCTTCGATGAAGGGGTTGAAGGATCGACTGGGGTGCTCAGAACTAGACATCTTGTATGAAGAAGAATGAAAGGCCCCACGGTGGGCATTAAACTATTGATGTCAATTATCGAATAGTGGGTTTATCTATAGATTACAAGGATGTTAGGGTCCTCTATGCCAAATATTCTAGCTTGCACATGAAGAACTCGTGAGAGGTCAAGGTTGGGATCTCAAGTGGTTCCTCCGACGATCAAATCAATATTTGAGCATGAGTGGAGAAGTAAGAGATAAAGTAAATAAAGTTGTTTCAAAATTGTTTAGGAGCCCCTTCCCTTATCCTAAATAGTTAGGTTTTATAGTAGGTTAGAAGGGTTAATAGGTAACTTTGGCCGAGTCCAGCTATCAGCCTAGTCATCATCTACTTTTCAGGTG
Organism: Asparagus officinalis; assembly: GCF_001876935.1. Classification (NCBI taxonomy): domain Eukaryota; kingdom Viridiplantae; phylum Streptophyta; class Magnoliopsida; order Asparagales; family Asparagaceae; genus Asparagus; species Asparagus officinalis. The sequence continues at coordinate 74,028,860 of NC_033798.1, read as the reverse complement.
TCGGCTGCTGAAGGGGTTGAGTCACCTAGGTGTTTAATGTGAATGTGACAGGAGTTGCATAGTGCTGAGGAGGTCCGATGAGTCATAAAGACTATTAGGGTTAGAGCAATGATGATTCTAACCACACATTTAAGGTGGTGATAATTGACTGTTGACGGAGGAATCGAGGACACGTTGCCGCTTGACTTGTCTCGTTGGAGGCTAGCTGTTGATGATAGTTATCAAACAAGGAGTTTACAAGTGGATTAAAAAGTATCATGGTCCTCAAATTTCTTCCAATGGCGAGTTCGGGTGCCTGCAACCTTCTCCTGCACATGAAAACTCGTGAGAGGCCAGAGTTGGATTCTTTGGTTGTTCCTTCGATGATTAAGCTGGTATATGAACTTAGAGTAGGAAAGTGTGAGATGATGAAGAGAGTTTAGGAGTTATCTCAAAAGATCAGAGAGTCAGCTTGAGCTGCATGGGCTTCCTTTTATAGAGAATCAAAAGCGCAAATAAGTAACTTGAGTCGAGTCCAGGCAGTCAGCTGACAAGTGTCGGCCGCTAGTGAAGATGAGCCATCCAGATGGTTAGTGCCAAGCAACAACAGTTGCTTAGTGCTAAGGAGCTTGATAAGTCATAAAGACTTTAGGGACTATAGCAATGGTGACTTTGTCAAAGCGGTTAATGCAAGGGCAGACGGCTGTCGGTGCGGGGTTCGAGAAAACTACCACCTCCTCAGTCATCTGGCTGATGGCTGAATATCACCCTTTTAGTCGGCTATGCAACTTGTCGGATGATATAACAGGTTGAGTGTAGGTTATTCACAGAGGTAATTAGTTAGGTTGGACGAAAAGTACCGCCTTTTTACTCGGCTACATAGGTTGTCGGTCAATAGAGTCAACCGCATGGACATCTCAAGCCGTCCGAGTTGTACACAAGTCTAATTAGGCATTTGTGTGGGACATGTGTTAATTTCTCAAGGGAGGTTAACACTAAGTTATTTTCATGCTATAACACAGGCAATCACTGCCTTTTTAGTCGGCCTCGCAAGTTGTCGGCTTGGAAGGGCCGAATGACAATAAAGAGTGGAGTCAATTAGAGTAGTAGGCCGAGAGAGGATGCTTTTCATCTTGATCCTGTAGGTAGGTTGACAAGTACCATCTTTTCAGTCGGCTTCGTAAGTTATAGACTTGTTGGGTCGACTGCTGGAGCTGCTCGAGTCGTCCCTCTGTGAATGCGACTGATTAGTCACAGGGTGGGACATGTGTCATCTCCAAATGGGAACAAAAGTTAAACCATTTTGCATGCTATAACAAAACTGAGTTTCATGTTAACTAATCTGAGTTTCATAAGAACCGAACTAATTTTCATGTTAACTAAACCGAGGTTCATGTTATCTTTAATACAATACATGAGAATGAAGCTGAGTTTTATGTTATTTAAACCGAGTTTCATGCTCACTAAACTGAGTTTATATTGTTAAGTATAAAAAAGTATGTGCTTAGATTATTCCAATACTTGTCAATTAAACTGAGTTAAGTAAACTGATGTTCATGTTAAGTTTAATCCAATAAATAATAAGTAAACTGAATTCATGTTAAGTTTAATTTAATGCATGTCAGCTAAATTGAGTTTATGTTAACTAAACTAAGTTTCATGTTAAATAAATTGAGTTTCATGTTGTACATTTGACTTTATTTTTTGGAAAAATCTTGGTGATCCTTCTGAAATTAGGCTAATTGTCATTTCAGTGCATAATATGAATTTATGAAGCTTCTTGCCCCTAAGATGTGTCAGTGGCATAGGGATGTATATGAAAGATCCACATTTGAGCATTATATTCTTTTTGGCGCTCATGTACTTGATCGTCCAACACTTGAACTAGGACTGAGTTATTATGGTCTTGTTAATGGAACATTTTCTATCCCTGATGCTAAAACAGGGGAAAAAAGAATTATCAACTTTGACTTGGATTGGGTTCATGATCATATTGGTTTTCCAATTGACGAGAAAATTATTTATACTAATCGGGACCCTAATAGTAGAATATGGAGGAAATATTTTGCTAAACTATACATGCATGAAGAGGGGGAGAAGGGACAAAAAGGAAGAGCACAATGAGCATGCAAAGACATGCTGAAGATCTACTAAAAAGTCTTGTAAAATCAAAGAAAAAGAAGGATATTCAAGACTTTGTTCTATTGCAAATACTTTATCAATGCTCGATGATATGGTGTCCTAGAAGCATGCAAGATATCTCTAGGCTATTATTCAAGTATGCATATAGCATTAAAAGAGTGAACAGAGTTGCATGGGAGAAATTCATTTATATGGAAATTGTTAGAGACATTAAAATTAATTTGAGGGCTTGAAGAAGCCAGGAGTTACATATATCCTTAGATGCATGCCACTAATTCATGTAATTTCTATATTTAAAATTTTCATGTAGTAAATTTTATGTGCATAATGGTATTTTCATTAAGTATATTGTTAAATATTTCTTTAAAGTGTATAATTCCTCATGTAAAGTATAATATATTTCGTGTTAAGTCTAATTAGTTTCCTGTTAAGTTTAATTTAATTCCTGATAATCCTAAATCATTTAATGTTATGTGTAAGTTATATATTGTTAATTATAAGATGTTACTGTTATTTTGAATCTGATCATTTTCTAATTCTTGGTTTGGTGATTGAATTTTTTACAGCTTTAGTATTATGAGATGACCGACATAAAGAAATATGCCCTTGGCAACAAATTCAAGTCTTCAATGACTAATTGGGTACTAGAGGGTGAGAAAATTGGATCTTTGAGGAAGGGGACGATTGCTTCAAAGGCAAAAAAAAATCTTTCATAACATTAGTTGAGAAACCTATTGTTGTAGTTGGTCATTGGCTCTCAAAATACTCACTTAGGAAGCCTAATATGAGGAATGATAATGTTTCATGTTTCAAAAGGAAAAGAATCCCACCCTCAGCATTGAGGAAACAAAATCAGCATCGTCAACCTAAATGACTTGCTAATGAGAAGAGCTCAAGGAAGAAAGTGAAGAATGAGGAAGACAAGAAGAAAGGCTCAATAGGCTATGCAAGTTTTTCTGATACTTTATTTAGGGGCTGTTTGGTAGGCTGCAACTGGAGTGGTTGCAACTCCAGTTGCATACAACTAGGTCTAATTTGACCAGTTGCATGTGTTTGTTTTGCTGCAACTCACAGTTGCAGTTGCAACCACAGTTGCAAAACAACCCTTAGTTGCAACATATGACTTACGTCAAAAATGACCGCAAGTCATAGTTGCAACTTAGTTGCAACTGACCTAAATTTATTAAAATCAAAATCATTATTTAATATTTCAAAAATAAATTCATTAAAGGTTTAAAATAATCTTTTAAATAATTCTTATTATAATAATTTCTTTAAAAATGTTTTTTTTAAAAAAAACAACATTAATCTTTTAAAATAATTATTATTATAATAATTTCTTCAAAATAATATGTTTGTTTTTAAAGTAATATATTATCTTTAAAATAATATATTATTTTTAAAAATAACATATTTTTTAAAATAATAATTTTTTTGAATAATATATTTTTTTAAAATAATATATTTTTTGAAAAATAAAATTTTCCAGGAATACTATTATTTTTCTAAAATAATATATTTTTTGAATAATATATTTTTTGAATAATATATATTTAAAATAATATAATTTTCTAAAATAATATATTTTTTAAAATAATATATATTTTTTTAAAATAATATATAATTTCTAAAATAATATATTTTTTAAAATAATATATATTTTTTTAAAATAATATATTTTTTACAATAATATATTTTTTGAATAATATGTTTTTTGAATAATATTTTTTTTAATAATATATATTTAAAATAATATAATTTTATTGAATAATATATTTAAAATAATATAATTTTCTAAAAATAATATATATTTAAAATAATATATTTTTTGAACAATATATATTTAAAATAATATGTTTTTTGAATAATGTATTTTTAAAATAATATAATTTTCTAAAAATAATATATATTTTAAATGATATATTATATTATTTTTTAAAATATTATATTAACTTTTAATAAATATATTATTTTTTAAAAATATTTATTTTTTAAAAATATATATTTTTTAAATATATTATTTTTTAAAAAAAATATTTTTTAAAAGTATTTTATGAGTTGCATATGTTAAGTTATAAGCATACTCAAACAGCTGTAATTATAAGTTGTAAAATTTAAATTTTAAACCAAACAATTGCAACTGTAGTTGCATGTAAGAAGAGTTGCAACGTCTCAGTTGCATGCAAGTGACACTTGCATTGCAACTCCAGTTGCAAACAACCAAACGCCACCTTAGGCTATTTCATGTTAATTATAAATCATTTGTTGTGAAGTTTAGGTTATATCATGTTAAGTCTAATTTAGTTTCTATTAAGTGTATTCGGTTCTAGTTAATTCTAAATAGTGTTATGTTAAACGTAAGTCATTTTAGGTTAATTCTAATTTATTTCCTGTTAATTATAAGAACTTTGATGTAAAGTTTAAGTCATATCATTTTAGTCTAATTATTTTGCTTTTAGGTTTAGGTCAATTTCTATTAAGTTTATATCATTTCATGTTAACTATAAATCATTTCCTATAAATTATAAACATGTTCACTTTTTTACTGATATAATATAATATCTATAAAATTTGAGATCTTTTCAAAGCATATTGATGATGCTTTTGAAAAGAAAGATGAGGTGGAGGCTCTATCCATTGAGGAGTAGCTTATCTTCTAGAGAAATTCTGCTAAATTTTGTCGATAATTGTTAATACTACAAAACATAGGAAGAGAATATATTGCAAAGCATTTACGATTGAGATTACCGGACTCAATAGAAAAGTGAAAAGCATTGAAGGATGTGCTGATGCTATAGACCGGGAGGTGCTGAGGAGAATATTAAGAAGAAAATTGCACAAACATGAACAATAAGTCATGAGCCACTGAAAAGGATCATCATTCAGCAGCAAAATTTGGAAAGGATTTTAATATAGGAGAGGAGGAGGTTCTCATTCCTGTCGAGAAGAAAGTTAAAAAAGATGTTGGCAATTACATTCAGAATAATGATAGAGGAAGCTTTAGAATTGAATTTTATAATGACTTTAACAATGATGATAATAAAGGAGAGCAGGATTTGCACAATGAGAAAGAAGTTAATAAAAATATTAAAAAGGAGTTAGGAAAAAGGAGTCTGGGGACATGAATGTGATAGAAAATGAGAATGAGAATGCAAATTAAATTGTGATTGAGAATGTGATTGAGCATGTGGATAAAACTATGGAGGACATCATGAATGCTTTGCAAACTGTTAAAGAGAAGGTAATCACAAAGAATCGCCTATCTTAGAAAATTAGAGCACCAAGCAAAAGAGTTACGAAGAGATCACAACATGTGCGGAACCCATTCACAGATGTAAAGAAAGAGACTAAAAAGATGAAGATATAATTGCGTTATTTGACTATGTGGATGAGGAGGAAGAATCCATCAAATATTACTTCAACACTAAAGAAGCAAAGTAGGATGTGTTGAGGATGAAAAATATGACGAAGGAGGAGGAAGATCTACTGAAGGTGTTAAATGAGGGAATTCCCGATGCTTCAAGTTTTAACATACTCATTCTTGATCGCAGGGGGACTTGTTTACACAACTGTAGGATACTTCCTATAGTATCCTCCAAACTCACTCCAATAGAAAATAAATGGCTATCCCATTTTTGCTATCAAAAATATCATAAGTAAGTTTTAATGATTTGGTTATGTGTTAGCTTTATTGCAATATATGTTAACTCAACATTTGTGCATGTTAATGTTTGTTGATAATTGTTAAATTCCATTCTTTTCAAGAGGTAAATGTCTAACACAGATAACAGTAGCATGAATAGATTGGAGCTTCTATACTTGCTACGTGGAGGACTCCTAGATGACCATGTAAGATCCTAAATTAATATTTTTAGGACCCTTATTTATACTTAATGCTAATTATAAGTTCTTTACAAATGGCAGAAGCTTTGATAGATAGATTACAGAAAATAGCATTGGATAAAAAATATGGCGTCATATCAGCATTTTTTGTGTAAGTATTTCTATTAAATATACACTCCTTCCTGTAAAGTACAATATAAATCATGTTATGTTATGTCTATTTAATTTCTTGTTGAATGTAAAGTCTTTACTGTGAAGATTAAGTTACATCATGTTAAGTCTAACTATTTCTCCATTAATTTTAATATAGTTTTTATTAATTCTAAAGCATGTGAAGTTTAAGTTACATCATTTCTTGATAAGTCTGTTTATTTACTGTTAATTATGAAGTTTAATTTATCATGTTAAGTCTTGTTCAAGTGAGGTTAAGTTATCAAGTTAAGTCTAAAGGAGGTTGTTGTTTATAAGTCAATTCTTGTTAATTCTAAATCTTGTTATATATTAGTTATTTATTGTTAAGGCTGATTTATTTTCTGTTAAATGTATGTCATTTCTGTGAAGTTTAAATCAGGTCCTATTAATTCTATATCTTTTCATGTTATATGTGTAAGTATTTCTTGTTAATTATAAGTCCTATATTGTTTGGCTTACAGCATTCTTATGCTGATGTGCCTGTTTATGAGTTGCTATATCCATCATATATACAACGACATATCGCCTCAAGGCAAAAAAATTCATATATTCCTATCGTGCATCACGACCATTAGCATCTTGCTAAAGTTCGATGGAATGAAAAAGTCGCGAGGCACTATAGTTCATCAGGGCATAGTGCGTACATCGAACCTATAGAGAAAATCATAAGTTTTATGGACTACATAAAGGTTGCATTTGATTCTAATAATGTATACAAAAGATTTAAATATCAAGCCATCCCATGCGAGCAACAAAAAGGATGGTTAGTCTGTAGGTGTAAAAATTGATTTTCCGAAACAGGGATTTCGTTTGTATTAATAAGAATAGCTTATTACAAACTAATGAATCAAAATTTACAAATAGAGGAGAAGGGAATAGCCCTTCCTGTTTAACGTGGGGTCTTTGGTAGTGATAGGACGCCTCCCTCGGTGCTCGTGCGGAGTTTGCTTTCCTTGGAAGACCCGATCGAAGTTGCGGGCGAGCTTCAGTACGCAGTAGAAGCTTGATTGGGTGAGTTCGACCAACAGAGGCCAAACAAGTGCTTGAAGCTTCAGTACACATTAGAAGCTTGATTGGATGGGTTTGATCAACCGAGGCCAAAAAAGTGCTTGTGCTTGTAGGCTGAAGATGCCGTCTCAAAGTTCGGTCCTCTTCAGCTGAGGATTCGAACGAGATCACGAACAAGCTGATTGCCACGGAGTTTGCCAAGAGCCAGGCTCGGTTCTCTTAGAGCTTAAGAGAACTGATTGCCAAGGAGCCAAATAGGTTCGGTCTTGATCAAGAGTTCAAGACCACTCTTTTGATAGCCATCATTAGCTATTTATAGTGGAGGAGAAGCATGGTCACTCCCTCAAATTGTAGGATTATGGTTGAGGGGGACCATAACTCCATCCCTTAAATCTTAGGATGTGACCATTAGAGGTGAGGATAACCATACTCCATCCCTTAGATCATGGGGAGTGGGTGTACCCACTCCTACGTTTTAAGCTCAAGTGGTTGACTTGGTCCAGCTGTGCAGGCGAGCTTGACATTGCAGGCGAACTTGGGCTGTCAGGCGAGCTAGTGAGCTTTTTGGAGAGCAGGCGATCTTGGGTCTGCAGGCAAGCTTGGCGGGCTTTGGCATGCAGGCGAGCCTGGGTGCTATAGGCGACCTCGGCCTTCAGGCAAGCCTGGATCATACAGGTGAGCTAAGTCTTCAGGTGAGGCTATGCAAGCGAGCTGTGTAGGCGAGCCTCATAGGCAAAGCTGTGCAGGCGAGCTTCGCTTAGTTTGGGCAAGCTCCAATGTTCAGGCGAGCTCTAGCCTTACAGACGGACTTCCTTACAGGCGAACTTCACCCTTTTCAGGCGAGCTCTAGCCTTCAGGCGAGCCTGGAACATGCAGACGAGCTCTGTAGGCGAGGTTGTGCAGGCAAGCTTACCTTCGGGTGAGCCTGGATCATGCAGGCAAGTTTCAAGCTGTCAGGCGAGGTTGTGCAGGTGAGCTTGACTTATGCAGGCGAGCTCCAGAACATGCCACGAAGAACATGTCATAACTTTCAAACCGTAAGTCGGAATTTGACGAATTATATATGAAAATCGACTATCTCGACGAGATGGAGCCAACCAAACTAACCATAAAGAATTTGGTTTTCTTTTGTCTGTTTTGCCAAATTCCTTCCGGTTTGAGAGATATCAGCGTTTTCCCCTTTTCAGCTATTTCGGGTGAGGTTTTAGCAGTCTTATTCTAAACTTCTTTGATTGGGATTAAATGCAATTTTTATTGCCTATAGAACCTCCTCTAAAGTTTTCAGACCTAAATCAGGTCGCATGGAGTCTGGAATACTTTGGATATGAAGACCTGCAAAGTGATCACTGCTCAAACAGAGCGAGGCGCCTTCCAATCGAACTTGACGAGATTGAATTAGGATTTTTAGCAAACCCTCAGCTATCAATGAACTTTATTTGTCTTTACCAACTATCATTTGAGTTAGACTAGCCATGCTCTTGTCCTTAGCATAGTAAGTTGTCGAGAAATTTTTCTTAGGCTCAATGCTAAAATTTCTCCTCTATCCTTAGCCTTTCGAGGCGTTTGGATTAAGAGTGTAGGGAGCAGTTTAACCTCGTATACCAGTCGGAGGGTAGGAGCTATTTAGCCTCATGCACCAGTTGGAGGATAGGAAGCAGTTTCACCTTATGCACCGGTTGGAGAAAAGGAGCAGCAGTTTATACTCGTATACTTATCGGAGTAAAGGAGAAGTTCCACCTCGTGCACCGGTTAGAGGTTGTCGGGTTATCCTTAAGAATATTCTCTAGGAACTTCCCGTTAAAGGTAAGGAACAGTTTAGCCTCGTATACCAGTTGGAGGTAAGAGAGTAGTTTAGCCTTGTGCATCGGTTGAAGGTAAAGAGCAGCAGTTTATACTCGTATACTTGTCAGAGTAAAGGGGTAGTTTCACCTCGTGCACCAGTTAGAGGAAAGGGAGCAATTTAGCCTAGTGCACAGGTTGGAGGTTGTCGGGTTATCCTTAAGAATATTCTCTAGGAACTTTCCATCAAAGGTAAGGAATAGTTTAGCCTCATATACCAGTTGGAGGTTGTCGGATTATCCTTAAGAATATTATGGATAACATCCTCCAGGAACTTCCTGTTAAAGGTAGGAAACAGTTTATACTCATATACCCATTGGAGTCAAGGGGCAGTTTCACCTCATGCACCGGTTGGAGGAAAAGGAGCAGTTTAGCCTCGTTCACTGGTTAGAGGTTGTCGGGTTATCCTTAAAAATATTCTCTAGGAACTTCCCGTCAAAGGTAAAGAACAGTTTAACCTCGTATATTAGTTGGAGGTAAGGAGCATCAGTTTATACTCGTATACTTGTCAGAGTAAAGGGGAAGTTTCACCTCGTGCACCGGTTGGAGGAAAGGGAACAGTTTAGCCTCGTGCACTGGTTGGAGGTTGCCAGGTTATCCTTAAGAATATTCTCTAGGAACTTCCCGTCAAAGGTAAGGAATAGTTTAGCCTCGTATACTAGTTGGAGGTAAGGAGCATCAGTTTATACTCGTATACTTGTCAGAGTAAAGGGGCAGTTTTACCTCGTGCACCGGTTGGAGGAAAGGGAGTAGTTTAGCCTCGTGCACTAGTTCGAGGTTGCTGAGTTATCCTTAAGAATATTCTCTAGAAACATCCCGTCAAAGGTAAGGAATAGTTTAGCCTCGTATACCAGTTAGAGGTAAGGGAGCAGTTTAGCCTCGTGCACCGGTTGGAGGTAAGGAGTAGTTTCACCTCGTGCACCAGTTGGAGGTTGCCGAGTTATCCTTAAGAATATTCTCTAGGAACTCTCCGTTAAAGGTAAGGAACAGTTTAGCCTCATACACCAGTTGGAGGTTGACGGGTTATCCTTAAGAATATTATGGGTAACATCCTCTAGGAACTTCCCGTCAAAGGTAGGTGTAGACGGTAAAAAATACCTCTATAGGCTTACAGGAAATTCGCCTGCGAGAAGAGCTCGCACGCTCGGTTCTCTGGCACGGGCCTAAATCGCATAGACATCGGATATGCTTGATTCTAGGTTCGCCTTACGGTCGGCTCGCCAGCACGAGTTAAGATCGATCAGGATGGCGGAAGTTCGCCTTTCACTCAACTCGCCTGCCCGGGTCCAGAGTCGAAAGGGCGGGAATTCTTTCCTTGGAGGTTCCTTTCAAGATTGGAGGGCACGGTAACTCCCAATGGAGGAAAATGGCTGATTTAGAAGGGCGGAGTTATCCACGTGGCCACGATTGCCCTCGAAAGGCGAAAACCCTAACGGACAGGAGACGTGGCCACGATCAAATTTGACGGCCCAGATCACCCTCGGTATATCGAAGGAACCGAGGTTGGCGGTTGTATCCGACGATTGAGTTTGAAAACCACGGCCACGATGCGTCGCGGGGCGAAACACGCGAAAACCGGGTTGTCGAGTCACGATCGCCACGACCCGATGAGACCGCGCCGCCTTAGCTGGAAAGCACAAAGCCCTATCAGCAGACACGTGGCTCATCTCCCGTCAGATCTGGGCTCGCCTCAAAAAGGAGGGGTTTCGCCTGCAAATACTTGGCATGACCCCGCGAGTTGCGCGAAACTTGGCTCCCGAAGACTAATTTCGCCTGGACGACTCGCTCGCCACTAAAGGTAAAATTATAAACGAAGCCAATAGAATGACCTATCCTAAAAGAAATCAAGTGCGCATATTCCGCCGAAAATTTCTTCATTCAAAGAATTCCAGACCACACGCGAGCCGGTTTAGGTCTGAAAACTTTGAAGGGGGTCTTGTAGACGGTAAAAAATACCTCTATGGGTCTACAGGAAATTTGCCTACGAGAAGAGTTCGCACGCCCAATTCTCTGGCACGGACCTAAACCGCGTAGACGTCGACTATACTCAGGTCCAGGTTCGCCTAACGGTCGACTCGCCAGCATGAGTCAGGGTCGATCAGGATGGCGGAAATTCGCTCTTCGCTCAACTCGCCTGCCCGAGTTCGGAGTCGAATCCGCCAGCAAGCCCCAAAACCGTCAGTACAGCTGGGTATCCACTACCCCACGTGCTGAGATGGACCTTCCCATCCCTCTCGACCCGAAGGGAGAGAGAGCACAGTACCCCAGGACCGTCAAACGGCCGCTCGCAGTGCGCACAGCGCGAAGGGACTGGACAGGTGTCGAGTCAACCTGAGTATTCATAAATGCGACTCATCTCGGTTGTCTGAGTCTGGAGGTAGATCCGCCGGCACTCGGCAAGCTGGCTAGACCCACTCGAGTACTGTACACCTACTTCACCGTCTCTCCTGACCGGAAAGGAGAAAGCACCGTGCTCAAAGCACGCCGGGCGGTTACGCACAGTACAAGTGATCGGACAGACACTTCATCGATCTGCGAACTCATAAATGCGGTTCATTAATGCTGGTCAAATCCACTCGGATAGCAGTCGTTCGTTGCCTCATATACAAGAATGGGCCTTCCCATCGTAGGTGACAGGACATAAAGCACAATCCCTGGAATGACCATTCATGGTATCGAGGAACGGCGAGACGTCTCTGAAGAGGATGTGGTCACATCCCACAATTCAAGGAGAAGTCAAGCTGTCCTTCTTCCATTTAAAAGCCCCTTCCAGCACACTGGAGGAGAGGTCGCAAAACTTAGAGAAAAGAGTTGAGACCAAGCTTTCTGCATAGCCTTTGCATTGCAGCATCACTGTTTAGTTCCGAGCTCCGATCGCCGGTGAACTAAGCAGAATCGAACTCTATTGCCCTGAGCTTCTACTGCGCACTGAAGCTCTCCAGCAACCTCGATCGAACGGTCCAAGGGAAGCAGACTCGACACGAGCATCGAGCGAAGCGTCCTATAGCCACCTAAAGTCCCCACACAAAACAAAGAGGGCCTTCCCTCTGCTTCTGTTGTAAACATTTGATTTGTTAGTTTGTAATAAGCTTTCTTATAAATACAAACAAACACTCCCTGTTTTCGGGAAATCAAATATTCACCCTACAGTATTCTAACACAACTGACTCCACCAGGTACACCACAACTGAATGGTGTGTTTGAGAGGAGAAACATGACATTGTTAGACATGGTCCGTTCAATGATGAGTTTTGCTGATCTTCCTACATCCTTTTGGGGTTATGCCCTCACTACCGCTGTCCTCCTCCTCCTCTGGTGGCGAGGCGTCCCGCAAACGCCACAGAGCTGTGCGCCGAGGCCGACCTCAGACGGTCAAAGCCTCTGCACCTGAGGGTTCCAACCGAGTCTCATCGGAGGAGCCCACTCCCTCGCAATCGATCAAGGCCAAGCCAGAGATCGAGCGCAAGGGGCAAGGGTCTGCCAGATGGATCGCCAAGCGGTCCACACAGACACCTGCCTCGGAGGGAGCACCGGTTCACTCCGGCACAAACCATACTGCCACAACCCACAGTGACGTTCTCCCCGCTGGGAGAGCTAACCAACGGCGACGGCAAACACCTGTCAGACAGGAGGTCCAAACCTCCATTTCTCACGACGGCCTAAACCATCATACAGGCCCAAGAAACACTAGACGGGAAGGCAAACTGCCCGACGTCAGAAGGCCCTCCCAATCAGGAGCACCAACCGAAGGCGGCAGAGCCATCCGCTCAGGAGGACTTCGCTTCTCAGGTCATATCTTTGATGCGAGTAACCCACTCTCAGCAAGTGAGCCTACCCGAGTAGGCGAATCTTCGAAGGCTGGCGAGCCTCGCCATAACCATCCGCGAACCCACTCTTCCAAACATAGGGTTGAAACCCGCCCACGTACTGGAGTTCGCTCAAACGCGAAGACTCGCCAGTCAAGGCGAGATCGCCCGACTCCAACACCAAGGCGTTCCACCCAACACGCACCAGAGAGAGCGCCCAAAAATCTCTCGTCAGCTCACCAGAGCGACTCTTCCGAGGCTGGGGGTGGTCACCAACCACCCGCAGAAGACCTCAGAGAATTCTTAACTCGCAAACGCACTATCCACGAGGCGAATCCTCAGTGCCACTGCGAGAGACTCATCCACACGGTCCTCGCCGACTGTCAATGCGTTGGAACGGCGAAACCTTCGGTGTTTGAGAGGCTTTCTCAACAGTCCTCTCGACCAAGGCCCTCCCGTCAAAGGCGCCGTCACCAAAAAAGACGCGCTGCCGACGACCTGGAGCTCTCATCCGCCACAGTCAACATGCGGATAACGGAAGGGGTACCTTCGACTCGCCCAGACCTTCGGATCCGTCTTAAAGACCTAATACCCGTGTCGCTCGCACGCCGGCAGCGAAGGCATATATCCAGCCTGCAACCCGTAGTCGCAGGGGGGTAAGTATTTGAGGTTCGCACTATTCCACCTAGCACCTCCTCCTGCGGCGAATGACAAATTTCATCGGCGGCGCGCCACATCTCAGACCCTCGCCGCTCAAGTTTCAAGACGCTGCAGGCGAGAGTCGCACCATGACCGGACTCGATACAGCAAACAATGGCCCAAAACTGGGCGAGGAACAGCAGGCGACCATCGACTCTCTAAGGAGAGATGATGGAGCAAGCTGCCTGAACAAGAAGAAGGAAAAGAAGAGGGAGCCCAAGCGTCCTTACTCGGCAAACCAGGGACAAGGACCGTGGGTACCTCCTCAACCGACAGCGGCTGAGACAGAGGACATGATCGGGCAGTCCGATTACTCCTCCAAACATCGATAGGAACATCGCACCACACCGCGGATAGCACCCGCTTTGACAAAAGATTCGACGGTCCAGGACCAACTGAACGGCTGCAAACTTCAGCAAAAAACATGAACAAGCTGGGGGTGCGTACGTCCCTACCCTATTCGAATGGGACACGCGTCCCATACCATGCCGAAGATTCAAGCCGATCAGTTTTGTCGGTTTGCAGTTTGAATGGCAAGGGATCGCCCTCGCAGCAATCTATTATTCATGGCGCAGAACCGAGATTCCTTACCGGGCAACGACGCCATTCTCACTCGACTATTCATAGGCTACCCTCAAGGGGGTTAGCCTTTGAATGGTTCCGCAAACTGTGAGCCCGGCTCTTATCAAGGCGAGTTGGTGCGACTGTGAAAAGCTTTTCCTCGCGGCTTCTCGACGACGACACGGAAGTGTCGATGGCCTCTCCTCGCCGGGGGGATGGGATGAGAGCAGCGGAAGTCGGAGTCGAGTTAACGACTTCGTAAAAAAGATTCGAATCGGGTTCAGTCCACATGTCTGGGACAAGTGTTCCGAGCGACGCTGATTGAGATGTGCCCGCAACACTGTCGATCCATGATCCGTCTAAGATTGGCGGGCAGTAGAGACCCGGACTTTGGAAGGAGCTTGTTCGCCAGGCGAGCAAGTCGAAAATTATGATCCAAAGAGGCTGGATGGCGAAGAGCCACAGTCCAAAAATGGAGCAGCCAGAGCCAGCTGCGCCGAAGAACCCTGCCGTTCGTCGAGAGGAAAAGAAATCATGGGCCCAGTCTGACACCGCCCGGCACCAAGGTTACTCAATAAGGCCTAACCCAGGCAGTATTTGAGCCACGTCCCAGCGACAATTATGTTTCAAAGAAGACCAGGTGTGGCGGACTCTCGGGACACTCATACTCAAGGAGTGGTGGACGAATTAAGTTGCCAAGAAGCCGCCAAAACCGAAGTGAGGCGGACAAACCGGCTGACCCAAGTTACTCGTGTCATATCACAGATTTCCTCGCGCCATTCACGACCACCAAGTGCTACGTCCTCAAGGACAAACTCCAGGCTCTCTACGACGCGGGGTCTTGAGCGAAAGAGAAGGTCCAAAAGCAAGTACGCGGCGAACATGGTCACGTTTGAGTTTGGGACGGGTCTCCCCGGTAGTTCAAGCTTCCCGGCGGGGTTATTCCTAGTCCCCCAGGCAGGTTTTGAGATTACTAACGACTGATCCAATCACAACCAGGCGGAAAAGGGTTTGGTTCAACAAACTGCTGCATCAGGGCAGGTGAATGTGGTCCATCCGCGACGCTCCTCGCATCGACGAAGCAGTGGACCGCACAGACCTTTCCAAGGAGGCTAAGCAGAAAAGCATTACAACGTTGTCACCGCCATCCTGGTACAGATGGACACGGCGCATGACTGCCTTAACCGACTGCTTGAGAAGACGACCAACGTCTTCGCCACGACGAGCCGGCAAAGGATTTGCTGCAAAGAATATTCCCGCGAGGGCGAAAACCCGGCAGACCTCCCGCGAGACCCGCCGCAGCCAGTTCCCTCCCAATCCAGATAGGCACCAAGCTTCATAAGCCCGCCAGCTACCGGTTAACGTGCTCGCGCAATGAAAAGCATACGCCTGCTGCGAATCACCGATGTACGACCTCTCTCCTGGTTTATCTAGGCCTACCCGAGGAAGCCCTACAAGAGCGGTTTGCGCCGACGCAGAGGCGTTCTCGACCCATTTTTCTCAATAAAAACAGGAACAGAGCAGGGCTGTAAACTTTGCTGCCAAGTTATAAGAGACAGATCCCTGCATCACTTTCACCCCGAGGACATTGCTTCATCAAGAGCACGTCACGACCGGACCGCTGTACTTCAATCTCTCTCTTTTTGAAGAGCCACAGTCCAAAAAGGGAGCAGCAGAGCCAGCTGCGCCGAAGAACCCTCCTCGGTCGAGAGGAAAAGAAATCATGGTGGTCGACACCGCCCCGGCACCAAAGGCTACTCAAAAGCCTAAACCCAGGCAGTTTGAGCCACGTCCCCAGCGACAATATGATTTCAAAGAAGACCAGGTGGTGGCGACTCTCGACACTCTACTCAAGAGTGGGCGAATTAAGTTGCCAGAAGCCGCCAAACCCGAGGAGGCGGACAAAACCGGTGACCCAAGTTACTGTGCATATCACAGATTCCTCGGCCATCACACCACCAAGTGCTACGTCCTCAAGGACAAACTCCAGGCTCTCTACGACGCGGGGGTCTTGAAGAAAGAGAAGGTCCAAAAGCAAGTGACGGCGAACATGGTCACTTTGAGCTTTGGGACGGGTCTCCCGGAAGTTCAAGCTCCGGCGGGGATAATTCCTATCCCCAAGGCAGTTTTGAAGATTACTAACGACGATCCTCACAACCAGCGGGAAAAGGGTTTGGTTCCACAAACTCTGCCATCAGGGCAGGTGATGTGGGTCCATCCGGACCTCCTCGACGACGAGCAGTGGACCGCACAGCCTTCCAAGGAGGCTAAGAGAAAGCATTACAACGTTGTCACCGCCATCCTGGATACAGATGACACGGCGATGACTGCCTTAACCGACTCTGAAGAAGACACCAACGTCTTCGCCACGAGAGCCGGAAAGGAGTTTGCGAAAGAATATCCCGCGAGGGCGAAAAACCCAGCAGGACCTCCCGCGAGGCCGGTCGCAGCAGTCCCTCCCAATCCAGATGGACCAAGTTCAAGCCGCCAGCCTTACCGGTTCAACGTGCTCGCGCAATTGAAAAGCATACCCGCGCGAATCACCATGTACGACCTCCTCCGGTTATCTAGGCCTACCCGGGAAGCCCTACAAGAGGCGTTGGCCGACGCAGAGGCATTCTCGACCCATTTCTCAAAAGAGTAAGAACGGTAGTGGCCGACAAGCACCCCTTTAAAGGCGTCGAGAACTACTTCGCGGATTCTCTGCTATACCAGGACCCCGACCAGCCACCAGTGGAAGAACTGGAGAGTGGCAATGAGGCGGACAGCGAGCCTGAATACGGTGACAGCTTAATTCTGAACGACTTTGAGTCAATTGTAATTGGTTACGAGAGTCACCATGTAACCAACCCCGTTCAGGCAGAAAAGCTTATCATGAATGAGAAATCCGACTTGGCTTATTTGTCGTCTTGCTCCTCGTCCAAGGATGACGCACCTAATAACTTATGGTCGACACTCTACAGTGAGTCTTCTCTATACTTGCCGGTATGTTCGTCATACGTCTTCAAAACACGGCCGATCGAGCCATCGCGAGCTGTATTCGTCGTGCCAGCACGGAAGAGGTATCGAAAAGACATCATCTTCGGTCGAATCGATCGTCCCCTACGCACGCTATGGGACGAATCTGAGGACGAAGACCCAGCGCCCCAGTTCTCGCAATACAGTCGAGTGGCGAAACGCATAATGAGCAACATGGGGTACGACCTCACTCGCTTGGAGGGCCTGAATTACGGCCGAGGACGTAAGACGGTCATTAAACCCGCCTACGTCCCCAAAGGAAAGCCCTCAAACTACTTCAACAGGACTAGGAGGGGCTTAGGCTACTCATCCTCCTCATCGGAGTTGTGTTTTTACGTCGACGAGGATTCCGATTACTCATGTTCAGGGGATCAGTCGTCGACAACCTTGGCCTGGGACTCAGACGTCAGCGTAAGGGATTTGTTCGATGGCCCTACAGTCAACATGGCCACAGTAGACCCCGCCGGAATGGCGGAGGACGAACAACTTCCACTTTACGACGAGACATAGGATCGCCATGTTAATGCCCAGTGGAACAGTCGCTTCGAACAGTGCGAACCACCAACTGAAGACGAAGTCCTCCAGGTGAACATGGGTACTGAGGTGAATCCCAAACCCATATTCATCAGCGGCAGTCTGCCTCCTCAAGAAAAAGAGGATCTCATCGCCCTCGTACGGGAATACATTGACGTTTTCGCCTGGAATTACGAGGATATGCCTGGTCTGGATCCGCGGGTCGCCACGCATCGCCTCAACATCAGCCCTGACGCCAAGCCAATCAAACAACAGCAGAGGTGGTTTCGCCCCCAAATCATGGAGGCGATCGAATCTGAAGTAAAAAAGCTGATCGAATCCGGCTTCATCAGAGAGGAGCAACACCCCGACTGGGTGGCGAATATTGTTCCAGTCTTGAAGAAGAACGGCAAGATCCGCATCTGCATCGACTTTAGGAACCTCAACGCCGCGTGCCCTAAAGACGAATTTCCTCTGCCCATCACGGATGTCATCATTGACAATACGTGCGGATTCGAGAGGATGTCCTTCATGGACGGCTTCTCGGGGTACAACCAAATCAAAATGCACCCCGAAGACGAGAAACACACTGCATTCAGAACTCCCATGGGGGTGTACTGCTATACCGTCATGCCGTTCGGGCTCAAGAACGCCGGAGCAACCTACCAACGCGCCATGAGCATGATCTTTCGAGATCATCTGCGAAAGACGGTCGAATGCTATGTGGACGACTTGGTCGTAAAAAGTCGCCATAAGGAGGATCACCTCCAAGACTTGAAGGCTATGTTCGAACTCATGAGGACTCATCAGCTCAAGATGAATCCTACCAAGTCATTCTTGGGAATGTCTAGCGGTAAATTCCTCGGTTTCGTCGTCACGACGAAAGGGATCCGAATTGATCCAGACAAGGTGCGAGCTATCCAAGAGCTTCAACCACCCCGAAATCTTAAAGAGCTGAGAGGCCTTCAAGGACGACTGGCTTATATCCGAAGATTCATCTCGAATCTCTCGGGCAAGTGCCAACCCTTCTCTAAGCTGATGAAGAAAGGTACCTCCTTCGTCTGGGATGAGCCATGCCAAAAGGCTTTTGAGGAGATCAAAGCTTATCTCTCAAATCCGCCTGTCCTTGCGGCGCCAATCTCAGGAAGGCCATTCCTCATATACATACGGGCTATGGAACATTCTCTGGGTGCCCTCTTGGCTCAGAACGATGATGCAGGCCACGAGCAGGGCATCTACTACCTGAGCAGAACCTTGCAGGGCGCCGAGCAACGGTACCCAATGGTCGAGAAGGAATGCCTAGCCTTGGTGTTCGCTATCCAAAAGATGCGGCACTACTTGGTTGGCCAAACCATCCATGTCATCTCCCGGATGAATCCCATTCGGGTCTTCATGACACAACCCGCAGCGCTAAACTGGCGCCTGGCCAGGTGGGCACTTCTGCTCTCTCAATACGACATTCATTTCATGCCGCAGAAATCGGTCAAGGGACAAGCCATCTGCGATCTCATGGCTAGTCACCCGCTGGGGGAGAAGACCGATCTATTCGAAGATCTGCCGGATGAACCTCCCGAAGCCAATATGACTTCGTCGCCGGAGGTGTGGCAGATGTTCTTCGACGGTGCGTCCCGCGCAGGCGCGAGCGGCTCTATTTCTGCAGGAGTGGGAGTGGCCCTCACCTCCCCGCATGGTCACGTGTTTCCCCGGGCCTTTTCCTTGACGGAACCATGTACCAACAACGTAGCCGAGTACAACGCGTTGCTCATAGGGCTCGAGTTAGCCAAAGAGCTCGGGATAAAGCATCTGGAGGCTTATGGCGATTCGCAACTCATTGTCAAACAAATGACTGGCGAATACGAAGTCAGGAATGAAGATCTTATCCCGCTCCACCGAGCAGCGGTCAGACTAGTGGAGTCATTCGAGAGCTTCCGTATTGAGCACGTGCTCCGTTCAAAGAACACCCATGCGGATGCTAAGCGGCCGTCAGACTAGTGGAGTCATTTGAGAGCTTCCGTATTGAGCACGTGCTCCGTTCAAGGAACACCCATGCGGATGCCCTCGCATCCTTGGCAACCAATTTGGCCCAGCCTTTGGGGACGACCCAAAAGGTCACAGTCGCCAGCCGAAAACTCTTTCGACTAAAAGACGTCCCAGAGGCGAACGCCACCTATCAAACCCCAGACCAGCCTGATCAGGAAGACTGGCGTCTCCCGATCATCGATTATGTCCTATACGGCATGTTGCCTGAGGATTCGAAGGAACGAGAGTCGGTCCGACGACGTGCCTCACGGTTCTACTACAATTCGACCACTAAAACATTGTATCGCAGGTCATACGACGGCCTGCTACTTCGCTGTCTTTCAAAAGTGGAGGCGCAAGAAGCCGTACGCGAAGCACATGACGGCGCGTGCGGAGCTCATCAGCCCGGACCCAAGCTTTGGGATCGCTTACGTAGGATGGGCTACTTCTGGCCTGGGATGGTTACTGATGCAGTCGCTTATGCTAAGCGATGTTACGAATGCCCTTATGCAAAGCGATGTTACGAATGCCAAATCCATGCCAACTACATACACTAGCCTCCGGAAGACCTGCACCCAACGAGGGCGTCTTGGCCCTTCGAGGCATGGGGGATGGACATAGTGGGGCCAATTTCCCCACCATCGGCGAAAGGCCATCGCTTCCGAAGCCATCCCCTTAAGAGAGGTCAAGACTAGCGACGTGATCAAATTCATCAAGCACCATGTCATCTACCGATACGGCGTACCCCGGCGTATCATTCATGACAATGGCACGCAATTCGTTAGCCATGCCTTCACCAGGTTCTGCGACAAGTTCCGAATACAGAACCTCTCTTCCACGGCCTACAACCCTTCAGCGAACGGTTTGGCCGAAGCTTTCAACAAAACAATCATCAAGATCCTGACCAAGCTGACTTCCACTAGCAAGCGCGACTGGAACAAAAAGCTAGGTGAGAGTCTATGGGCGTATCGTACGACGGTTCGCACACCGACTGGCACCACGCCTTACTCGTTGGTATATGGCTGTGAAGCTGTATTACCATTAGAGATTCAGATTCCATCCCTCCGCGTCGCCCTAGCAACAGGGATGACGACTGAGGAGAATCACCAACTTCGACTCGCAGAGCTCGAAGCATTGGACGACAAGCGACTGGAAGCTCAGCAGCACATTGAGTTTTACCAAGCTCGGATGGCCAAGAGTTTCGACAAGAAAGTCAAGCGCCGAGCCTTCAAAGAGGGAGAGCTCGTGCTATCCGTCCGTAGACCAATGATCCTCACTTCCAAGAAGAAGGGGAAATTCCAGTCCAAATGGGAAAGGCCATTCGTGGTAGAGACGGTCTACTCGAACGGCGCCTATCGCCTCGTCAAACCGAACGGCGATAAGATCATGATGCCCATCAACGGCAAGTATCTGAAGAAGTACTACCCCTAGTTTTCCTTCGCAAACTCCCATGAGTGCACGAGTCTGAACTGGTCCTCGCACCCTCCAACTGGTACAAGAGGCTAAACTGTTCCTACGTTACCCGCTCTGGCAAAAGCCCCTGTTGAAATCCAATTCGCCTATCTCCTCCAATGAGATGGCGGATCCACTAAAGTCGTTCATATCACGACAAACGAATCCAATTCGCCTATCTCCTCCAATGAGATGGAGGATCCACTAAAGTCGTTCATATCACGACAAACAAATCCAATTCGCCTATCTCCTCTAATGAGATGGCGGATCCACTAAAGTCGTTCATATCACGACAAACGCATCCAATTCGCCTATCTCCTCCAATGAGATGGCGGATCCACTAAAGTCGTTCCAATCACGACGTTCCCTGTCAAGTTAACATTAAACCTCTGACAAAATCTACTTACCAATCCTCTTCCAAAGGATGGTGGGTCCCCTAAGTCGTTCCAATCACGACATTCCCTGTTACGTTAACATTAAACCTCTGACACAATCTACTTACCAATCCTCTTCCGAAGAATGGTAGGTCCCCATAGTCGCTCCAATCGCGACAAGACCTCATCAAGTTAATGATCACCTCTGATGATTGGCGCCGTTATCCTTAGGGATAACGCAACCTAAGTAATGGCCAACCACGCGACGTGCTATTACTTCTGTCAGTAGTCACACCCCTACGTCCCTGAACTATTTGACCTATTCCAGATGTCCTAGCATTGCTTTAGGATGACTAATGGATAGAGTCTACCAGGCGGTGACTCCTACCATAATCAATTGTCACATTCGGCGGACGACCTGTCTGTCGATTCCCCAGGCAACAACTCGCCAAGAGGCAAGTTGAAGTTGAAATTCTCCAGTTGGCCGTAGGGACAAGCGATTGTTCTCCACCGCAAGCCAAGTACTGCCCTCTCAATTCCATGGAAGCTACAACGCGAAGATCGGAGTTGACCCGATCCCACGCTGTGAGCAACAGAGGACAAAGCAAGAGCATAAAACGACTAAGTCAAAAGCAAGATAGTCGAGGGTTCGTCAAAATTCAACTCAGAGGCCAAACGGCACAGATAAAGAAAATAACGAGCAAAAGAAGGCCATAACGGGCCAAAGTTTACACAAGTCTGCAGTTTAGCTGTGGTGCCGGAGGCACCGACTAAATTAACAAAAAGAAAAAGAGGACTTAAACAGTAGCATTACAAGAACTTCAGTAGGCTAAAAGAGCCAATCTTGGCCTTGATCGCCGCACGCTCCGCCGCACATCGGATCCTCGCTTCCTCCCTCCCCCTCTGCTGCTGCTTGGCCAAGTTCGCCTTGCTGGCCTCTTCCTCCTGATGAAGAAGCTGAATTGCCTTCTCCACCTCACTGGCGGTCTTGCCAAGTCTCCGAGCTTTGTGTCCGCGCTCAAGCAGCTTCGCCTCGCCTCGGAGAGAACCAGCCTCCTCAAAGAAGGCTCTGTCCAGATAGGCGTCCATCCGGTCCAAGACAGCCCGGTGCTGCTTCCGCAGACGTCGAAGCTCAGCCTCCTTCGCCTGGATCCGCTTCGCTCGCTCTTCGCGTTCGAGCAGAAAGCACAGAGAGGGGGGCGGGGGCATGTCAGAGGAGTCCTCGTAAAACAACTCCTCGAGGCGGTACATCCACCCCGCCACTCGCTCGAGCTCCCGCTCACATCGCCGCGTGAGCGAACCCACCAACTCCTGGAGGGGCACGAAGGCGGGGTGAGCCAGGGGGTCTGGAATCGCAGGGACGGCAGCCGGAGCGCCAACGTCAACGACGGTGGCGGAAGAACCGACACCCTCAGCGTCACTATGATGGGAAGAGGAAGCCATGGGGAGATAAGTTTTTTCGTGGGGAACTCTTTCTGGTAGATTTCTCTCAAAACAGGAAGAACTCTGCTAAAAGAGAGGCGCGTGCGGATATATATGCCGAGAAATCCAACAGCTGGGATTCATCGCCCCAAGCGATCGAGCAGTCCGAACGCCCTGCGACGCTTCGAACTCGACGCCATTAAAGGCTACTCTCGAGACCCCAAACCGACAGATCGGATTAGGCACGAGAGGCGAAACGACCGGTCATTTCACCATAAATAATCATTAATGCGCCTGCAGAGTCTTGGCTGGCAAGCACTTGGGCCCGCCGACCGACACGTGGCACGAGCTTCGCCTGCAGTTGGATCTCCGACTGTTATAAACTCGCCACCTACCGAGTTTCGCCTGCAGTTCAAACTCGCCAGGCAAATCGGGTCGGGTCTCCAACACAAGCCCACCACCATACGGGTTTCGCCCGCAGCATGAACTCGCCAACAGTTGAGTTCAGCTTCCAAGCGAAACTCGCCGCGATCAAGTTTCGCCTGGAAACAAATTCGTCAATCAATTGAGTTCCACCAGCAATTCGAATTCGTCAGGAACCGAGTTTCACCATCTTAGCGAACTCGCCGTCGCCCTGGTTTCGCCGATTGCATAAACTCATCGGAGCAGAGTTTGGCTTCGAAAGTAGACTCGTCGTCGCACAAAGGACTTCGCCCGCGATACGAGATCGTCTGCCTTGTAGGCGTCGAGTTTCCGCCTCAGCATTTTTACTGACCTTTATAACGTCAGACTGGAGCCCCTTCCACTTCGCCTCCGCCTGTCCTAATTCGGCCCTCAGGCGAGCCATGGTGTGGTTGAGGTCAATAATTTGCTCCTCTAGCAAATGTTGTTGACCGACCCAGAAGTTGGTAACAGACTCCAAATCCGCTATTTCCTTAGAGCGGGTCTCCTGCTCCAGGGCGTCCTGACGCCTGACATGAGCCAGACAAGACTCCAGGGTGGCTTCTGGACCTTCCCGTAGCAAGGTCTCTAACTCTACCATGTGTGGCTCCAAGAGACGGAGTTCACGCACGCAACGGGTAGCAAGCTGATTTTCACCCGATCGCCGTAAGTCAGCCACGCGATCATAGAAGGACTGCCTGAAGCTGTCGAAACTGCCCATGCCGAGTTCGACAAGGGAAATCGCCTGTCTCACAGCGCTCTCGAACTCTTCGATACGAGCCTGCCAGGACAAGGACTCGGAGGGAACAGGCCTTTGGCCCGGAGCGAGCGCCGTGATGGGCGGAACTTCGAGGCAAGGTTCGGCTCCCGGCTGGGGAGCAGGGTCTGGAGCGGCAGAGTTCTCAGAACCTTCGGATTCGTCATCCGAAATCAAGATGTGCTCAGCCTCATGCTTCTCTGCAGCCGGCGTTTCCCCTCGATCTGTAAAACACAACGACAATACAGGGAAGAATCAGAGGAAGAATACCTACTAAGCTCACGCGAAAGTCGAAGCGGGAAGGTACCTTCAGCCGCGGTAGCCTCAGCAGCGCCTGAAGAAGACGGCTCCTTCCTTTTCTTGGAAACGACCCTCTTCACCTTCGGTGCCATTAGGAGAAGGAAGAAGGGGGAAATTCGGGCTTATGAGAGAAGATGATGAAGAGGCTATAGATCCTCTTAATAGAGGGTAGGGGCGTTAAATACCCTACGAGTCCTAGACGGTTACTCAGTATTCGATTAGACCGTTCGGGGCTAAAACAGTTGAAGGGTGAGGACGAACAAGATCTGACGGTTCACGACCACGATCTGCAACAACGGCCCGAATCGGGCGCGAGGGACGAAGAGGCCCACTACCTCGCATTTAATGCGAAACGGCTAGCCCACGTCTCCTTAACCGGCGTACACGTGGATTAACACGTGGCCCACTGAAAGCGGAACCCGGTCAGAGCCAGGTTCGCCGTTAACTCCTGCAAACCCGCCTGCGAACAAAATTCGCCTGCAGATGAGATAATCTTGCAACAGAAACCCGCTGACAAGAGTTCCTCTGCAGT
This sequence comes from Asparagus officinalis, assembly GCF_001876935.1. NCBI lineage: Eukaryota > Viridiplantae > Streptophyta > Magnoliopsida > Asparagales > Asparagaceae > Asparagus > Asparagus officinalis. Next base: position 74,003,963 of record NC_033798.1, on the reverse strand, counting down.
TGAGGTTCTCCTACGGTCGAATTCTGACTAATACAGGATTACAAGATGGAGCACACACACAAATGACAGTAGGCCAAAAACAAAAGGGATAATTTCATTCATGAGAAAGAAGTCCTATTACAAGTGGAAAATTAAAGACGAATTACAGGGATTTCAATCTCAGTTCCGCCTCACGAATTTCTTCAGCATGGCGGAGCTCCAGCCTCCTTAGGACCTCTCGACGAATGTCTTCCTCTGTGCACGAAACCAAGTCTTGAATGGTCTCCCTGACATTCTTGAGAGCTCGATCCTTCTCCTTAACAGAATCAGTGGTCAATCGCCGGCGGGACTTAACAGCCTCCAACTCTTTTGCCACGTGAGCACGAGCCTTCTCTTGAATGGCCAGGGCAGCCTGTGCTTCGGCTACAACCTGTTTCAGCCTCTCTACTTCGAAGGAGAGTCGGGAGAACTGGCTATCGACCGTTTCTTCATCGCGGGCCACCCGTGCATCCTCGGCTTTGACCTGCTCCGACTCTGCTGACAACTTCAACTCTAGCGTCATGTTCTCGTTCAGGCGGCGATCACGATCTGCCATAGCCACTCGAACTTCGCGGGAGGCGAGATCAACAAGAGTGGAACTCTCCGCACGAAGAGCGAGCAGCTGCCGGACAGCACCCTCCACTTCGCTCAGATGCTGAAAATAGGGCCTCGCCGCGGTGGCACCAAGCCTCTTACGTAAGAAGGACGCATCGTGTTCAAGAACTTCCCTGAATTCTTCGAAGGGGCAATTCTCCTCCAAGACCAGCTGGGTGCAGTGGGCCAAAGTATCTTCGAAATTCGCCAGAGCTCGCTCCACCTGCGTTTTTCGCCAGCGTTCCAAGGGAGAGAGGGCGGCCTCCTCCGCCGTGGATGAAATCACGGTCGAGGCACCTGTAACTGTAACCGTAGGAGTGGTAACGGGCACCACAGGAGCCGGTGCGACCAATGACGCCCTCGGTGCAGTGGTCACAACATCAACGGCCGCCGCCGACGAAGAAATGGTCATCTGCAGAGTAGGAGCCTCCCGTTGAAGCGGAGACCCCCGCGCCGATGAACGACCCCCAGACGACGCTTTCGCAGGAGCAGGAGATCCCCCTATTTGGCCAGACGCGTCCTCAAGAGCCAAATCATCTTCCTCGCTGGACAATGCCTCGTGAACCGAGACATTGTCATCCTCCTCAGATGAGCGATTCGCCCAAGAGTGAGCACCCTCCTCACCTGCGACCTCACGGTTAGGGTCAACTACAAATGCACGGAAAGAGGTTAACGGAGACCCCTCGAAAGGGACCATACTAATGGTCGGGTACGCAAGAAAAAGTAATATTAAAACGCACACTTACCTGGGCTAGGGGGCTCCTCCTCGTTTCCAGCCTCCTCTTCCTCGTCGGAAGGAATGGAGATCACCTTCTCAATCGCGCCTACATAGGTCCGATACCAATGTCAAAAGGTATGAGATCATCGTTGTGATCAAAGACGCTATTACAAAAGAAAAATTACCTCCTGATGCGGACACAGAAGCCGCTGGAGCTCCCGTCGGTGGCCTCTCGCCAGATTGCGGAGAAGCGTCTCTCGTAGTCGCCAGAACCGCCCCCGATGCAGCAGAAAAGGCAGGCAGTGCAGCTCCAGATCCAGACGGCGCTGCTCCAGGAATGCTTACCGGGGGAACATCATCCTGACCTTCCGTCGTTCGGACGGTTTCCGCCATCTCATCACGACGGACCTTCTTAGCCGCCTCCGATCGAGGACTCTCGGCCATTGCCTCCCGCTGGCGCTTCGAGAGAAGCGAGCTACTCGGAGGCAGAAGCGGCGCCCCCATTTGCCCGATTGTCGGACTCCGGACGGGAGCTCGAACCTCGGGAGCCTCAGATTCGTCCAAACCAGCATCAGAACCCTCGGTATCCTCAGCTGGATCCTCCGAGAACAACTCCCTAGCAGTTTGGTGGCCCCTTCGCCTCGAAGAACGGAGAGAACCCCTGACAGGACGATCGCGTTCCACCAGGCAGGAGTTCTGGAACCAGAAATTGGCAGGATTAGCACTAGCGCCCCGATACCAGTGGCAGTATAAGAGCGTGTGGTGTAAATCGCGATCCCGCGCGGGTAGCTCAAAATGAGCCTGGGTGCCACCAGCATGAGTCCAGAACCATCCCCGAGCGCCATCTACCAGTCCTCCTTCAAAGCGCAGGTGGGGGTTGGTGTTGCTCACATACAATTGATCGTACCCGAACTGGCGGGCGAACCTGCAGGGGGTGTATGGCTCAAGATAGCATGTAGAGCCGGTTCTCAGAATGTGATACCCCGGTCCGAACCTGCAGGGGGTGTATGGCTCAAGATAGCATGTAGAGCCGGTTCTCAGAATGTGATACCCCGGTCAGATATTCACCAACCAGCGAAAGGCACCGCGAGTAAGGACCATGTAGTGATCCGCCGTCGGAGCATCCCTGAGAGATTCTCCATACCCACCCCCGCTGAAATAAGGGAAGAAGCGGCGAAAATTATAATGCCCGAAGTGGGAGAGCGTCTTCCTTGCATCAGGGATGTCCTTGCATTTCCAAGAGCACCTCTCCAAGCGCTGGACGAAGGGGACAAACTTATCGCTCTGAGGCGCCGCCGGGGCGCTCATCAAACATTCGCAGTGGTATACGAACCACGCTATCAAGTAGGTGTACGGTAGCCCCACCCTAGGATTGGGAGTTTTGATAACCACTCCGTCCTCCTCATCAAGGACCGACACACGGCAGAATTGGGACATCAGAGTACGGAGTCCCCGGTGAATGCACGCTATCGTCGCCGATACCAGGGAGTAAGACTTCCCATGGGCTAGGCAAACTGCCGGGTACACGACCTCCACAGGAAGAGCCTCAAAGGAATGAGTGGGGATTACACACTCTTCAGCCATAGCATGAGGTTACCCCGCGAGCAGCGCCTTCCTCGAGATGAGGAACTTCGTCCTTGATGATGGAACAAGCTGGAAGACCGTTACCAGACGTAAACCCACCCTCGTCTCGGTCAGAGTCATGGTTGCCTCTTTCTTAGCTGTCCTCGCCTCACTTCAGGACTGGTCGCACGCCTAACGTAGAGTATGAGAGCGGGCTTCCCCTTGACATCGCCATGCCCGGGGAACAGGATATATCAGCCAATTCTTTATGGCCTGATCCCCGGAGTCTTCTTCTTCTTCCCCTTATGATCCGAGCGCCCTAGGTACTGAGGCATATGTGGTAGTGGCAGAAGCAAATCCCACAGAGTTCTCAACGCAATGGGAATGGCTCGATAGCCTTTCGATCTCCTCTGATCGGCGGACGTTACTCCTCGTAAGGGGAAATCTCCCAGGTGGCAACCCCGGCACACGTCGTACATTCGTGAAGGGGTGATTACCAAGCTGCATCATTGGGCGTCGTGAAAAATGTGCGGCTTTCCGCGCGAATACCAATTCCAGGATACTATGGACTGCAGTAAGCGGTTGATCCGCAAGCCGTGTGCGACGTGGCCCTTCGGATGGCACGTACAGCTCTGGGTTGCTCGAGTTCCGTCAGCTTATGTTTCGGCCAGAACATAGGTCGGCGGTGAATCTTGGACCACCACGTGTCGCTGCCATGGGCAGAATTAGCAACCCACCCCGCCGGGCTCTAAAGTCCTCTCGGGGGGAAAGCTCCACGACTCGAAAGAAACGTGACGAAGGTCTCCGCCACCGCTGATCGACTCCCCCACGGGCTGGTTCAGCCGACATTAAGCCAGGGCGCAGGCCCGGTCAGGCGCTTGCACGAACTCTCCATCCATACCAGCAGTAGCAGCCGTGAATAGGACGCCACAAGTGACCCCGTCCTGGAGAAGGGGTTCAATCCAGTCATCGTCGAGGGAATGGCGAAGGGAACCGCCAGTCGACGATCGAAAATCCCTCGACAATGCGGGGGAGGTAATAATGAACCCTCTACCGTACGGCAACCACGGCTCTCTTTGAGCAACAGGGCGGAAGGGTCGGCCATCAGCGTCGCCAAACAAAAAATTGAGGCTTCGGTAACAGCTCTGCCCTGTCCTGCATCTGTCAACGCCGCGTTGGTGCGTTCAACTACTTCGTAATGTCAAGTGATGACCATCCGTGACTCTCTTGTACCAGACCATGCGGCTTATCAGCGGTGAATACGGGCACTGGAGCCAGAGAAGGAAATCGAGAGGTGCCGTATAACTCGTAGCCCCGGCGTGGCCAATGGCCACACCCTCCGGGAAAGCCTCATCAGAGAAGATCGCTGCAACAAGAAATGAAAAGTCAATTGAGACAAAATCCGCTGCAGAGGCAAAATCGCCCATCGAACAGAGGAGGGCGAAATCGCCTATCGAAAGGGGGAACCCATTTCGAACAAGATCTATCCATACAGACTATACTCCCCTCTAATGAGAAAGGGCCGAACTCGCCTTGCGAAAAGGGAAGTTCGCCTCCTTCCCACTGAAGGATTCGCCTGCAGGGACAGTAATCATCCTCTAAGGGCAAATAGGGCAAACTTTGCCCCAAATCGGGGAAATGAGGGGTAACACTCATCTCCCTAAAATCCGACGCCTAAGACCTACAAGAGATCGTCCAACGAACCCATCAACATACCTGGGCGCAATTCCAGAGCACCGGCAGGCATGCCGGCGGAGAGACGGTCGGAATAACGTCCGGGGCCCGCGCCCCTCACTTTGCACCTCTTAGATTTCGGAGCCATTGTAGGGTGAAGCGGGAATTCTTTCCTTAGAGGTTCCTTTCGAGATTTGAGAGCACGGTAACTCCCAATGGAGGAAAATGGCTGATTTAGAAGGGCGGAGTTATCCACGTGGCCACGATTGCCCTCGAAAGGCGAAAACCCTAACGGACAGGAGACGTGGCCACGATCAAATTTGACGGCCCAGATCACCCTCGGTATATCGAAGGAACTGAGGTTGGCGGTTGTATCCGACGATTGAGCTTGAAAACCACGGCCACGATGCGTCGCGGGGCGAAACACGCGAAAACCGGGTTGTCGAGTCACGATCGCCACGACCCGATGAGACCGCGCCGCCTTAGCTGGAAAGCACAAAGCCCTATCAGCAGACACGTGGCTCATCTCCCGTCAGATCTGGGCTCGCCTCAAAAAGGAGGGGTTTCGCCTGCAAATACTTGGCATGACCCCGCGAGTTGCGCGAAACTTGGCTCCCGAAGACTAATTTTGCCTGGACGACTCGCTCGCCACTAAAGGTAAAATTATAAACGAAGTCAATAGAATGACCTCGGTTAAACGGTTAAAACCCACGCCTCAGACGGCTAAGGGTTAGAGCAGAAATCTTAGCATTAAGCCTAAGAGAAACTGTTCGACAACTCATCATACTGAGGGGAATAGTATGGCTAGCCCGATTCAAACGGTGATCGGTAAAGGCACATCAAACCCGTTGATAGCTGAGGATTTGCTAAAAATCCTAAAAGAAATCAAGTGCGCTTACTTCGCCGAAAATTTCTTCATTCAAAGTGTCTAAACCGCGTAGACGTCGAGTATACTCGGTTCCAGGTTCGCCTAACGGTCAGTTCGCCAGCACGAGTTAAGATCGATCAGGATGGCGGAAGTTCGCCTTTCACTCAACTCGCCTGCCCGAGTCCAGAGTCGAATCCGCCAGCAAACCCCAAGACCGTCAGTACAGCTGGGTATCCACTACCCCACGTGCTGAGATGGACCTTCCCATCTCTCTCGACCCGAAGGGAGAGAGCACAGTACCCCAGGACCGTCAAACGGCCGCTCGCAGTACGCACAGCACGAAGGCCTGGACAGGTGTCGAGTCAACCTGAGTGTTCATAAATGCGACTCACCTCGGCTATCTGAACCGAGAGCTGGATCCGCCGGCACTCGGCAAGCTGGCTAGACCCACTCGAGTACTGCACACCTACTTCACCGCCTCTCCTGACCGGAAAGGAGAAAGCACCGTGCTCAAAGCACGCCGGGCGGTCACGCACAGTACGAGTGATCGGATAGGCACTTCATCGATCTGCGAACTCATAAATGCGGTTCATTAATGCTGGTCAAATCCAATCGGGTAGCAGTCGTTCGTTGCCTCATATACGAGAATGGGCCTTCCCATCGTAGGTGACAGGACATAAAGCACAATCCCTGGAATGACCATTCATGGTATCGAGGAACAGCGAGACGTCTCTGAAGAGGATGTGGTCACATCCCACAATTCAAGGAGAAGTCAAGTGTCCTTCTTCCATTTAAAAGCCCCTTCCAGCACACTGGAGGAGAGGTCGCAAAACTTAGGGAAAAGAGTTGAGACCAAGCTTTCTGCATAGCCTTTGCATTGCAGCATCACTGTTTAGTTCCGAGCTTCGATCGCCGGTGAACTAAGCAGAATCGAACTCTATTGCCCTGAGCTTCTACTGCGCACTGAAGTTCTCCAGCAACCTCGATCGAACGGTCCAAGGGAAGCAGACTCGACACGAGCATCGAGCGAAGCGTCCTATAGCCACCTAAAGTCCCCACACAAAACAAAGAGGGCTTTCCCTCTGCTTCTGTCGTAATCATTTGATTCGTTAGTTTGTAATAAGCTTTCTTATAAATACAAACAAACACTCCCTATTTTCGGGAAATTAAATATTCACCCTACAGTAGGAAACAGTTTATACTCGTATACCGATTGGAGTCTTAAGGAGAAGCTTGTCTTCTCTTGGGGCAAAGATGAACCATAATTTATCTTCTCTTGGGGCAAAGACGAACCATGATTTGTCTTCTCTTGGGGCAAAGACGAACCCGAAATAGCAACACATCACATGGTAGGCCACTATTTGGATAAGGGCACATCCCGCTTGGTAGGCCATTATCAACCAACAACACCTTTTGCGGGAAGGCTAGTGCTGGGGGAATCAAATCATTTAGGGATGTATGCATGTGATGATTGATTGTTATAGGAGCCATCGCATGGTAGGCTACTACCCATCAATTTTTCTAAGGATATTAGAATGCTCGGAAAGGATCAGATTATTCAGGGACATATGAGTATGATGACTGATCGGACAACGTTATTTGCAGGAATAACGATGTCGATTATCAGAGGTAATCGTTAATCTGATAGGAATTATCGTGATCGAAGCGACTTTGAGGACCTACCATCTATCGAAGAGGATTAGAAAGTTGATTGGATTATCGTGATTGGAGCGACTTTGAGGACTTACCATCCTATTGAAGAGGATTGGTAAGTTGATTGGATTGTCGTGATTGGAGCGACTTTGAGGACTTACCATCCTATTGAAGAGGATTGGTAAGTTAATTTTGTCAGAGCTATGGTGTTAATGTGACAGTGAGGGTTTGTTGCGATTTTGAGCAATTTTGTGGACTTACCATCCTATTAAAGAGGACTGGTAAGTTGATTTGTCAGAGATGACTGTTAACGTGACAGTAGGAGTGGTCCCATCGTTCTATTGGAGAGGATCGACAGAGAAAATTTGGAGGAGACTATCAGAGGTAATAATTAACTTGATAGTTTTACAAGATCCATCATCTAGTTGAATAAGACTGATGGAGAAATGACTATCAGATGTGGCAGTTAACTTGAGAGTTGTACAGGATCCATCATCCAGTTGAATGAGACTGATGGAGAAATAACTATCAGAGGTGACAATTAACCTGGTAGTTCAGCTTTGGTCTTAACTGTAGAAAGTTTGACCAAGTGGGAGATTGAGACAATCTTAACTGTTCAAAGTTTTAGTTGCCCAGTCTGAAAGTGGACTCCTCATTCATGGAAGGAATCGAGAGCAGATTTTGGCTCTGGTCCTAACTGTAGAAAGGTTTGACCGAGTGGGAGATGTAAAGATCATTTTAACCTCATGCTCCAGTGGGAGGGTTTTAATCATTTTGGACATGATTAAATAGCCACAACAGGAGATTGGGATATTGTTCATTGACTCAGGAATGAGTATAACGACGTTGATTAGAATAGTGACACATCGCATGGTAGGTCATCATTTCTGATCGGGGTGTTCATCGCATGATAGAACAAAACTTGACTATCAGAGGTGATGATAGTTCATGTGGGCCCATTGTCCCGACGAAGAGGATCAATGGGGGAATTTGGAGGAGATTTGGGGTAGTATATAGTTTCACAGAGAAATCGAGACCACCCTCACTCCGGCGAGAATCTGGGTTGAAGGTTAAAGACGCCTTAGTTGACCTCATGGGAGTTGAAGGATGAAATCCTCTGCTGAAATATTACCCACTTAAGTAGAGCGTCTCTACTATAAATGGGTATGAAGTTGCCGTCGGATGCAGGTCTTTTGGCGATTGACACATTTAAGCGTTACCGATCATCTTCGGCCAACAGTAGCTGAGTCTTTGCAGTCGGCCCTTCAGTTTGGGTTCGAGTCGGCGAACTCAACAGATGCCATTGTAAGCTTCTTGTGCTTCGAAGCAGTGCCCCTCTATTTTGATGAGGGTTTGGATGAGGAGGTGGTTTCCACTACCAAGATGTCTTAGTCATCACCCCCTTGAAATTCATATGGCTCTTCTGCATCCATGCGCTTGAGCATGCTCTCGACTTGTTCTCCTTGGCAGATTAAGTCTTTCCATGAGTGAGCTATGACTGCGCTCATATTAGATAGGATGTCGATGGAGAGATTGTTCCAGCACATCTTAATGAGAGTGACCTAAGAAACCTAATCACGTGTATATAGCGATCGGTTCCTGAACCTCTTGACAAAGTTGCTTACAGACTCTGTCTTCTTCTACTTTGCAGCTAGCAGGGTGACCACAGATACTTCTTTGTTATCTTCGAAGAATCTGGCCATGAAGAGTCGTTCCATGTCCTTCCAGCAAGTGATGGATCCAGGGTCCAATCTTCAGAACCATTCAAAAGCGACCTCCTTGAGGGTACCAATGAACAGTCAAGTCATAATGAGATCATTCCCCACTATGTGTCCAGTTTGTATCTGGAAGTAGTAAATATACTGGGTAGGAGAACCCTTGCTATCGAACTGCAGGAGGTCTAGTGGCTGAAACTTCGCTGAGTAGGAGACTGTATCCCATTTGATCGGATACTGTCTGACAACCCCCAGCTTGTCCATATGCTTCTGGAGCTTCAAGGCGTCAAGTTGATTTCGGAACTCGTCGAGCCTTTTGTCCCTCGGATTATGATCCGAAGATGACGCTCCTCTAGATGACTCGGATGAAGCCTTTTGTCCCTCGGATTATGATCCGAAGATGACGCTCCTCTAGATGACTCGGATGAGGAGTGAGAAGGAGTAGGCACCCGGATGACGCTCCTCTAGATGACTCGGATGAGGAGTGAGAAGGAGTAGGCACCCGCTCTTTGTGCTTCGAGAATTTACGTGAAGCCCATGAAGCCCTCTTTTTTTCCATCTTCTTCTCACTCAGAAGCTGCTCCAACATCTCCTTCAGCCGATGATTACTTGTTGCTCATCGAGCCTCCTAGATATCTCGCCAGAGATTTTGATCATATGCACATTTGCGTGCTCGCCTTGAACTGAGCTTGAAGCCTGTGATGTTGCCATTACCGAGCAATCATCATCGTCGTTGTCAGGGATGGGTGCTAGGCATGTGTAGTCAAATGAAATGGCTACCCCCATTTGGGCATGAGTACGTTGGTAGATACCTTCACGCTCAATGGCCTTGGATTTTCCCGTCACATTGACAGTTACAGCGGGGAGCTCTACATCATCGGAAGCTCGTCTTCTCTGACGATTGCGTCTTTGGCGGAGATGTCTCGTCTCTGATGGTTGCTGAAAGAGTCTTTCGAACACTAATGGTTTAGGCGTTTCAGCACACTGGTAGTGCTCGAGTAGCGCTGCAATGAGCCTCTCACAATGGCACTAAGGAATTGCCTCATAGGGTGTGCGTTCGCAAGTCAAGCATCCACTGAGATCCCATGTAGGTTGATAGTGACAACCCCCAGCGTCAGAAAGACCAAACGAGTGCTTGCAAGAAGAGGGATCAAGAGAGCAATTGGGAGAACGCTTGGGAAAATCTCCAAGTGTAGAAATCTGGCGAGCTCGCCCTAACAGGCTAGCTTGGGCCTGTTGGCGAGGTTCAAGCTGGTGAGGCTTGCATGTTGGGCGAGCTTGGTGTATTGTGCCTGTCTGGTGAGCTGTTGCTTTGCCTTTCTGGTGAATGTCGGCTTACAGACGAAGTTGGTCCGTCAGGCGAGCGTGGTGAAATCCGCCTGTTTGAGCTTGCAGACGAGCTTGGGCTATCAAGCGAGCTTGATGAAGTTTGCTTGTTTTATGAAGTCCTCCTGAACCATACTTGCGAAGTTGGCCAGATTTAGGAACCTCTCCTGAAGAGCGGAGCCCGCCTGAGTAGGTGGGCTTGCCTGATTTGAGCGGTTCGCCAAAATTGGGAACCTTACTTGTGGAGCGAAGCTCATGGGGCTCGCCTGAACTACTAGGCTCGCCGAAAACACCAAGTTCACCAATTTTGGGAACTTTGGTAACAGAGCAAAGCCTGCCTGAGTAGGTGAGCTCTCCTAATCGGTTCAGTTTACCAAAATTGGGAACCTTGTGTTTTAGCTTGGCTCTTTTGAAGAGGGGAGTGGTCATGTTGACAGCGAATGTGGGGTCCGCACTGATATGAACCATCGTCTCCTCTTGCATGGGGCCTACGAGGATCGTTCAACGACCCCTCGCATAGCCCTTGAACTTGCATCCTTTGCTTCCAGCTCGGTCGTGATAGGCTTGGGGGAGATAGAACCCCCTGTGCTTGCTTGGGCAAAGTTCTCCGGCGTGGTTGCCTCGGCCACTTGGGGCTGGGCCACACGCGTAACTTTGTAGCACTTTCGAGATGCATTGCTGTCAGAAGAGGATGAAGATAAGTACTCCTCAAACTCGATCACGAGGTACTCAACAGTTGTCCCCGCTACAAATTTGTCGAACTGTGCCATCACTATTTCAGTTGAAGAAACGGTTTCTCCCACTGTGGTCGCCATCTTCTGTAGGTGTAAAAATTAATTTTCCAAAATAGAGATTTTGTTTGTGTTGATAAGAATAGCTTGTTACAAACTAATGAATCAAAATTTACAAACAAAGGAGAAGGGAATGTCCCTTCTTATTTAACGTGGGGTCTTTGGTAGCAATAAGATGCCTCCCTCGGTGCTCCTGTCGAGTTTGCTTTCCTTGGACGATCTGATCGAAGTTGCGGGTGAGCTTTAGTATGCAGTAGAAGCTTGATTGGGTGAGTTCAACCAACAGAGTCCAAAAAAGTGCTTGAAGCTTCAGTACACAGTAGAAGCTTGATTGGATGAGTTTGATCAACCGAGGCCAAACAAATGCTTGTGCTTGTAGGCCGAAGATGCCATCTCAAAGTTCGGTCCTCTTCAGCTAAGGATTCGAACGAGATCACGAACAAGTTGATTGCCACAGAGTTTGCCAAGAGTCAGGCTCGGTTCTCTTAGAGCTTAAGAGAACTGATTGCCAATGAGCCAAATAGGTTCGGTCTTGATCAAGAGTTCAAGATCACTCTTTTGATAGCCATTATTGGCTATTTATAGTGGAGGAGAAGCATGGTCACTCCTTCAAATTGTAGGATTGTGGTTGAGGGGGACCATAACTCCATCCCTTAAATATTAGGATGTGACCATTAGAGGTGAGGAGAACCATACTCCATCCCTTAGATCATGGGGAGTGGGTGTACCCACTCCCACATTTTAAGCTCAAGTGGTTGACTTGGTCCAGCTGTGTAGGCGAGCTTGACATTTCAGGCGAGCTAGTGAGCTTTCAGGCGAGCAGGCAAGCTTGGGTCTATAGGCGAGCTTGGCGGGCTTTAGCATGCAGGTGAGCCTGGGTGCTATAGGCGACCTCGGCCTTCAGGCGAGCCTAGATCATACAGGCGAGCTAGGTCTTCAGGTGAGGCTATGCAAGTGAGCTGTGTAGGCGAGCCTCGTAGGCAAAGCTGTGCAGGCGAGCTTCGCTTAGTTTGGGCAAGCTCCAATGTTCAGGCGAGCTCTAGACTTACAGACGGACTTCCTTACAAGCGAACTTCACCCTTTTCAGGCGAGCTTCAGTCTTCAGGCGAGCTTGGATCATGCAGGTGAGCTCTGTAGGCGAGGTTGTGCAGGCAAGCTTGCCTTCGGGTGAGCCTGGATCATGCAGGCAAGTTTCAAGCAGTCAGACGAGGTTGTGCAGTGAGCTTAACTTATGCAGGCGAGCTCCAGAACATGCCATGAAGAACATGTCATAACTTTTAAACCATAAGTCGGAATTCGACGAGATGGAGCCAACCAAACCAACCCCAAAGGATTTGATTTTCTTCTGTCTGTTTCGTAAAATTCCTTCCGGTTTGAGAGATATCGGCGTTTTTCTTTTTTTAGCTATTTCGGGCGAGGTTTTAGCAGTCTTATTATGAACTTCTCTGATAGGGATTAAAGGAAATTTTTATTGCCTACAGTTAGTACCATAATAATGTTCTCAAATGAAATTTGTTACATAACTAACTAGTAGCTAATTTTATATTCTCACATTACAGTTATGACTGTGGTATGTACGTCTACTTCTACATACATGCAATACTTCTTGGACCTGACGCATTGCACATTACTCCTGCCGACGATTCATCTGAAGTTGTACGTGTAAGGCTTGTCGCAAATATACTCATTGAAGGACATGAACAAAAGCAGAAAGAAGGAGCACTAGACGAAGATGATCCTGAATATGCATTAAAAAATAATGCAGAGAGTCAAGAGAGTTGATTATTTATGTTTAGCATTTTGTAATTTAGAGTTAACAATAAATAATTTAGACAAAAGCGATAGTTGTTTTTGTTTAACAAAAAATTACCTTCATTTAACAGTAAGTGGAATGGATTTAATCGAAAATTACTTATATTTAACAGAGAGTGGTATGGGTTCAACAATAAATATATATATTTAACAGGGAGTGAACTGTGTTTAATAAGAAAGCACTAAAATTTAACAGGAGGTGATTTAGAGTTAGCAGCTAATTACTTAAAATTAGCAGAAAATGATCTAGGCTTAACATGAAATGACTTACGCTTAACATGAACTTGACATGAACTACTTTGCTTACATAGCAAACAAATGTCATTTAACATGAAATTAACTTAATATGAAATTACTTATAAGATAACATCCTGCAAAATACTTGACATAGAATTAAGAGCCAATGACATACAAAAAATATATAGTCTATAACAATACAAGCAAAACACTTAACAGCCTACAAAAAACATCAAAATGTTACCTCTATCTAAACTTGCTTCATTAATCAGTGATAGGTTCGTTGCACGTTGCACGGTTATGACCTTCCATATGGCATCGAAAGCATTTAAGTGGCCGACTATAAACATTTTTGTCGTTGATCCATCTAGTTTTATTTTTTTCCTTTCTTTTTTGTTGTTAGTGGTGGTAAAATATGGATCTGATCTTATGACATGTTACACTTCTCATTATCAGGGATGGGGTAGAGGATTAGAGCGTAAAATTTTTTTGAAAGCTTCGATCGTCATAAACCAATCACAAAATTGGTAAACATCTTTCTTCATAAACATAATAGTTGTACATACATGTTTACAAGAAATACGGGTTACGTCTCACACACGGCACATGCAAGTGTTGTGCTAATCCACTTGACAAGCTTTATGAGATTGTACTTCAAATAATTCTTTATAAGATTGACACACATCCGATGGGTGCATATTTTCCATGTTCTCTTTAATGACAAACTCAACTTTAAGACAAAGAAATTTGTTCTATTTTTCAGCCTTGTCTTGTCGATCATTCATGTGAACAATAGTTTACTTTCGTATGTGCTCCATCATTGTAGTATTCGTAGCAATCTAGCCTCCCGTATCCAATTTCTGAAGGACTCGACAATATTAGAAGTAATATGACCATATCTGAAATATAACATAAAATTTATTACAATTAACATGAATTAAAATAGATTTAATAGTTATTTACTTATAATTAACAATATGTGATATAGAGTTAACAAGTATTGGGTTACATATAACAAGTAGTGATATGGAATTAATAGGAAATGACATAAACATAGCAGAAAGTGAGGGAATTAGACTTATAATGATATAATTTAACATGAAATTACTTATACTTCAATTTGAAATTACTTGAAATAACTTATAATTTAACATTAAGTTACTTATACTTCAACATTAATTCTATTATACTCCATAGCAAATGACCTATGTTTAACAAGAAAAAACTTATACTTAACACAAGATGAATTATACTTTACCTAATTTCAAGAAAGAATGTGTTTGCCCAGTTCTCTGAAGCATAGTTAATGACAATATTATATGCCATTTCATTCATTAGTTTAATGTCGTCCATATAATGATTTCATTCTGCTTTAGTATACTTGTAACAAGCTGATTGCAATAGATTACCCAAAACTTGAGTATTCTTTGACTTTAGTCCCAAATCCCTCAATTTAATTTGAAATTCTTCATGAGATGTAGAACACATCTGGAATTTAGCGCATTTGGAAAAAAAAATCTCTAATAGCTTCTAATGAGTATAATTATGTGTTGATGTCAGTTATCAAACAGGGGGTTATTTGAGAGTTTGCGGAGTGATTATGGTCCTCTAACTCCTTCTAATGAGTAATTATGGGGCTTGCTGCTCTTTCTTGCACATGAAGGAACTCGTAAGAGAGCGGAGTTGGGTTCTCAGCTTGTTCCTCCGATCATCAAGTCAGTAGGTGATCTTGAGTGAGAAAGTATAGAGTTAGGTCTTAGTTACGTCAAAAAGGCTAGAGAGCGTTACCTCATATATTGCCGCTCCTTTTATAGTGGGTTTGAGAGGCAAGAAGGTAACTTGGGTCGAGTCTAACTAGATAGATGAGTCGACAAACATGTGTCACGTGTAAGTTGTCGAAGGAGATGAGTCACCTGGTCATTTATTGTAGGAATGATAGCAGGTGCTTGTTGCTGACTGGGTCAAATAAGTCATAAAGACTATGGTGGCTAGAGTAATGGTGATGTTTTCAGCGCAGTTAATGCGAGAGTAGACGGCTAGCGAGGGGTTTAAGGTAATTGCCACCTATTGACTCATCGGGTCTAGGGCCAAGAAGTATCGCCTTTTGACTCAGTTACATAAGATGTTGACTGAATAGTGGGCCGAGTCGAATTGCTTGTGGAGTCGATTGAGGGGTTAGCCGAGTAGTACCACATTTTGACTCGGATACGCAAGTTGTCGGCCAATCAAGTCGGTCGTGCTGAGGCAGATGTTATCTTGGTCTTGAATTAGTCTGGTTAGGTATAGTATAAGACACGTGTCGATTTCTCTATGGAGATTAATATTTAGTAATTTAGGGGTTATAACATTATGATAAAAAACTATCATATAAGAATTTTAATTTAATATTAACATAACATATGACATGTGTCATTATTTTATGCACTTAGGTGGCAATATTTGGTGTCTTTAAGAGTACCACCAATTTCCCATTATATATAAAGGAGAGATCTTGCTAATAAAGAGATCTTTGGCTTCCAGTTGCTAGTGATTGATGTTTGTTTTTTTAGGTATACTATATAATTGCAAGAAAATTTCATAATGTTTAATAAACTTTGCACATGTTAGATGTTTTCCCCCGCTTTGTGCATAAGTTTCCATTATGAATAGTTGCACGTTCAAGCCGTTTGGCAAGAGGCTAAGGGAGAAGGAATAACTATGATAGGTTAATTTATTTCCATTTGGATTTAATAGTCAAGATGAATGGTTAAGTTTTTGGTTTTTGGTAAATAAAGAAGGGTAAAGGAGGTTAGTTGTTATAAGTATCATAAAGTAAGTTCTTCTTAAAGTTTCATTTATTATTTGAGTCATTCTTAACCCTCCTCAAAATACGGATTTGTAAACCCCTCTAAATGAGGGGTTAACTAACTTTCACCATTGTCAAGAGTTTGTTAACGCTTTGACTAAATTAATTTGTTTAAACGGTCAAGAAAGGATAAACCCCCTTAACCCTTTTCTTAAACCCTCGCCAAAAAGGGTAAAGTCTGTAGTTGGAATCTGATGCCAGTACTCAAATTGAATGAGCTAAATTAACAATATTTCATAATAGTTGAAATCTGATGGTTAGTACTCAAGAATTCAAATCTATATTTGAAATTTATCATTTCAATTCCAATTTCATTGTTTGAAAATCCTTGTAGTTTCAAACCTAAAGATACTACTATCTAATACCCCCATGGAGCCACAAAATATAAAAGTAGATTTCACATCAGCTAATGCAAAATTATATTATAGGTAAATTACACTAAACCAGTAAGATGATAGTTCTATTTAAGCCATAGAAAAAAACTAAAACATCATTTATAACTTTTTTATATTTTCAACCATAGAAAAAAATCTCTTGTTTTTCATTATTCATCTTCTTTTTGCTCGTGCCGAGGTTGGGGTTACAAATCCTAATTGTTTCCCTCTAATTTATGGAGATTATTTGCAAAATGCAAAAACTTATTAGGGGTTTTCTGTAACTTTAAAAGTTATTTGGAGTTTAATGTGATTACCTAAACCATGTAAAAAATTCATAAATGATGTTTCAGTCTATTTAAGCCATGTAGGATTACAAGTGCCACGTTAGATGTAACAGTGTTTAGTTTGAGGTTTTTCTGCAAAAGTTATTGCCGATTGTGTGATTTTGGAAGTTATTGGGGTTTTGGTGTGATTTTTGAAAGTTTTGGGAAGTTTATTATGATTTTGAATGTTATGACAACTTCAAAACTTTGAAAGTTGATGGAGGTTAAGTGTAATTTACCCTAATGCTATTAACAACTTCAAGCATGTTAATCATATTAAAACCACTTACTAAAATTAATAACATCCATAAAACATAGGGTAAATTACGCTTGAATACCATATTATTTACTCAATTTTGCATATAAATACCCTCACTTGTTTGCATATAAATACCCTCACTTGTAAAAGCCCACGCTTAAATATTCTTAAGGGTTTCAAATGTTTCATGAAAATCTCCACAAAAATCTCATACGACACAAATATTTCTCCATGAAAATCTCATACAACACTAACATGCTATTTCAATAACATTTTTTAAATAGACGCCACCCTCTCACTAGGGTTTTGAAAACCCTAGATTTGAATCTGATCCGTTTTCTCTCTGAAAACGCGTAACGCTTCTCTCCCCTCCCTCGTGACGGGGCTCTATCGGCTAAATCTGGCTGTTGCTTCTGGTTTTCTCTGGCCGGTTTCTACCTTCTTCGTGCGGCACGACCCTTCCTGTCTCGTTCTGGTAGTTTGCGGCGAATTTATTTGACAAGATCTGAGTTTCATCCCCAACCCTCGTGGCAGCCCTCGGGGTTTCCCATCGGTAATTCTCACCGACAAGGCTTCGGTGGGTCTCCATCGGTGATTTCCAGTGCATCCTCGACAGTTCACACCAGTTTTCTGGCATTGTTTTTCTCCATCTTTGCTCATTCGAAATTCCTTTTCCTCTCAACTCACACGAACGGCATCACCATTTCATACTTAGTAACAATATCACTGTTTCAAGACCATCTCTCGGTCTCAAACCAATGGCATCACCGTTTTAAGACCGTCTCTCGGTCTCATATTAACGGCATCACCGTTTTATATTTAGTAATGGCATCGTCGTTTCAAGACTGTGTCTCGGTCTCAAATCAATGGCATCGTCGTTTCAAGACCGTCTCTCGGTCTTATATTAACGGCATCACCGTATTTTTTAGTAACAGCATCATCGTTTCAAGACCGTCTCTCGGTCTCAAATCTACGGCTTCGCCTTTTTTCAAGACCGTCTCTCGGTCTCAAATTAACGACATCGCTGTTTCAAGCCGTTCTGTCTTGCTGTTTTGCTGATTGTTTGGGCTACTGGTGCTTTTTTATGTTCTATCTTTAGGGGCTAGTGTGTTAAAACATGGCGAGAATTGATAATGATGGGCTGGCCGAGCTTTGTGCCAAATGCAGCTTAGATGACAAAGATGACAATGTTTTCTGTCAACCAAGGACCGGATAGATTCGCCTTCTCTCAACAACTATCTTTTAGGGAAGGTTTTTAGTAGGAGGATTGCTAAAAGAGATTGCCTTGAGCGTGTCCTTAGGAGGATCTAGACTGTAAATGCCCCCTTCTAGGTGGAACCTTACAGTGGAAGGAATACTTTCCTTTTCAGATTTGATTCCGATACAGACAATGAAAAATTGCTTGATGGTGGGTCGTGGTGCTTTGAAAGAAACTTGCTCAATTTGATTGTTCCTCGTGGGGTTGGTGCCCCAACTTCTCTGGATTTCTCTTCAACTCTGTTCTGGGTACATGTCAAGAATGTACCACTTGTTGTGATGAACGAGAGGTGCGCTAGAGACTATGGCTCGCTTATAGGGGAGCTTAAATGGACTGATTTGCGGGATAACAAAATGTGGCTGAGGATTCTCGTGGATATTACTAAGCCTCTAAAAAGAGGCAAATGTGTTTACTTTGAAGAGAGCGGGGAGATTGAGAAGCTTTACCTCACCTATGAGAGACTTCCTGCCTTTTACTTTTCATGTGGTATTATTGGTCACAAAGCTGCTAAGTGTGACAAACGAAGTGTACAAGCTGATGGTATTTTTATCATATCCAAAAGCAGATATGGTTCTTGGCTCAGAGAACCCCCTCCATCTTTTAAGGTCTTTGAGACTCGTCTTCTGGAGCAACTGAAGCAGAACGTGAGGGGCAGAAACAACCATCCTCTCGGGTGGTCTCATATGATACTCAGGTTGATAACTCAGGTGGTAGTGCTCCACTACATATTATTCCTGTCACGGTGGGATGTGAGACCCCTCTTGCACCCTTGGCCATGGATACCAGTGTTGGCTCTGATTTGCATGACGTTACAATTTCCACATCCACCTCAGGAAAGCGGGTTTTATCGACCTGGAAGAGGCTTGCTAGAGGGTCTGGGCAGTAGGACTCCAAACAGAAAGGGAAAAGGAGCAAATGCAGGAAAGATTCTCTAAAGGATCCTCTGGATGTACATGAGAAGAGGGCACGATTGGAGGTTCCCGGTCTAGATTCTACTCTTGTTGAGATGCACCCTGGTGGCCAGGGTGTCAGGAGCCATGTGTTGCTTTTGCTGGAACGTTCAGGGACTGGGAAACCTTAAAATGTTGACTGCTTTCCACAGGATGATGCAGACTCATTCCCCAAGTCTAGTTTTTCTTTTGGAAACTAGACTTTCTGGTAGGTGGGCGCAAATGATCAGATTTTAGTTGGGTTTCCAAAATTACTTTATGGTGGATAGTAGAGGCAGAAGTGGTGGACTCATGTTACTATAGGGTGATGAACTAGATGTGACTATCCGTTCTTTTTCTACTGAGCACATTGACGCATTAGTTGTTGACTCTGCGAGAAGGAACTGAAGGTTCACTGGGTTTTATGGCCATCCCCAGAAACACTTACAGTACCAGTCCTGGGATCTATTGAGACGGTTGAGGGATCTTTCCTCTGAGACATGGTTATGTAGAGGTGACTTTAATGTCATCGCAAGCCCAGGGGAGAAGCTGGGCGGGAGACAGGTGCATGTTCCGAGTATGCTAGATTTCCAGAGTGTTCTGTTGCATTGTGAGCTACTAGATTTGTGGTATCGCAGGCACACCTTCACTTGTATTAATCGTTAGTCTGGTACATCTCATATCCAGGAGTGCTTGGACAGGATGGTAGCTGACTCTAGCTGGTGAGACATATTTCCCACTACTGAGGTACACCACTTAGATTTTTCTGTTTCTGATCATCATCCTATTATGTTATATTTTATTGCTTCTTGCCTCCCTCCTGTTAGGCATGGTCGTCCCTTCTGCTTTGAGTCCTTTTGGCTCAAAGAGGATGATTTGAATGATGTTATTAGTAGGGCCTGGCCTGGGATTTCCACACAATAGGATCTATGTGAGTTAGTTTGTCAGAAGCTAGGGTCTTGTGCTACAAAACTCAGTAGTTGGAGCCAAGAGTATTTTGTTAGATGGAGGCACAGATTGTCAGTTATTCAGCGAAAGCTCTAGTCTCTCTACTCTTCTCCTAATGTGGGGGATTTTATGGCTAAGATTTGAAGGCTAGAGAAGGAGAGGGGGGGGGGGGGGTATAGGGAAGAAAGCTTCTGGTGACAGCGAGCTAGGGTTGATTGGCTCCGAGACGGGGACCGTAATTGAGTATAAGGAAGAAAGCTTCTGGCGACAACGAGTTAGGGTTGATTAGCTCCGAGACGGGGATCATAACACCAAATTCTTTCATATGAGAGATTCCACTAGGAGGAGGAAGAGCTTCATTAGCTGCCTACGTCATCCGAATGGCACTTGGGTGGAGGATCAGTTGGGAAATGCAACGCTTATTGAGTATTATTTCTCGAAACTGTTTTCTTCTTCCACTCCTTCAGAGGAGGTTTTGGCTGAGGTGGGTGGTGCTATCTCTTCATAGCTTTCAGTGGATGACCTTTGAACAATTTTTGAGCATTTTACATGTGATGAGGTGTGTGGTGCTCTTCAACCTATGGGCCCTTCAAAGGCACCCAGCCCAGATGGCTTCCATGCATTCTTTTTTTAGTCCCAGTGGTCTGTTATTAGCCCAGATATTTCGACTGTATGTTTGGAGATTCTAAATGGGGGCTCATCCATAAAGTCTTGGAATAAGACCAATGTGGTTCTTATCCCCAAAAAAGATTCACCTGAGACTATGACAGACTTTAGACCCATCGACCTATATAATGTGGTCTACAACATTATCACGAAAACCATTGCTAATAGGCTGAAGCGGGTTCTTGGCGGATTGTCAGATGCCTTTAAAGTGCTTTTGTCCCAGGGAGATCTATTTAGGATAATGCCAGTGTTGCTTTTGAACTTCTCCACACATTGCAGAAGAGGAGACGGGGTCAGTTTAGCCATATGGCACTAAAGTTAGATATGAGTAAGGCATATGATAGAGTGGAATGGAGTTTATTGATAGGGCCCTTCAGGTCATGGGTTTTTCAAATCATTGGAGGCTTCTCATTTTAGACCGTATCTCCACTTCCTCACTCTCTTTCTGCCTCAATGAGCAGATTGTGGGTCAGGTCACTCATACTCGTGGTCTGCGGCAGGGATGCCCACTATCTCCATATTTGTTTCTTCTCTGTATGGAAGCTCTCTCGGCACTGATCATCAGACTGGAGGAGAATAGGTGCATTAGAGGGTTATCTTGTTTTCGATTGGGGCCAAAGATTTCTCACTTGTTCTTTGCAGGTGACTCATTGGTTTTTATTCAGGCTTCCCAGACCACTACACAGGCTGTCCAGAGTACTCTGCTAGTATATGAGGTTGCAACCGGTCAAAAAGTTAACTTTCAGAAGTCTGTCATCACCTTTAGCACATGTGTAGATGAGGATACAAGGGCCTCTATTTTCTCTATCTTGGGGCTTGATAGGGTCCAGTCACATGATCGATACTTAGTCCTTCCTTTCGGTGGTTGGAAGAAGCTGTTGTCAGACTTTTGCTTCAATCAGAGACTCGGTTTGGAAAAGAGTCTAAGCTTGGAGGAGGGCTCTTTTCTCAACTGGGGGGGGGGAGATTATGATGAAAGCTGTTTTGCAGGCGATTCCATGCTATGTGATGAGTATTTTGCGCATTCTCCTTTCTTTGTGCAGGGAAATTGAGTCTATCATTATGATATTATGGTGGGGATCGACTTTCGGTGAGAGGAAGATTCACTGGGTTAGGTGGCAGAAGGTGTGTCGAGCAAAGTCAAAGGATGGTCTGGGCTTTAGAGATCCGCAAATGTTTAATCAGACACTGGTGGCTAAGCAGACATGGAGGATCTTTCAGGACCCTTCTTCCCTGGCTAGTAGGGTTTTGAAAGGAAAGTATTTCAGGGACTCAGACTTCCTTTCATCCGGTGCCGGTCCTGGCTGTTCTTATTTATGGTGGAGCATTATCTAAGGGTGAGAGCTCCTGACTCGAGGTCTAAGATGGAGGATAGATGATGGCCAGAGTGTCTCTATCAGTGCTGATCCATGGATCCCAATGCCCTTTTCTTTTAGGCCAATCACTTTTTCAATCGACCCTTCCAGAAGGGTGGGTGAGCTGATCTCTGCTTCGGATACTTGGAATCATGATTTGATTGCTAACTCCTTTTAGCAGGTGGATCGGGAGGACATTTCACTTATTCCACTGCCCCCTTCTCATGTCCCTGACAGACTCATTTGGCATTATGAGGAGAAGGGGTGCTACACAGTCAATAGTGGATACCAACTTCTTCGCCACACTATGTCTGATGCTGCTTCCACCTCGGATTCTAGGGTGGTGAAGTGGTGGTCCTTGATCTGACAGGCGGAGATCCCAACGAAGATGAGAGTGTTCCTTTGGCGCCTATTCTATGATGCTCTCCCCACCTCAGCTGGTTTATCTCGTAGGGGGACCTCTGTGTTCCCTAGTTGCTGCATTTGCTCTGCTGCCTTTGAGACTGTACTTCATATCTTTGCCGTCTGCTCCTTTGCTTGTTTAGTGTGGGAGTCCTTAGATCTTTGGGATGTGATTGAAGGCTTTCGAGGTACGTCTTGTGATAATTTTCTTTTCCATCTCACCTTGGTTTACCCTGGGAACTCTCTGGATTTAGCTTTCACGACCCTGTGGTTTATATGGGGGGAAGGAATATGCGCTCTCATGGTGGTGATGTTAGGGAGGCTTCGGTCTTGGTGACTCAAATCTTCTGTTTTGTGGAGGAAGGGGATAGGGTTCGAGGCCTCTCTTGTGACATCGCTACCACTTCCAAATGGCCTTCTACTTGGTATCCCCCTGCTCTTGGTTTGCTAAAGCTCAACACAGATGCTGCTGTTCCTATGGAAGAATATATTGTTGGGTTGGGAGGTGTTATTCGGGACCACCATGGGCATATGATTGGTTGCTACTCTATGGGGCTCAGGGGTCCTATGACTGTGGATAGGGGTGCTAAACTGTATCCATATCCGAGGAAATATCCGTAACCATATCCGTTAGGATACGGATATGGTTACTCAAATCTATAACCGATAGGATATGGTTACAGATATGGTTTTATAGTGAAATATCTGTATCCGAAATATCCGAATACATATTAGTCATACTCTTACGATAGTTTCGATTCTTAGATTATGGATTTGTGGTTAATTTTGATAATCAATATGTCTAATCTTAACTTTTCAGATATAATGAACATATAAACAAACTCTTTTGTATCACATGAACTATGTTTTTCTCAATACTATCTAGCTTTCTCATGTCTGTTTTGTATCTGCATACATATCTGCTTATATATCCGCATGTATATCCGTAACCGTATCCGATTTTAGCGGATATGGATATAAATTTTCCTTACCGATGTATATCCGTATCCGTAACCGTATCCGAGATGAGTAAGCGGATATGGATATGGTAGACATCATATCCGAACCGTATCCGGACCGAATGCACCCCTAACTGTGGATCATGCGGAGCTGTTGGCTGTCTTGGAAGGCATTCGCTTTGTTCGGCGTATGGAGGATTTCGGTGGTGGAGATTGACTCCCTAAGGGTTGTCTCCTTGGTGGACTCTCATTCTCCTTTTGCTACCATGACTCCTATTGCAGATGAAGTTCACGCTGGTTTGTTTACTATTGGCTGCTCTAAAGTTTCTTATGTAAGGCGCACTGATAATGGTTTTGCTCATGCCCTAGCTAAGTTGGTTGACTGTTTGTCCTCTTGTTTTTGATCTGTTTCTATCCATCTGTTTTTGAGATAGAGTGTTGTTGAGAACTTGGCTGGTTAGGATGTCCTACCTGCCTTTTCAAAAAAAAAAAATCCCACACTTTTTTATTGTATGGTCATATAGAGGAGCGAAATGTGTAAATGATACAATCAAACATATATTTCAATTGTTTAATTCGCAACATTTGAATTGGAAAGAGAAAAAAAAAATTATAACATTTTTAAAATCTGTTATTAAACATATCAAGATCTCATTTGAAATATATTCTAATTTCTATCTTAAAAAGAATTCTGATATGTTTAACAATAGGTTTAACAAAAAATAGGGGTTAAAATATTCTAGATAAAAAAAGTATCCTAGAATCATGTAATAATTTTCCCAGAGAAGTTCCCACATTCGCATAACCGAAGGTATCAATCAACATGAGACATTTGGAAAGTACAGCTAGGTATTAACCGTATGCTTTTACAAGTGAAGCTATTTATACGTACGTAGCATTGGGTAAACCAATCGGTATCTATAACCGTTGTTTACGCTAAAACATATAACAAAAAAAAAAAAAGTTGAAACAACCACACACCAAACAACCTAGAAAAAAAGAAAAAAGAAAAAGGATTCCCTTAAAAATCAAGCTTTAAAAAAATTGTAAATACAAAACGCAAGACGACCGAGAATCCAAACGAAGTACCCGAGCATATGCTTCACTATCCTTTATGCCTGACTATGGCCTAATTAACTTAGTTGCACATAAAGAACACATTGTTTCATTAATTTTACACACATCCGCAATCTTGACGTACAATACAAAGAAGAAGAAAATTACATAGAGTTTTTGTCCCCCAGATACAGACCTTCAACTCACTCACCCGGTGCGGACAGGAACGACAGGAATTGCGTCCCACCACTCCCTCAGCCTTCTGTCTGCCTGCCCATTTGACACAGATGACTGCCCAAGCTTTAGATTTAACGTGAACAAGTATGCAATCAAGCTCATTACTGCGAACTTGAAAGGAATTGCAGCGAGCAGTGCCGCGGCTCCGGTCATCGCCAGCATCACTTGAGCTGTGTGCTGCAAATGAATAGAAGACGGAGAGAAATTACTGCAGAGGTTTTATGTGGTATACATTCCAAGAAAAGGCTAAATTAAAAATTAAAAAAAAAACTAATGAGTTCGGATGTTTTTAATTTAATCCTAATCAGATTTATTTGAGGCGTGCGACTGACTCTGGTGGCTCGTCGAAGCCGTTTTGAAGTCAGGACACACTGTACTTTAGTGAAAGAACAGAGGTGCGCTCTCAAAAACCCTAGTTTTCAAAACAAAAAAACTTTTTGGCTCGCGGTTGGACCGCGAGCCAAATAGCGGGGTTCTTTTCAAAATCGGCAAGTGACCAAACTTATATGGAATTTTTTTTGATAAAATTTATTGGGGGCAATTTAGTCATTTGACCTCAGATGCTTTGCACGTCAAATCTTATTACTGTGTTAATTTTTAGGGGATGGTGTTAATTTAGGAAAAAATTCTTAGGTGCTCATGGAGCACCTAAGTACCTACACCCCCCAATAGGAGGGAGGCATGTATCGCTAGAGGGGAAATGAGATATCACATTCTCTAATTTAGGGGTTCTCTGACAAAAACTATTGTGGATTAAATAACGGCCAAGCATATAAGGGGATTTCTAAAATTTTTCCTTCAGAAAACTGCCATGAACTTTTTAGCTAGATAAAACTACCAAAAATTTTGAAATTGGATATAAATACCATGAATTGTTGAAAATTGTTGAAAAAACGGCATTAACATTTTTAATTAAAAAAAGAGAGAGAACAAACTACCAGTGAGAGGAGAGGGCAATATAGGACATAAGAAGAGAACCGACATGAGCATGACACGTGACAATTTTATCCTAAATGACGTAGTTGATTGAAAAAGGATCACTGTAGTTTCTCTACTAGAAGTATATTGATAATTTTGTGGAAAAACCTTCAAAGTTGACGGTAGCTTTGTGAAATCAACCGTTAATGTTAACCTCTTTTTCCCAAATCAAACTAAACTGGATCTTTCATGAACCTAACCGTGTGAAATCTTTACAATATATGGGAACACCAAGTATCTGTTTGGTCAACAATTAATTGTGCCCGGGGTAATAGCCTAACCGAAAGTAAAGGGGCCTAATAGAAATGCACTGGGAGGCATTATAAAACCTAACACGATCGAGGAGGTTTAATGAAGTTCGTCTGCAAGTACAACTGCCACATTGCAGGTGGAACCCTTACATATGAAGTTGATAAATGAGCATTTTCTTACATTACGTGATTTTCTAATATATTAATATGTTTAATTCTTTAAGTTGCAGGGATCTTGTTCGATTTTAGCTGGTTATTAGCGTAAATTTCACATGCCGTCCTAGCCTTTAGTCATTTTGACCCACACAGCCTTTATTTTAGCTGGTTATGCATAATTTGCTTGTATCTAGCTATACATAACTAGCTTGACGTTATTTAAAAAAAAGAAAGAAAATGAAAAGGAAAAAAAAAGGAGGAGGAAAAACTAGCTAGCTAGTTGACAATGACTTCAACTATGACTTCAAAGTTGTGATGAGGTCTGAGAGTTACATATTCTAATATGTCTCTGTCTCTGCTTAGTTAGCATCCTCTTCATGGGCGTAAAACATGAACTATTTACATGCATGCATTTTTTGAATCTATACTACATATAAAAGAGAATTGCCTTGTTAAAACTTTTGATTTCTATTTTTGCCCTTTTAAATTTTGATAATTCTCAAATATGTCGTTAGTTGTAATTAATCATTCACCAATTATATATAACCTCTTATTAGTTATGCATTTCGTCACTTATTCAAAGCATTTGGTCACACTATTATTTTATTATTTAATTATGTTATTTAATAGAACTCTGAAATTTCTCCCTAATTTATCTTCACATAATATTTAAATTTTCTAGAAAATTTTAAAATAATAAAAATTCGTCAGGCTTATGCCTCATGCCTTTGGGTTTCATCTATTATGGGGCACTACATGCTACCTTTCATCTCATTAGCCATTTAAAAGTATGATAATAGTATGAAAAATAATTTGTACTTATAGTAATTGTAATAGTAGTAATAGTATAATGATTTTAATAGTATTTTTTTAATTAATAAATTACACTATAATTTAGTAACTATACAATTTAGTAAATTATTTATTAATAGTGTAATAAACTAATTATGAAATTAAAATGTAGTTAGTAATAGTATTATAATTATGCTATGTATAATTATATTTAAAAGAGAAAAAATTATTTAATATATATATTATAATTATTTTGTAATATATATATTGCTAATATAAGTCACTTCAGTATTTTGTAGGCAACGATTTTAAAAACATAAAACAAAACAAGTATGCTCTCATGCAAAGCACGTGCACTATACTAGTATGTTTTAAACATGTATTGGTGGGGTTTGAACATGGATCATTCTGACATCATACTTACATCCCTTACATTATACCAAAACACCAAAACTTTAAAGCAGTTCTTTTGAAACATGACTTCATATGATTGTCTCTTTACTGTAACATTGTTCTCTAACTTTGATCTTCTAATCTATGTGTTAGTAACTTAGTATTTTCTGGATAACACACATCAAAGTACATAAACGATTAATGTTCAAAATGCAGAAAGGAAGAGTTAATCAAGCATAATACCTTGGGAGCTCTGGATACAACAATCGATTGGCATTTCAGTATCGCTATATTTGTTTTCTTGACCATTTCATGTAAATTCTTCAAACTGTGTTGAGCAGCAACTAAGCTTTCCATGGTCGTCTTATCAGATGCAGTCGAGACCAAAACCACTGCAGGTAATTTCCCAACCTTCTGATGCCGCGCCCACATCATCATTCCAACGCCACACATAAGGGATGCAGCTGAGGCATAACCAACCCATTCTCTGTATTATTACCAAAAAAATAATTAATTAAGATAATTCCATACTTAATGCATACGAGAAAATTTTAATATTGTGAACATAACTTACTTGTATGTGATGACCATGGCCATCACAAGTACACATAAAGATATCATAGGTCTCTCCCACCTAATGATACTTTGAAGTAAAGGTTGAACATTATGAACGGGGCTCAACAGCTCCTACACATTCAGTAACCATCGCATAACCAAAAAGATATGTACAACCCGAGATAATTAAAAAAAAAACAAATCCTCGAGGACATCCAGGACCTACATCATAAGTTATGATGGACAAGTGGATATACATTAAGACATATGATAAGTAATAAGTTCAGCTATAGGAAGTTAGAGGTTGCTCTTGAAGATAAAATGAAAGTAACCATTTGAAATGTTTGCATGTGAGCGGAGGTCATTAATATCACAATTTAAGGAGGAAAAGGCGTAAAGCTACAAGAAAATGGTTATGAGTAGTTTAGAAAAATAATGCCGTGATAAATTTGACAGCGGAGATTAACACTAAAAAAATGAACAGAAAAATAAGATTCATATAACCGAGCCCAAGATATTGGGATGACTGTTACTTTTCTTGTCGTTACTTCCAAATAATTTAAGAAGAAATGAGACCTTACCACAAGTACAAGAAGACTATCACTAATCCCTTCCTCTTTCATCCCTTCAACTGTAGCTTTAGCAATATTAGTTTCCTTCGCTTCCTCCCTTACTTGATCAATGGTCGTTCCCAAAGAAGCTAAGCTCTCCTCTTCCTTTATCAACGGTTCTTCAATCCCTTCTTTCATCTCCATGCTTTCGATAGTAGGATGTTTCATCCCTAAGCTCTTTAATGTGGAAGTAGCACTACAAGGGTGCATATTATTCGTCTTCTTTAAGCTACTCGATAGTTCCTGAAGCACATAATCCCCTTTTGGGAGGTCATCAAACAAGGAGAAGATTAGAAAATTTGTTGGTGCCGGTGGTGCTATTCTTAGCATCTCTCTTGCTGCATGAAGTCTTATGATTCCTAAAATAGTTCTTGAATGCATCTCCCATGCTTGTAGAGGGTATTCTATGTCGAATTTAGATATGAATTGGTGGAGTAATATGATTTCCTTTACTAGAGTAAGCCAGTGATCGCGTCTCGTGGAACTAGTCACTTCTGGAAACTCCAAGATTACAGGTTCTGGCCTGCGCAATGACTAAATTATTTGAATATCATGCTATTTTCTTCAGTGAAGCTATGAGTACATGAATAATTCAATCAAAGAGAATCATATAGAAGGTTTTTGCATTATTAGTGATTCCTACAGCCCATCATTAGATATCAACAAAGGAATGTTTAATTCAAGCAACAGTTGATTATATAGCATCTTAGACAATTTTAGAGATAATCTTGTTATAAATTCCATCCTTCTAATTATCGTGAACTCTAAAATTCTTTGATCTCAATAAGTTATGATGGGGAAAGAAATGCTGCAATGACGGACAAGCTCTTACAACTGAGAGGACTCATATGCAATAGCTTTGTCAAACAAAGGGGCACCCCAAGGACCTGTTGAAGCTGCCTTCACTTGATGATCAACATCAGGTTTCCAAATTTCAATTCTTAAAGCAGTTTCGTACGATATTGCTTTCGATGCTTCAAAATAGAGTGCCTTATTTGTCAAAGTGAGTCTACCTGAGAAAACCACAATCACATCAAAGCAACTAGGGAATATTTGTAACTAGCTCAGATATGTTAATAAGGGATGTGGAAATATGAAAGCAAACCTGGCCAACTTGTTGATCCAATATGATTGATCACTCTCTGGGTGCTAGCAGTTCCATCCACATGTAGTATGAACTCGTCTTCTGCTAATTTGAATCCTGTTGGTGTTGACTGCTTCAGCAGGTACTTTATACACCTAAGCATTACAGAGAAATGGATTTCTTAGCCAACAACTGAAATGCACATAATAATTCAAAATAAATTGACATGGTTGATCTGCATAAGGTTTTTCAGCAGTTTTAGTCTGTTTAAGTGTAGTTATTGCTCCAAGGTACGCTGGTAACATATTTGTCACCTATAAATTTAACAATCTTAACACTCAAAAAGCTGCCTCAGCCTCCAAATCCAATATAATACGCCAGACATGCAAAAACATAGTAGGGATTTTAAGATAGTGGCCCCCCCAACTCATGAGCATTTTGAAATATATCCCCAAATGTGGATATTTTGAAATAAGTCCCTAAATCCTTTTAAGTTCCACCAAATTGCTCTCTCTAGTTAAAATATGTTAACCTGTAAAACCTATCGACAGGGTTAATTTTAGTGGATACTTGACCCTACCCGAATTAGAGTTTAACAAAAAAAAAACACTACTTGGACCTAGTTGGTTTAACTCAAAAGGCTTTGGGGGTTATTACAAAATATCAGTGTTTGGGAGACCAATTTCAGACTACAGATGTTTTTTTGTTGGGGTTTCGAGGGGGTGGTGGGGGGGGGACCAATATCTTAAAAACCAAGAACATAATATTTTTGCACACCCTGAATGCATCTAAACATGGTAGCTTTCTTTTTAGTACAAGTTTTCAGTTCTACCCTAACTGCATTAAAGGTTTTCAGTTAGGCAAAAGTGATGTGACAATAACACAAGTAAGAATAAACTATAAAGATACATTGAAATGACTTACTTGTCAATTTCTCTTAGAAATCTATCATAAGCAGGATAGTGCAGCTTGCTTGCAGTTGGTGCCGTAAGAGTTTCAAAGGTAAACCGTGCATTAGTGACATCAGCGACCAGAGGAAACAAGGATCCAAACCATACAAATGCTTCCTCGCCAACACTCCGCTCTCCATTTACCTGCCAGAAATAAGAACAAACGAGGAATTATTCATATAATTTTGATGTTAATGATGTCGAATATTCTACTTACTAGAAGTGGCATGATGTCTGAATAGAAAAGGGGAATCTCATCATTGAACTGCCCTTCATTTCCTATTAGAGGTTTCTTCTCATCTTCTGCTTCCTTTGCAAGTGCTTCCTGTATAATGCCAATGAAGAAAGTGATACAATTAACATTACACATCGCTCTTGCATTAGAAGCTATTATAAACATCGAAAGATTGCTAGAATAACACTGATATTGATTGCATTGATATTGTATACTAATTGCGCCGATTCATAATTAGCAGCAGGACATGTGTCACGATCTTTTTTCCACCATCCATGGTTTTCTATAGGGGCCCTCTGTAGGATTTTTTCCCCTTAAGCATGTTCCCTTTTCACGTTGGTAAATCAAAGTGAAGTCTTTTATTGTAATAATGCCATACTACCATGGTAAATTAATTCTAAGGGAAGACATAATACAAACCGAGTAGGACTCGTCATCAGCAGAGCTCGGGGTCTCCCATGAAAGCATCATATCGAAAGTGAAACGGCTAAGAGATCCATTACCGATTCTCTCTCCAGTGTTACAACATAGAACCTCGAGTGCTTTTGAGCTGCAAAATTCTACTAGTTTTCTAGAGTAATTATCCACTTCAGGCTTCAAGCCCAGTTCAAAATCCTGCACAAGAGCATCCACTGACGTGTCCAATGTCCTGCATGATCAAAAGTCCTGATGTAGTTATTCAAAACATTAATATTTTGATTAAACCTTCATCTTTTAGTTAGCATGCTTATAAACAGAGCTGCAGTTGATGCTTATCATGAAAGTACTTCTTTATAATTGCAAGCGAAAAAATGAGCAGATTATGTTCAAAACCTATGTCCCGTATTTATGTTCTAAAATATACGCAAGACTTTGTGCGCGCACAGTATAATTAAGTTAAGTGTCATTTTATCACAGTTTTCAGAATAGAATTCTCATGCTGCGGTGCAATATCCTTTCTTTCAGTGAGAAGGAGAAATGAGAGAGTTCATAGCTAGCACCGGCTTCAGCTGTCGCATGGCATTTGGATGGAAAGAAACGGGAGTTCATAGCTCTAGAAGAAAGACTCATGAGCACGTACGTGGTGGGGATGGCTAAGGTGTTTATCTCCGTATCTCTTTACGACTGCAAGATGCCGATGGATTAAAAGATGTGGGCGGACTCTTTGTAATTCGTAGGAGTTACTTGTTTGTGTTAGTGCTGTGCTGCAGCTTTGTCAATTTCTCGGCATCTTTGTAGCGACCATATGGCTATATAGCTGCCGTTTACGGTCATTGTTAGACAGTACTTAGAGATGTATTTATGCGCTCAGGTATGCTGAGCTTATGATCTGTAATTCGCACTTGCATTAATGGAAAGAAATTATTCATTGAACCCCCCAGAAATAAAAAATGAAAGGAGAAAGGCAACGACCTATTAGCTTTAATTCCTTATCTTACTTTCACAAAATTGATGTCATGTCACAGTTGTCACTTAATCCTAATCATTTGCCAACAACCTTACAATTTCAAAAATAAAAAAAAATGAAAAGATAATAAAAAATAAAATAAAATCCACGGCTCAGAATATTTTCCAAGTTTAACAATAGTTTCTGTTGGTTCTGGGGGAAAAAAAAACGAAAACATAAACAAACCCGAGAAACCGATTATTCTAGGTGAAGTCACATCAGCTTTCCCCACGAAAGATTTCATTTTCTTTTTTTTGGATTTTTGGGAAATTAACCAAATGAAGAACGCAAAAACAGTATTTTCCTTTGTTTTTATACTACTTATAAAAGTTCTTACCTTGGATTTTCAATTGATAACCTAAATAAAATTTACAACTTTTAAGCAATCAGAACAGCCATGAATAATCTCAAACAAATCGGTTACACATTAAGGGGGAAATTGTAAAATAAATGCGAATTAAATATCAAATTAATCAGTTACATACTGAGCGCATCTCCGGAGCAGATCATTGGCAACGGCCGAGAGGTGCTTCTTCGTCCTCTCCATTTCGTTCTTCGTTTCTGGGATGAACACAAATTGATCGCTCGCTCGCTCGTCTCCATTTTAAAACGGCCGGTCACGATGACGTGTGCGCTGCCCGTTTCGCCACGTGGGCATCGGCATGCAGCGCGCATACACCTGTAGCTTTCCCCCGTGTCATTACGTCCGCACGAGCAGAATCCTCTACCGGGTCGGGTCGGGTCGGGTACAACTAGTTGGAACCGCGAAGGGCAATACGGGTATATGAAGCAAGTATCAAGGGCAAAATGGGAAGAAAAGAAAGCAGAGAGAGAGAGAGAGAGAGCGAAAGAAATCGAGTATTCGAGCGAGGACCTTCTGGAGTTGAGGAGGCGATGGGTTCCAGTACTCCGTGGTCCCCTTCCCGAGTTCTGCTCGACATCGGTCAGCATTTTTTTCTAAAAATT
This sequence comes from Asparagus officinalis, assembly GCF_001876935.1. NCBI lineage: Eukaryota > Viridiplantae > Streptophyta > Magnoliopsida > Asparagales > Asparagaceae > Asparagus > Asparagus officinalis. The sequence goes on along the minus strand of NC_033798.1, from coordinate 73,970,983 downwards.
TTATTTGATTGTTTCCGTAATTTTGGTTTGGATTCATTGATCACTGTGAGCTCCGGGATCTTGTTTGAGAATTTTCAGAGGTCAAATTAATCAGGAGTCGATGAGCTGTGGTTGTAGTTTAATCAAGAACCCTAATCTCTGTTTTGAGCTGATTTTGCGTAGTTCTGAAAGTTCTTGAAAATTTTGCTGGTTGATTCGATAGGAGGGAAGAAATACTCGACGACGATCGATACTCTCACTCAAAGAGAGCCGGAATCGATGCTTGCGGCGATGTTTAGTGGAAGGCATACAGTGTCGCAGGATCCTGAGACGGTAGCTACTATTTTCTTTTGACTCAATTTTGTCGTACCTTGATTGATGATGAGTCAATGATATGTTGGATATGCTCGTGCTTTGATGAATATTCAAGCTAATATTTGGCAAGATTTTGAAGTAAACACTAGTTCGAAGTTATAATTTCCCAACTGAATTATTCACATGGTTTGAGCTCATGCAAATAGGGGTTTCAAATTCTTGTAAAATCAATAAAGAGGCTACCTTATGAGTGGCAAGTATACAAGTAAGCATTCTTATGCTTGTATCCTGAATTATGGTTGGTAGCCTAATAACAGAACTTATGCTTGTATCCTGATATGTTAGATATGCTCGTGCTTTGATGAATATTCAAGCTAATATTTGGCAAGATTTTGACTTAAACACTAGTTCGAAGTTATAATTTCCCAACTGAATTATTCACATGGTTGGAGCTCATGCAAATAGGGATTTCAAATTCTTGTAAAATCAATAAAGTGGCTACAGAATGAGTTTTTTTTTGTTAAATCCATGTGAGGGAGAATATGGTCCATGTGACACTGTTACTGCTTGAAACATGAAATCTTCCCAAAAATGTGACACAAAGACTTGCCTGTATTTTGTTCATCTGCATCACAATGTGTAATATATCTTTACACAGTGAATGGTCCATGATTGAATAAAATGGTCATGTTAAGAAAAGAGATGTGTGCCATGATTTTCTCTCAAGCTATGTTACTCGGTAAGCACCCACACCAATCACAGAGACTATTTTGTGATAACACTGCTTCTTAAGGTCAATAATTTTGTAACACAAACTAATTGTTCAATTCACACTTATATAAGGTCAAATAGCTTCGAAGATGAAATAAAGAGTCAGTTAGTGAAGTCATTGATTGTATTAAGAGGGCATAATATTGAGATGAAAAAAGAAACAAAAAAGATAATGGAGGAAGGGTCTATCTGAATTCGATCATAAAACTACAAGCATGCATGTACTCTTAAGCTAACCTGTTCACATCAACAAATTGTAGCTTGTTAGAGATAAGGTCAGGGTACTTTTAGAGGAATAACAGTAATGTCCAAGGGTTTTGGGAGGAGATCAAGCTAAACCATAACAAGCTTGAAGATAAACAAATAGCTGTAAGGAAGTTTAATGGAGTTTAGTTTCCTCTGTAACTGGTTTTTTGATGACCTCTAAGTAGCACGAGAGCAAAAGAGCCCACACAAGGCCCTCCCTCCTGACTAAGGAATAAGGTTGGGAAGGCACATGAGTCAAAAAAAGCCAACAATGATTGCATAAAAGAAGCCTATAAACAACTTAATGAGGCATAAGGGGAGTTCAAGCACTCTAAACCACCAGGTAGTGATACACCCATGTCAAGGATGTTGGGTTAAGGATCTAACAAGGATGTCAGTTAACTCTAGAGAAAGGAGAGACATGTTGTTTGAGGAAGGAGAGAAGAATGTCCAAAGTTTAGATAGAATATGCTATTATGATTCATTCGTTAAACATTAACTAAAACTTTCGTCTATGTTGTCCTACTCTAGTACTCTTATCTCTTTAGCTTATACTTTATGACATTATATATCCGATTTGTGGCATGGGATATTTTACTGATCTCTAGAACCTAGTGATAAATAATAATTATGTATCACTGTATAAGTTTCGATTTTTTGTGTCCCTGGGTTTATAACTCGAGACCAAAGAGCTTATGTCTTCCAAATGTTGTTTGGAGGCTTCTGATTATGACTACTTTTGGTTTCCTCGACAACAACAAAACTTGTAGCACAAACTCTAGAGCTCATTTTATTTCTTTTGATATATTATTACATTTGAAGTGAATGAAACAATGCAACTTTGAATATCCTCGTCTTGAAAGAACTGTATGAATGGCTATGTTGCATGGATATTTCTATTTGGAGCCTTACTCGTGTCATACCCATACCCAACATCAAAACTTTAGCGGACACTCCTTGGATATTTGCATACACTTATTCAAATGTGTACTCAATTATATAATGCATGGTTTAATTTAAAACGCTCGTCATATACTTCTTGGTCATGTATCCAGTATCCTACACTTCACATGCAATTCTTGAAACTCATGGGACATATGTTGGGTTTGTTTCTACCACTACCCAATTTAAAAATATGATTAGGAATGGTATTTTAGATATCATGTTAAAAATGAGCTTTGTAATTTTATAGATCCATATTATAAAAGAATTATATAAATGTTAAATGAATTTTATTCATAGCACGTGAAATGAAAAAACAATGTTGATCTCATGTAAATTATTATTATATACATATGTGGGTTACCATGCCCCTATACCCTACCTTTTACAAATTTGTTGTATACTACATCTATACATGTACTTGTATAAGTGTCCATGTAACTTAGATCATAAGAAACGACACTTTTCTTTTTATTTGGTTTCATGCTGAAGTTTCTTTGATCTTGTTTGAATTTTATAATTGCCTAATTTAGTTTTTTGGTTTTGGTTCATATATTTTTAACTTTCCCCCTAAGTTGCATTGACACGGATATGGATATGGGACACGACAAATCTCTAACATGTAGGATATAGGGTCACGGCTATATGTATGTATGTATATATGTATATAATTATAATTTACATTAGAGTTAATATTGAATTAAAATCTATGTTACCTAGGTACTTCTACTTAGAAGTTGTACTCGTATCAAACATGTACTCATCAATGTTTTAAACGCAAAAGGTGAAGTCAAGGCGATGAGATCTAATGTTGTCTGAGGTGAGAGGCGCCAAAAAAAGCAATCGCCTGAGTCAATCACGGCGATAAATATTCAAAAAATTTATAAACATTACAAATAGTATGCAAATATCAGTAAATAACTACAAGACAAATTAATTACAGCCAAATTTTCAAAGTCACAAATCTAATAAAGCATAAATTATCAAAATGAAGTAGTAAGTAACAAAATTTGAATAGCAATATTAACCAGTAACTGCTAACATAGATAACTAAGCAATAAACTTTTAGACTTTAAGGTTCAAATTGTGACATGTCCTCAAAATAATATACGTAATAAAGTACATTTCAACAAAAAATAGCATGAAATCAACAATGAAAAAAAATTATTTAGAAAAACAAACTTTACTTTATCAGACACCTTTTGCACCCTCAAAATTTTAAAATAGAGACAAACACCTCCCGCCTTGCATTAGATGCCTTATGCGAGCGCCTTAGGCGCCAAGGCAAGGTCACGAGGCCCCAAGGAGAGCTCTTGAGGAGCCAAAAGGCGATCGCCTGAGTAGCCTTCATCGCTTGACTATATGCAAGGCACTAAGCTACAAGATCGCCTCGCCTGAGCGCCTGAGGCGCTAAGGTGCATTGCCTTTAAAACACTGAAACCCGGTACCCAAACTTCCTAGACACTTCTTGAATATATGCATATGTTTGTTCAAGCTTATACTAATATACCACATGTTTTAATTAAACACTCCACTTCTTAAATGTATAGTGTCCACTTCACATATATTTCTAATATATCGATCTTATGTAAATAAAAATAATAATGTTGATCTTATGTAAATTATTAAATTTAATATATATAACTAATTTAACATACATATTTATAGTCGTGTCTCAGTACGCTACCTTTTACAAATTTGTTGTCTCTCGTACCACCATCCATACCCATAACTATGGAACTTAGATTAAGATACCTATTATATTTATATGTTTCTTTCTGTTACGTATACCAATTAAGAATCAAGTTAAATCAAACTAACTAAGAATAAGGTTTAACAACAAAAGTTCAGTTTTGATTGTATAGGATAAATGGATAATACAATGAGTTTTTTCAAATATTTAAGTGACGCGTTTCAATTTTAGACTTTTTAGGGTTAAAAAACCGATTGATTTTGAATCCAATACTAAAGAAACTACTTTAGGGTATGAGTAATAAGGATTCGGGAAATCATTTTTTCCTTTGAACCACACGTGTACATTGCGTGTACAGGGAGAATCCGTGTCCAACGCGTGTACGACATGGAAACCGCACCCAAAATGTTGTCTCTGAGTAACCTAACTTTCTCCCACTTGTAGTAAGTCCATGTATTCTGTTTGATGTATCCTGCATCCTTCACAATGTTGGATGAGCGCCCAAATTTGTATAAGCTTGAGAATGTAGTCTTGTACAATTTATTCCTTATGTCTTATTTGAAGATACATTATCTTATTTCGTGACGGGGATTACGAGGAAGCTATTTGCTACCAAGTACTTGGAACCTACTTTTGTTCTTTGATCATACTGAATTCTTGCAGGGAATGGTATTTGTTGATAGGGATGGAAAATATTTTCGACATATATTGAATTGGTTGAGAGATGGTGTGATTCCTACTCTCGGAGATTCGGAATATCAAGAATTGTTGCGAGAAGCAGAATACTATCAGCTAATTGTAAGTTACAACTCTAAAGCCAACATGTCTATACCTTCCTTTCATTTCTTTTTGTCCATTTAACTTATATTTAAAGTTATGTATCATTTGACGGTTAGATACTTACAGGTGAGCATGAAGAATGTGGGAGGATTATTAAGGTATAGCAAATGCCAACTAAGATCACTGTAATGAACACTTTGTAAGATAATTCAACACAAGCCACTTGATGTTGCATATATATGTTAATAGAAAGGAATTGTTTAACGGATGGAGCTTGGAACTCTGAAAGGGATGGTGGGAAGGAGAAGGGTAAGAATAGTATAATCACATAGGGTGTTTATATGAAAACCATCTTAACTTTTGTCCAAATGGATATTTACAACCTTTTTTTATTATCAAAGTCATTTACATTCGCTAACATGTTTGCGATGTCATACCTTTTGATATTTTCTGTTAAAAAAATCTAAAGTTTCTATTATACCCCCAATCTAACCTAAGAGGAAGAAAAAAAGGAAGGGGAGGTGGGCGGTGAGGAGGTTAGTGGTGGGAGAGGAGGAGAGGGAGGAGAGGAAGGAGGTGAAGGGGGGTGAGAATGGAGGAGCAAGAGGGGAGAGGGTGAGGGAGGTCGAGGGGGCTATTGGTGGAGGAGGAGAGGAGGGAAGGGGTTATGGTTTGGAGAAACCCTAGAGGTGGAGGATATGGTGGAGGACGGGGAGGAGGAGAGGAGATGGGAGGGAGGAAGTGGAGGAGGCCATTGGTGCAGGGGGACGGGAGGAGGGAAGGGTTAGGATTTGGAGAAACGTAGAGGTGGATGCGGTGGAGAAGGATGAGGAGGGGGAGAGAAGAGGCAAGGGAAGAGATGGAGGAGGACAGGGAGGATGAGAGGAGAGGTAAGGGAGGAGGTGGAGAGAGGAGAAGGGTATAATATGTATTTCAGAATTTTTTGAGTTGAATAGTGGAAAAGGTGTGACATTGCGAACATATTAGTAAATGTAGGTGGTTTTGATAAAAATAGTGGTAAGTATCGATTTGGACAAAAGTTAAGGTGTTGTTCATGTGAAAATCCAATTATGTATTGCATAACGAAACACAAAAACAATTAGTAGAAAATTTTGTAGATATGCTTATCAAGAACAACAATCTTTGAGTTCTCTTTTCTGAAGTGAACAATTTGATTGTTCTGTACTTTGGAGAAACACATCATCAAGCGGGTATTTGACTATCTCCATGTCTGAGAAAGCTCATTCGAAGATAACAGTAGAAATTGGAAGTTACAATTAACATATATATTAACCTTCCAAGCGTTTTTAGAATATTTAACATATATACAATATAATAATTCATGAAAATTATAAAACCTTCCAAGCAAAAGATTAATAATAATATCCTAAACTATCCATATCAAAGTCGTTATACACTTAAAAGTAGAACTACTAAAAGTTTACAAGCGAAAAACTCTTCATAAGTCATAACACTTTAAAATGCTAATAAAATACCTCAGCTAGTCTTCCTCATCATCATCGTAGTGATTGGTGGTGGAAACGACAAAGAAAGATGGCGGAGGTTGACGTCTACGCTCAGCGGCAGTCGGAGATGGTGATTGGCGACAACTAGAGGAGGTAGAGAGGAGGCTACGTAGGAGTGGCTAGGTTTAGGATTTTAAAGCAACATATTTTTTGGGATCTTTTTTGACAACGATTGGGAGACCTTAGGGCAATTAAGTGCAGGTCAGGTCCGATATATTATGCGCCCACATAATTTTATTTTGTAGGCGCATACTCTTTTAATCGCTCAATTTTGTGGTTTAATCACATAATTGAGTGGGTTTCAGCAACCCAATATGTTTTGGTGCCATGTAGGAGTACTCGGGTAAGTAGTTGGCCGGGTGGAGAGTGTTTTTGAACACTGGCGATCTAGCATATTTGGAATTTGGTGGGGGACACATTTTAAAAGACAAAGAGAAAAGATCATTTTTTAAAACTCCTCAGAAGTACTTTTTTTTTGAGGTGGCCACATTTCATGTAAGACCGAGATGATAGGTTGAACCTATTAACTTTTGGAATTTTCAGATTCCTTACGGGGTCATGGCTTAGCTTATGTGATAGGTCTGTCCCAGGAAATATATAAATTTGTTCTGATGGACAAGGATGTAGTACAGGGTGTGATTCATTGAGGATGAGTAAGGTTTTCTGCAAGCTCTAGGGAACTAAACTGCATGCAGTCCGTATGCTATTTTTTCAAATTTAATTTTTTTTAGAGTTTGTTGACACTTAACTAACTGGTGAGATGCATATTGCATCCTGTGTCTTGATGTCATTTTACTAACATTTTTTTTATTACATTATAGCCTCTAATCTGGTGGCTGGCAAGATTCTAGTTATAACTGTTTTCTCCAGGATCAATAGCGAAAAATCATGTTAAGGACTAAAGCTTCTACAGAAGTACAACCATGCTCCAGAGAGAGATATATTTCCAATATATCTATATATATTACTTAAATTCATTATAGATTTCTCTTCGCAGTGATTAGATTGCTGCCTTCTCCTCCATATCAAACAAGAAAAAAGTGTGCATTTGTGTGTGTGTGGCATGCGTGAACGTGTGCGTGTGCACGTGTATTTAGCCTGATCTTTATCATTTGATGTCCTTCAAGATTTCCAGATGTTGTAATTGTTTTCTTCACTGAGCAATTCTGATATGGATTTGTTGCTTCGTAAGGAGGTTCCTTATACATATTGTTGCCTTCTGGTTCAAAGTTATTCTCACTTTCTTTTACAGGGACTAGTTGAGCATATAAACATATGCATGAGCAAGAAAAAGGATGAGGACAGCTCGTTAGCCGAATTAACACGTAAAGATATCATCAAATGCGTTCAATCCGATAAAATCAGATTCCGAGGGGTGAATCTGTCTGGCCTCAATCTTTCTAAACTTGTAAGAGAGACTGCTCTTCTAAATTAATTTGATCATTATGAAATGGTTATAGTTATACTTGCTGTTTTTAATGCTCCCACAGAATTTTTGTTTATACTATGTCTTTCCCTCAGTAATACAAGAATGTTAACTTATATTTTCTCTGTTCATCAACGCCACTGTGGAGGGACTAGTATTGGTGTGAGTTAACCAGGCATTTTCATTGAAGTTACTCATTATGGTTGCCATTGTTTATGTTATGTTGGGGTTTCGAAGCATTGACAGAGATGAGAAATTTAGAAGGTTTCTTTTTTGCTAACCTTTGATAATCTGTTATGATTGTAAATGTTGCACTATACTGATCATGATTTAGCTTGTACATGCTGCCACAGTCTTTGCCTTCACTCGTAAATGAGCCATTTCTCTTTCTCGGCGTCATTCAAGCTTCTAACGGGGTTGGACATGGAGCGTGCTCAAACTGGAGAAGCCTAAAGAAAATAATTTACCAAAAATTTAATGACTGCCAAGCTTATAAAACCTGTACAAGGCTGTGCAACAATCATGCGAAATGGAAGCATAAAAAGGACTATCTTTGAATCTTGACAGCCAATTGGTTGATAGTATGCACTATGGAGACATTTGATTGTTATTCAACTCAAGCTCACACAATCAAGGTCCAAACCTCCAACTTCCTATAACCCAGAAAAGTAGAGGTAGGGATGTCCTATGATGGAGTCATATTAACCTCGGAGACACACAAAGTGCAAGAGCCAAATAGAAACACTTCAACAGAATGCTGTTGCATTTGCAGTAATAAAATATGATTGTTAAACCTCCTCTTGCGTAATGGGAAAAGTGGGTTGAATCATTGTTTTTGCTGAACCTCTTGGTGAAGTTTCTGTTATAAACCTTTCCATGTCTAGTACGAAAATTTATAATTGAATACAGAAAATTTTGGAGTTCTATACTTGCTTAGTTTGTGTTGATTGAATATATTGAAAGTTAGTTGATGATCTCTTAGGACCTTTTGTTTGCTGGTAAAGACCAAAGTTCTTGCAGAGGTTTCTGTTGTTTGCTATGTTGCATGGGTACGGGTTCGGATACCTGTACAGGTACGCGTACAGGGTACGGGACACAAAAAATTTGCAAAAGATAGAGTACGGGGACACGGCTATACACACACACACATTATATATTGGAACTAATAATATATATGAGAGCAATGATGAGAATTAAAATTCCTATAATGGTTTTATGTTTATTTTATTATGTGGATTATAAATTGGAAAATTACTAGTTTTTGAACTAGACATCCGAGCAACCATTCAAAATCATAATTTAAAATCTGACCTATGTCCAACGAGTTTCAAGAAGTGGATGTGAAGTGTAGGATATATGTTCCAAAAACGTATGACAAGGGCTTTTAAATTAAAACATATGTTGTATAATTGAGTCCATGCCTGAATAAATGTATGCACAGCCCAACATGCTGAAACAGAGGGTGGTGCTCACGGGCCACATTCCTGGCCGACTTGAATCTAAACATGCCAGAAGACTCGGTTATATGCAAGGAGTGTTCAGGGAGTTTGGGTACAAGTATGGGTACGGGTCGGCTATGGGTATAGCTTCAGATTAGAAGTACCCAGGTAAAATAGGTTGTTTGCAGGTAAAATAGGTTGTTTGTAGTTTTTAAGGTTGCTGTTCTGGAAGTTACAAGGGAACACCATCAATTTTGTCATTTTAGTATCATTCTAATATATTGTCTTGTACCGGCTATTTTCTCTTACATGTTCTATTATCTGGTGAAGATAAAAGAAAACTTTGTTCAGACATATCTTTGTTTCTTTGTCTGTATTTATTTTCAAGTATTGAGTACACTTAGTAGACTGATGTATAAATCAATTTTCTTTGAAGTATGCATGTTGCCGATATTGACTTTTTATCTTTGTATCCCACAGGATCTTTCCTTTGTTGACTTCACATATGCATATCTTCAGAAAACCTCATTTTTAAGCGCAAATCTCCAGAAAGCAAAATTTGGGGTAGGTATTCAATCTGATTGTCTTGCTAGATATTGTTTTTGAGAAAGTCTCTGCTATGCATTTATCCTTAGATTTTACACGCTAATGTGTGGTCCAATTGCCTTTTGTTTTTAACTTCGGAAGTTAATTCTGCTGCTTATCTATTATTCTAGCCTTATGATTTATGTAAAGACCTGAAACCAGGTGTTGATGACTGGCCATGCTATATTGATGTATATATTTGAAACATGGTTCTTTTCTCCATACCAAATCAAGTTTTCTTTTCTTTTTCATTAAATTTTTAGTGAATTAGTTCTTGTGTAGTGGGTATTATATCATAACATGTTGAATATTCCTTAACAGGATGTGGAAGCAGATTCATCTATTTTTCAGGATGCAATCTTGCGTGAGTAAGATACTTCATCAATTTTTCCATAGTTTATGTTGTTCATACTTGAGCAGTATTTTAATTAAATTTAGCCTAAACATAGTCTATTGAGTGCCTGGCCTACCTGTTAGTAAAAGAAAAAGATAACGGATTTACATACTCTAAAAAGATATCTTCAATTGAGGATAAGCGAAAGGAGAATTCCTTTGAGATGGTTCCAACACGTGTCTATCATGTAGTATCTAGGAAGAGCAATAGAGTTCTCAAAGACTGGTTAAACTAGTTGTAGGCCCAAAAGGAACAGGTACTAAGGCAGTAAAAGAATTATCTGTCGGTAGCTAATTTAACAGGAAAATATATCCGCATAGAAACGAAGAATTTATGTATCTGATCCTATATTTGGGGAAAAAGTTTTGAAATTCCAATGTGAATGAGGTGTAATTTAGTAATATTAACATAACTAAGTTTGAATACCAATGTAGATCATGTTCTGCCTCTGATGCTTGTATAAACATTTAATTAGAAATTCAATCAACATCATTTTGAGTGCTATTTGTGAGTTCTCTCCTGGGGAAAGTCATTCAGATCATTCTATATGATCTGTAATAATCATTTTTTAGTACCATTCAACCCTCTAAATTTTCTCTATGGACCATTTTCTTATGGTATTTTACCTTTTCTTTACAAAAGGTGCGAGTTCACTGGGGCAAATCTTCATGGAGCTATATTAGACAGGGCAAATCTTCAGAGTGCAAATCTACAAGGTAGTCTACTTGCGGATCTCTTTCAAAATTGTTGGTTACTTTTTATTACTGTAACACTTGTGGTCAATATTTCAGTAACATTGTAATGATCAGTAGAAAGGTGATGTCACTTTTCCATTCAGGACTTATTTCATGTTAAGGTTTACCTAGTAGACGTCTATTTAGTAAAACCTTCCTGACTTCCTATTCACCCCAAACCTTTCTAGTTGGGTTTATCATAATGCTTTTTATATAACGTCAATATATTGACTGAAGAATATCTTTAAATAAGTTGAGTAAGCTAGCTACACCATTCAAGAGGATTTTTTTATCTTTCCAAATCTTAGTGAAGGAGTTTTGACTTTACTCCATTTTGAGTTAATGTTGGACCACTATCTGTTTGGGCCATCATACTACAAAATTCAACATGTTCTTTTGCCAGCTATTTGTGGAGGTCTGAGAATCTGAGGTACAAAATGTTGCATAGAGAATTGGATGAACCTCCGGAGGTATAATTGTCTACAAATGCTAAAATCTCATCATTCTGTTGCTTCTGCAGATGCATGCTTGATAGACTGCAGTTTATGTGAAGCAGATCTTCGTTCTGCGCATTTGCAGGTTGATTCTTCTTTTCCCTTAATCCATTTTACTGACTAAAGGAAATGCTTTTTTCTTATGAGTTTTTGGCTCTGTGGCAAAGCGTTATTTTCTTTTGACCAAGACAGTGCTTTTATAACTAGTTCCATTCATTTTTTTTTAAAACCAAAAGCGTCATGCGTATGTATGTATGTATGTATGTATCTCTCTCTCTCTCTCTCTCTCTCTCTCTCTCTCTGTGTGTGTGTGTATGTGTGTGCGCGCGCGCGTGTGTGTGGGGTAAAATACACAAAAGGCCTTCCTTAATCTGAAAAAATCAGACCAGGTAGCAACACATGCAGTAGAACAGGACCCACTACATACAAAAGTAGGATATACAAAATAGTGGCACCAACAGGTCTGATGTTCACCTACACACACTGCCACGAACATAAGGGGAACCATGAGTAGTTCCGTTCATAACCTTTATTAATAAACTATGAAATGTTGAAAATTTTATACTACACTGCATCTACTTAAGCTGAACGTTCTCATGTAATCTGAAGCCCATGTATGAATAACCCAAGAGGTCATACCAGGTCAAATTCCTTCCAGATCGAAAAAAAAGTTATATTCTATCTCCAGGCCACCCAGAAAACAAAGATAGCAGCAATTAATTGATAAAGTCTAAGTCATGTAATTGCAAGATTCATTATTCTTGCTACACCAGAATCTTATTCTTGTGCAAGCGGTGATCTTTGTTATATGTATGAATACTCTTAATAAAAAGATGGGTTTTTCTTATATTGGTTCCCCCAAATCTGACTTATATTTAAACAAGTCCCCCAAATCTCAAATATTTTAAATAAGTCCCCCAAATCTATTTGTATTCTTAAATAAGTCCATGAAATCTCATCTATTTTAAATAAGTTACTCAGATCTATAAGTTCTCTTAAGTAACTCTCTCCAGTTTAAAAATTGCCAACTTAACTCTAAATTACCTAAACTACCCTAATCTTGCTAGTTTCCCCCTCATATTCCCTAGATGGTTACGCCTAATATATACTTGCAATGTAGTTCAGTAGAGACATCTCAACAAATAGAAAAATGAGAAGAGACAAAGAGTTTCAGGGGAAATATCTAGGAAAGAGTAGGGCGAAACATGAAAGATTTATGGAATTTAGTTAACTTGGAGTTAAATTGATAGGTTTTAACATAGGGGGACTAATTTAAGAGAACTTACAGATTTGGGGGACTTATTTAAAATATATGAGATTTGGAGGACTTATTTATCAATACTTAAAGATTTGGGGGACTTATTTAAAATACTTGAAATGTGGGGTTCTTATTTAAAATATTTGAGATTTGGGGGAATTATTTGAAAATAATTGAGACTTGGGGGACCAATATAAGCAAAACTCTAAAAAAATAGTATGTAACATCAATTATAGTGGCGGCAACAACAACAACAGGTGTTCCCAATTAATAACTCATGTTGATGTACATTGACTTTAACTTGTTACTTCTTTTGCAACTCCACTTCAATTGATTAGTAACTGTTAACCAATTTTGCAATATGTCAGAATGCTAAGCTTACAGGTGCCAACCTCAGCGGAGCTAATCTGGAAGGAGCTAATTTGAAGGTAGACAACTTCGTTTTGTTGCTATTGTTGTTAGTCATTAATTCTTCTATATGGGTAAAATATGGCATGCAAAATAACTTGGTTGTCCTTAAGGGTATGTATTCTAAAGTGTTTTTGCATGATAGCACATTCACTAATGATGCTCCGTCGTTATATTGCTTCTTGGGTCAGATACTTTCTCCATCTTTTTAGTTTTTATTATCCTGTTTATATACAGTTCATGCATTGTTCTTTGACTTGAGAATTGTACCTAAACTATCATGCCCAGTAAGAATTCTTAAAGATATTTTTCAATCATCCTAAATGATGACATGAACATCAATTCATACAACAGTTAATGATTTGAAGCTAACTGGTCAAATTCTACATTTTTCTTCATAGAAGATTAAATAATCCTGTCAGCATTCTCATCTCCATATGATCACACATTTTGGGCAGTCGCTTATTCTTTTTAACTGGGTTTTGATTGTAGTCAATTTATATCGAGGGTCAAGTAATTTGCAATCAAATTGCATTTTTTGTTTTGTTTATACTAATGTACGTGCATTCTGTTACTAATGCACTTGAACTGCTTGTAATGGTGAAAAGTGAAAAATAGTGCGATGCTTTGAAGAATGAAAAAGGAGAAAACGTTGATATTCATTTCATCAATTTACATGGTTTGCAGGGTGCGAAGCTGAGTGGTGCAAATTTGGAGTTTGCAAATCTTCAGCGAGCTTACCTGAGGGAAGTTGATTTACGTGATACGGTAAGTTTGTGCATTTGTAGTTCCCATTATAGTCTGTAAGAGGTAAATTAATCTGTAATCAGTGTTAATGCGTGAGGCGCAATACCGGGAGGGGGGGGAAGTATCTTTAGGCGCACATGCGCAAAGCGCAACGCTATGTGCGCGCCCAAGTGATGCAAGGCGCACACCGCACACATAATTTTTTAGCACGAAAGAACATGTTTAGGAATTCACATAAAAAATGGCAGGATATATAATATCTTATTACCAAATCACAAAATAATATCTTAATTTTTAATGTTAACACATACACAGTTCATAATTTTTCAAATCAAATGTCAAATCAAGATTGATATCCAAGCAAAATCATATAGCAAACGAGGATTAGTTAGGGTCATCAATTGAAGGCTACCAAAAAGGCCTAATAAATTTATTTTGCTTTTTGGGATATGGGTTATCAAGTATAAAGACTTGATGGAAATGTTAAACAAACAAAAATATACAAGTCTATGTACTTCATGCACCCTGCACAAAGTCAAGATGCTTGTTAGGTGCACAAAGAAGTCAAGATGCATCAGATGCGGGGCGCTTTGCCACTGCCCCGCATCACAGGGTGCATGAGGCGTAGTGAGGCACACGCCTTTGAAAACACTGTCTGTTATACTTAGTTAATATGCTAAGCATACTTTGATCTCTAGTAGAGTTACTTGACCTGTTCACACAACGGCACACCTGTGGGACATTTGGTGTCTGCTTGAATCTGGCCACCACATTTATTCCTAAGAGATGCATTTATGACAGAAAAATTTATCTATTGCATTTTTTTGTATCATCTCATCCTTTTTGATAGTTACAATTCCAAACATTTTTGTTTGTATCAAATGCTCTTGGAAATAATGTCTCTGTTGAGCATCTTGATACAGAGTTGAATAGTCCGACTATTATGTGCTTATAGTTAGTTGATCAGTAGGTTTGCTAGGGATTCCTTTTTTTGTTGAATTTATGTGCTTATAGTTAGTTGATCAGCAGGTTTGCTAGGGATTCCTTGTTTTTTCATATCTAATGTTGTAAATGCAGCCCAACAAGTATATCTTAACCCCAACCTTGTAATTGAATCCAGACCCTTTACCCGAGACCTAAGTTACCCGAACGCTTCATTGAGACTCCTGTATTCATGTCCAACACTTACTCATGTCCGTGTCCATGTTTGTGCCCAGCACTCCTTGGACACTTCTTGAATTTATACATAAATTTACTCAGGCATGCATAATACATGTTTTAGTTTAAAATACTCGTGATACACCTCTTGGACGTATATCTTGCCCTTCACCTCAAATTGTGCAACTCATTAGACTTGAGTCAGGTTCGTTGTTGCCCATACATAGTTCACTAAGTATGATTTTAAAAGATCATTTGGATATCTACTTCAAAATTGACTAGTTTTTCAATTTATATTTATAAATCTATGTAATAAAGGAAACATGAAAATGCTATAGGGATTTTAGTTCTAAATAACATATAAATGAAAAAACAAAACTGATCTTATATAAATTATTAAATTCAATGTGTACATATAGCCGTGTCCTTGTATCCTACCATTTACGCATTTACCATGTCCCCTATCTGCACTTGTGTCCATGCCCGCACCAATACCCATGCTACATGGCCTGACACATATAAATTTGAGCGAATCAGATAAGTTGGGTTTTTAGATTTAGTGCAAGCTAGCATTCTAATCCACATTTAGTTTTAAGTGGACCCCTCAGGGAAGTTGCTCATCACTGCTCTTCTGAATTGCAAAGGTATCTATATGACTGTACTGCACCATATAGTACATGTATTTGGTGGGATACATTATATGTCTTTATGTTTGTTATGCATCCAAGTTATTGGAAAACAGATAATTCTTAGTATGGCAGAACCTTTGTTATTTCTTTCTAGAGATGGCATAAGCCCTTAAAATATTACAAGCACGTGAGAACTCTAAAAAACAAACCAACACAAGCCAGAATGGAGTATAAATAGAAGACATTGCAACCAGATAACCATGACAAGCGTAATGAGTAAACATATGGTTGCACGTGTACGCATGTACGACGCAAGGATGGGTGAGGCCTAAACCCACAGGAATACATCATTATAGTTCTAGGAGACACTGCCCTTATCAACGGAGTGTCCTCAGAACCAGCAGCCACTATCACAAGATATATAAACACCCCTCAAGACTTTAGATCTGATCAGTTATGTCGGTTGCCTGATAAAAAATCAGAGAATGTCATGATGCTGTGTGACTGGATGTTCTCTGCCACCATTAAAAAGAATGCCTTGCTAAGCAAATTCAGCATGGTTGGATAAGTCAAACAATGTGACCAATGGATAACTTGTCTGGCACTGTCATAATACCACACCCTCTCATAGACAAGGAGAAGTCAAAGCAAGACCGTTCTTCTCCTCCATCATGCATCAAAATCCAACATTACGATTAGATTCTAAAAATATTTTAGTATGAAACATAAACAAGTACATATCAAAATCAAATTCATAAAACAAACACTTGGTATGTGCTAAGTAATTAATAGAAGATTGTCAATTATATATGATAATTGTATCATATATATATATATAAATAAAAAAAGACATTTTAGTGTTTTAGTGTGTACTTTTGCAATTGCTCGATGGTTTTTGATATTTTATGGTGATGTCGATGCATGATATTACGAAGGACAATCAATTTTACAACTAATCTATTGCATTGCATTCTTGACTTATTAAAATTATTGGATTGTATCCTATATTATAGATGAAAGAATGTGAATATGTGAATCACTGAATTATTAATTAAAAAGACAATATCAGCCCTTTAAAAACACAATTCAAAAAAGAAGTCTCTTGATAATTTGTTAGAAGTTTAGAGGAGGATTAGGAGGGGTTTGGCCGGAGGCCCGGGCGTAAACGGGTGAGTTAATGGGTTTTGGTTTTAATAATTACTTTTGGCTTTTGCATTATGTTTTTTGGGTTTTGAACTTTTTATGTCTCTAGTCTACTAGTTTTGGGCTTTTAGCATTTGGGTCTATTTGTTGATTGGTGGAAACATAAATGGGTTTTACTCAATATTTTAAATATAGGCCGATAAACCGATATCATCGGCGATTTATTGGTTTTGGGGGCCTTCCGCTATGATAAGTTCGATTCTAAATCGCTTATCGTTTTTGGATGTTTATCACCGATAATGCGGCGATAAAGTGAGTTGTTAGCTGATATTGTCAGCCAAAAAATCGAAATTATTTGCCTATGGTTTGAGTTCTGATTTCGGGCAACAGGCACCTAGTTAATGCACTTTAAACCCGATCCGACCCTTGTTTTTACCATTGGTTAGTGATCCTAAACATAATTACTTAGGCTCAGTTTGGATACCATGGTGTTTTACTTGTTTTCATGATGTTTTTATCAAAAACAAAACATTTTGTGTTTGAAAACCATGGTGTTTTTGAGCTAAATATCCTCAAATAAAAAACACAACACTTATTTCAAAACACCTTTTAGATGTTTTAAAGTTTGGTGTTTTGATTTTGAGTTTGAGAATGTGTTAATATAATATCTAACATAATATATTAAATTTAATTAATATAGAGTTATTATCAACATGCTTATTATATTATACTATACTATATTATAGTTAATTTAATATCTAAATATCCTCAAATAAAAAACACAACACTTATTTCAAAACACCTTTTAGATGTTTTAAAGTTTGGTGTTTTGATTTTGAGTTTGAGAATGTGTTAATATAATATCTAACATAATATATTAAATTTAATTAATATAGAGTTATTATCAACATGCTTATTATATTATACTATACTATATTATAGTTAATTTAATATATTAGTAATATTTATTAAATAATATAAAAAGATAATAAATAAAATATCTTATATAATAATATAGTAACATATTAAATACCAATATTTAATATGTTAATAATGTATTATATAATAAATAAATAATAATAAAATATAAATAAACTAATAAAAAATAATAA
>NC_033798.1:73940164-73949081 GCF_001876935.1 Asparagus officinalis | reverse complement strand
TACTATTAATAAACTAACATATTAAAAACTATAATATAGTATATAATATTAAAATATTTATAATATATTAATTTATTAATAATAACATATTAAAAACTATAATATATTATATAATATTAAAATATTTATAATATATTAATTTATTAATAACATACTACTAATAACATAATATTAATATTATTAATAATATTATATTATATGAATAATTGTATAATATTATATTATATTAGTAATAGTATAATATTATATTAATAATAAAATAACATTATTATAAAAATATTAATATCATATGCAACAATAACAAATTGATATACCAAAATAATTAAATATATAATTATTTGAAAATAATATGTAATAATTATAATATAATATAACTCATTAAAGTACAATATAATATTATAATACATTATACAATATTATATTGCATTACATTTAATACTTATAATACTATAATAATTGTAAACTAAATATTATAACATTTTATTTACAATATATTTTATTATAATTAATATATAATATATTAACAATATGTTTAATACTAATGTTATAATGGGTCAAACTAGTATTGATCAAAAATACTTAACATGATGTTTTGAAAACATTTTAAGGGAAAAACACAACACCATAGTGTTTTCTTATAAAAACACAAGGAAAACACCATGGTATGCAAACGAAGCCTTACATTTTGGTTTGTTTATATTTCATTAAGTATGGTTAGATTACATTTTAGAATATTACATTATGTATATCACCATCCGGTAATGTCACTCTGATAAATACTACTTATCCTCGATATATCCCCAATATTCTATTTGATATGGATTTTGACTGTCCAATAAATCCCCAATAACTGATATTTAAAACATTGGTTTTACTTGTAAACATAAGAGGTGTTTTTGATTGGGCTGGGGTGCAATTTCTAAAAATTGTTTGAGGGGGCAGGTTGTAAAAAGTACAAAGGGTTGTACGCTGATTAGAGAAATTGTAGTGGTGCAATTGCTCCCGAGGAGGGTATGTGAATCTGGCACTGTTATCAAGTATCAAGAGCTATTATGATCACTATAATCTGTCAGAGCTCTCGTCTTTGTTTTGTTGGAGGCAAACTCAAATTGATAACAAAAAACTCTAAATTTTAATGGAAAATGGATAGAAATTTGGAAGATGGACTTAAATGAAGAATGATGAGAGTGGTTAGGGTTAGCAGATATCAGGAGTGATGCAGCTAGGGTTCTCATAAGTTTCCCTGCTGGCATGCACTATATTTTTCGTTGAAGTTCCGTTATGCTTTAGAAATTTAAAGACATGCTAGATGACTTCCTTAAAATGGATAAATAAGATGTATAGTTTACCCTTTACACAATTAATTGTCCAATATTTCTCCCAATTTCCTCCTAAATTATGACCATTCATTGTTTCATCTTATAGTTAGAAGTGAGCTGATGAGATTGTCTCCTCTCCTCCTAAGAGGAGAATAGTCCTATATGAGGAAATATTAGTGAAATCAAAACTTAGAGGATGTTGATTGTAGCATTAGTATATAAACATACATGTTTATATACATGAACTTGTATGGTTGGAGAGCTTAACTGGTTGCATATGGTATAGAAAGGGATCTTATTTGATACTTGTAACATATTCGCCCCCTGCAAAAGATAAACTTTCATTAACTAGGTTTAACAAAAGAGTTTCCCTGTCTAAAACTCTCAACCGCGTTATCGTTTCCATTTCTCTCTCCTTTTCTTTAATTTTTCTCAACATTAAAAAACCTTCACCCCTGGATCAACCAACGGGTATTTTGTTTCTTTTGTCACATTAGTTCTTCACTCTCAAAATCTTTTTTAACCCCAATAAGGTCTCATCTTTTCAAAAAGGCCTTTTGTAATGAATATTAATTATAGAGTCAATGCAATATTTTGCTTGATAATAATTTGGCTTTACTTCGTGGTATTAATTTTGACTCACTTCGGTTGTCAAAAAGATTCCAAGGCATCCAAGAATAGGCTAAAGGTGAAGAGGGTGCTCTTTTGAGGAGAAAGGTTATGTGATGGAAGCGGAATAAACTGTGATGGAGGTTACTCATTCTACGTATCATGCACATACTAAAAAGATGCATAAACAGTGGAGGTCTTACAAGTTAGCTTATATAGGATTGTTAGCATATGTTGTGTTTGTTGTGGTTTGTGGAGTGTGATAATGGTAGTATGCATTTCCTAGTTGCATATTACTTTTATCATCTTTTTATCATAGTTACATTTTATTATCGCTTTTCTTTACTCAAATTTTATAATCATATCAGTACATATAGATTTTTCTGTACTAGAATATTGAGGATGTCAATTGTAGATCGCGAAAAATTAGTTTAGTATTAGAATATCAAGTCTAGGTTTAATAAAATGATTTTCAAAGTATGCGCCTTTAAAACCTTCACCGTCCATGCACCTTTTCAATATGTGCTGTGACACAGAATAGCAACATCCATCACAATTTATTCAGTTTTATCACATAACTTTTCTCCTCCAATGATCACTGTCTTCTCGTTAAGTTGATACTTGGAGGCACTGAAATCTTCTAGACAGCTGAAATGAGTTATGATTAGCACCATTAAGTAAGACTAAATTTTTATCAAGCAAAATATTGTCTCGCCTCCAAATTTAATTTCCATTACAAAAGATCTTTTTGGAAAATATGAGACCTTGTTGGGGTTAAAAGAGGGAAGGCCTTGTGCTGAAAGATTTTGAGAGCAAAAAACTAATAGGACAGAGGAAACGAGATATCCGTTGACTGATCCAATGGAGAAGATTTTTTTAATGGACATTGGGGAAAATTAAAGAATGGGGGAAGGAAACGAAAACAATAAGGCAATTGATAGTTTTAGATAGGGAAAACTATTTTGTTGCATCTAGCCATTGAAGATGATGACTATTTGTCCTTTGCAGGGGCTAATATGTCACAAGTACTATGTAAACCTATTGAGACTTTGACAAACGATGTTTATTTACACTAATATTTTCAAAAAGGACCCTTCCTATGCCACATGTAGCTACATATTTATGTTGTCCAGCTATGCAAACAGCAACTTTAAACACGTGCACGTGTGTTGCACATGGTTGTACTTGTTTTATGTTTTGAATATTTTTCGTAGGCTATAGATGAGAAAGTGGCTCGTGTGAAAAAAAAAAGATCTAAAGTAAAGCATTGAAAGAAGATTTTGAATGTTCACAAATAAATTTGATCTACACTGTTCATTATGATGTATATGTTTTAAAATTCATGGAGATAAAAAATTACATAGGTTTAGTGTTTATGGCCTATATATCTATGACCTAGAAATTAACAGTCTATAACGGTCTTGGATATCATTCTTTTATACTCAGTCCAGAATCGAACCAAAAATTGTGGAAGGTATATTGAAACCCCCACTCGTTTAGCTCACCACACAGTGTGGTGATATCTGTTATTTTGAATTACTTAAATTATAGGATAAAAATTCCAAATTATGTCATTTTTGATCCATTTGGATCTCATGACATGCAGATAGCAACAAATTGTTTGGATTAACAATATAGAGGGGAGAAGTGTATCTTAAAATGTGTGTAACTAAGTTATGTCATGTGTGCACTCTTACCTTATATATACATATGTAGGGTTTAATGGTTATAATGTGACAACTCATTTAGTAAAATGAACTATCAAGAGATCAAAGTATGAGACCCACACCCTAAGAATGTGACTCGTAGGGTGGGCCTCATCACATGGATATCTCTTGGTAGTTTATCTAGCAAAATAACTTGCTACCTCATTCCCATTATATATTTATTGGTGCTTGCATTTATGGGCATGGATGGCTTGTTATAACAGGATATGGATACTGCCTTTATACCAATTTTAGAAGCTAGTGTATAATGTAACATATTTCATACACATGACCTTGTGTGCATCAGTTGTCTTATGTTCTCACAAAAAGTACAAACCATAAAATCATAAATATCAGACGAGTTACCATGAATAAGTTGGAAGTTAGGGAACTATTAGCTACAATTAATATTTGATTTGAATAAAGGTAAAGTATGGTAAAAATGATTAGAAAATTATTATGAATAATAGATCTCATCTGTCAAGTATTATTTAAACTTATTCTTTAATCGACACGGAGCTAGCTGCCTGAAAGCCTCAAATGCAGATTGATAGGAAGATCAACCTTCATCATGACGGTTTGATTTGAAGTGTAGTAATGACTTTCAAATGTTTTGATAGCGGACCCCAACTATCCATTGTTTGATTCATTTTAACTCAAGCAACCCATTTCTTACTACGAACATGATTGTAGAATCTACATGAAGTACATGCAGACTACCTATGCATGGACCTGCACACAGCGACGGAGTCAGGTAAGGCCCAATGGTCCCCCCTCCTCCCCTCCCCCTGCGCGGGGATGGGGGTGGGGGAAATTTGAAGAATTGTTGTGACCGGGGGTATGTAACATATATAAAAAAGTATAGGGAGGCAATTGTAAGTTTATCTATATCCTTTCCTACTTGTGGCTTCCTCAATTCCTATCCTCACCATCTCCGATTCTGTGAGAAAAACAAAAATACCAATTCATCAAGAAATTTGATATCGAAAAGCACCCTTCGCTATAAGCAGGGGAAAAAACAAAATACCAAAGCCTTGAAGCTTCAAATCATCTTTGCCTTGTATCTCTACTTTCAACTTTCATCCTCACAAAAAAAAAGATTGCTTAGTGCCTTGCACTAAAAGAAATCTATTTCATTGCATTCGTTGCATTGATGAGGAATATGTCATGACACAATTTTAAGAAATGAAGGCAAAAAGTATGTTATTGTAATTACTACATTCTAATTTAAATTTTGATTTAAAAGTCGTGCTATATAATGATGATTATATACTGTCAATCCCACAAAAAACTATATGTACGTATCTAATTATTAGTTTCTTTGATCTTTTTGGACCCTTCACCAAAATTCCTGGCTCCGCCCCTATGCACAAACATACGCACATGCACCACCATGCACCCACAATCATACAAAGAATAGAGATTCGAAGATGGAAATGCAACCAGCTTCTAAGATGACCATAAATATGCTTGAAAGGCAACTAGCAGGCTAAAATACCAGATTAGTCCTAAAACACAAAAAAGTATTCGTTCATATCTAATTATTAGTTTCTTCGGTTTTTTCGGATCCCATACCAAAATTCCAGGCTCCACCACTATACACAAACATACACACGTGCACCACCCACAATCATTCAAGGAATAGAGATTAGAAGATGGAAATGCAACTAGCTTCTAATATCATCATAAATATATTTGAAACGCAACTAGCAAGCTAAAATACCAGATTAGCCCTAAAAGTGGCTCATTTACCACTTTGGCCTAAAACGTAACTTCGGCAACATTTTGACCTAACAAGTGACAAATCGAGTGACACATAGGCCTCTCTGATCGCTAGAGGCAATTCTTAATTTTTAACAAAAATATTAAAGGAATTTTGTATATGGATCCCTCAATCTCCCATATTTCCCGAATTAACCCCTCTTTCTCCTTTCCAAATTTTGAAATTTGTAAAATAACCCCTCCCTTTCCACTATATTGTCTTACTTTATCTTTTCCACCATCTCTTCCATTCTCTTCTCCAAATCTCTAGCCTCCCCTCTCTCTCACCCCCTCTCCCTTTTCCTCTCTCCCACTTACTCTCCTTCCTTATTTTGCCCACTTCTAATCCCCAACATCAAACATTCTACCACAAACTTAACCTCATTCTTCGTGGGAAGGGAGGGTGAGAGTTCTTTTATAAAATGTTAAACTTGAGGGGGTAAATCTGAAAATATGACAGCTTTGAGGGATATATATGAAAAAATCTTGTAATATTTTTGCGTTAAAATTCCCTCCGGCGATCGGAAAGGCTTATGTGTCACCGATTTGCCACTTCTTAGGTCGTGTCATCGGCATTGCTTTTAAGGCCAAGTGGTAAGAGAGAGTCACATTTAAGGTCAATTTGGTAATTTAGCCGGCAACTAGCATGTACACACACATCTATGCAGCGCACTGATGTTTCCTAAAAAGTTAAGCCTCATTGCAATCCATGGCAACTAGCATGCACGCACACGTCCATGCAGCACAATGATGTTTCCTAAAAAGTTAAGCCTCATTGCAATCCATCTCCCCTGCATGCAAAATTGTGAATGCATCAGAGGATTTTCCCTAATATCTTGTCTTTAGAGATGGAGATAGGCATGTTTATGTGTTTTTTTTCCCCTGATTGATTTTTATTTTATCTTTTGCCCCCTAAACAGAAATTGTTGGGGGCTAAACTTGGTGGTGCAAATCTACTGGGAGCCATTAGATGATTGGTCTCCATACTTCCAACAATATGCTGCCAGAGAGCACGAAATCGAAGATTGGATCTTCTTACGCCCTCCATTGTGCATCTGTACATCCTCTGAGGTTCTCTACTGTAATGTACCTACATGGGCAGCTTACTACTACCCGTCATAAGCTGCATTGTGACTGAAAGACTGTATTTGATGTTGCATGTTGTGAAAATTTTAGTCCACCATTTGGGGAACTTTTTCGGTGACTCCTTGATAATGTGTTTAAAGAATTGGCATGTGAAGTCTTCACTTCTCTTGTCTGTGGCTACCATGGGACGTGCCAAATTGAAGAACTTATGCTAACGAAAGGAGAACTTGTGCTAATGAAAGGAAACTGACCGTCCCCGCATCCGTCTTTTTTTTTCATAGTCTTCCGAGCCACATCTTTGATGAAGATGCATTTATAAATTTGGTCTAGAAGAGAACTTTGATCAGCTGAAGTGTTTATTGCTTATTAAGGAAAAGGCCGTTAAAGTTTAGCAATTCACTCAGCATAATATTACTATGAATAAAGAAGGAAGAACAAGCGGTGCATATTTGCAGTCTTACATGTTCTCAATCCGTTGTCTAATTTAACCATCTGAATGCAAAATCAAGATAAAAATACTGACAAAGATCAAAATAACTATAAAATTTGAGTAAAGACGACTATCGAATTTGAGTAAACAAAAAGCAATTATAAAGCATGACTCTTGACATATAAAATTAGATGTTCCCGTGGATAGGAGAAAACTTTGGTAATATGCGATGATGTAGAAATGTTTAGATGCAGCCGAACAACAACAAAAAAAAAAAAAAAAAGCAAAACCAGCACCGAATTTGAAATCTTTACCTATCATACACAAATAACAGCTTCCTCAAATTTTACATGAATTTATCTCCTGCAAATCTCCACCATGCTTTCAGGTCTCTGCCCCGTTATAAATGTGTGACAAAAGCAACATTCTTCGTGTCCAGGTTGACGGCAGAATGAATGATATCATCTGCAAAGCACATTGTTTCCCAATTTGAAATCTTCAGTATAAGCACAACTTTTACGCTCAGGATGATGGCAGACAGAAAGATACCATCCGCAAAGCACATCGATCCCAACTTGAAATCTTCAGTAGAAGCAGAACTTATAAGGAACGTATGCGGTGGCAGAAATAGTTAAAAAAAAATGAGGGGGGGGGGGGGGGGGGGGTAACATACATTACAACAGGATTAGCTCTTTTATTGGCAACCAACTTCGAGTTCATTGGAGAATATACTTGTACAAATTCTAGTGCTTTTCTCCTATATAGAACGAACTAAAGATAAAGCTTATAGAAATAACTTCCAAAAAAAGAAGAAAAATGTACCCTAAAGAAGAGAACGCTCCAGTAAAATATACATTTGAATAGATACAGCTGATCAGCATTTGCTGACCGAAATTTAACTTGCAGATTAAATAACCTCGAAGAAATATGATACCTAACTGGCCTAGTATAGAATGCCAAGTCGTAAAAATCATAAGGATATTTCTTTGCTTCCACCCTTAACATAGCATCAAGAAATATGAAAAATATGATACAACATATAGAAGCTTATCATTTGCTCCTCTGCCGCTTTGGTCGCCTCTTGTTGAGAAGCTTCAGCATGTTATCAGTAATATCTATCGGGTTATCATCCTCATCATCCTGAGGACTCTTATCAGAAGTCTGTGTCAGCCATCCTAAAGCTTCAATAGCTGCATCCCTCTCAGCCAGTTGCTTGCTCTTCTTTGGTTTTCCAACAAATTGCATCCCTTTGAACTCCGCTAGAGCTCTGAACTCGTTGGTCTTTAGATGCTTCGTCTTGTACTTTGGTGGACTGTGACCCGCTCTCATGAGTAAGGTCTGAAGCAAACTCTTTGGATTCATTCCATCCTTTATAATTCTGCTCTTGTTGTCAGTGTTGCCGCTGGTGAGCCTGGCTCTTTTGGTTTCACGGCCAAATACAAATCTTCCTTCGCATAAGTCAGCAGTGACCAACTCTTGAATTGCAAGCATTAGGTATTTGCCTTCCTTGTGAATGTCTGTGTTGGGGTCTTGAAGCTGCAGTGTCACATGCTTCGTTAGCCAGAATGTCAGTTGAAATGATTTCAGGCAGCATGGTAGTTAGCAAATTGGAATTAATGCATGACATTCTTAATTATGTGAAAATAAGAGAACCGATTGAGAATGTTTAGTCACATACATGCCAATAAATGCACCAATTAGATGAATTAATAAGATTATAGTTAATGAAGCAAAGAGGGTTAGAGATTGACCTAAAAGGACTTTGTTAGAAACAATTAAGAAGGATATGATAATAGTTAACTTAATGGAGAAGATGAAATGAAAGGAATATTGGGATTCATGTAGCCTACCCAAAAAATTTGAGATTATGGCATTGTTCTTGTTGTTGATGATGATGATGTTGTTGTTGTTCTATACGTTGTCGTAATTGTTCTTGTTCTTAATTAATTGAAAAAGGGTTAATTGCAAATAGACCCCTTGCTGTATCACCTAATCATGAATAGACC
>NC_033798.1:73827795-73940154 GCF_001876935.1 Asparagus officinalis | reverse complement strand
TTTGTGGTGAATAGACCCCCTGTAGTATTGGCCCAAGTGCGAATACACCCCTTAGCAAACTTTTTCGATCCTTCTAAAGTCTTTAAAAAATTAGCAACCAGCGGTCTATCATCAAGAACAGAACTATAGGGGATCTATCCAACTCCTTAAATGGTTAAACCTTCTTAACAATTTTAAGAGTCAAAAAAAAATCACTCAGGGGGTCCATTCGCAATTGTCTTATACTACAGGGGGTCTATTCAGAATTAACCCTCGAAAAATGAAAAAGAGGTTCAGGAATGACCCCAACATTCCCTAGAGTACCATATATCCACAAACTACTCAAATTCTACAGTTGTGTGAATAATCTATATACACTTGGTTATTTCTAAAATACTAACTTCTGCTTGTGAAAGCTCAGAGATAGCGTATTAAGGAGGGTACCTGTTATTTGCAGTGCCATCTCTCAACATGATGATTATTTCTGGATGCAATTTCTTAGTGTCATCATGTCAGCTAGCTATTTTCTCATTAGTTACATACTTTGTATTTAAAATGCTTCTAATATTCTGCCCAAACTAATAGTCTTGCATTTAAAAATTTGCCAATCATTACGCCTATTATTACTTTAACAATCCATTATTTGTTACACCTGCTACTTGTTATTGTAGTGCCATCTCCCATCATAATGAGTGTATTTGGATGCAATTTCTTAGCGAAATCATGTGAATTAACTATTTTCTCGTTAGTTGAATATTCTTAAGTAAAAATACTTTTAGAAGTTCTTCCCAAACTAACAACCTGTATTTAAAAATTTGCCAACTCATTACACCTGTTATTAATATAGCAACCTTTTCCCCACTAGATTAAAATAAGTCACTCTTTTTTCTCTCCAATTTTACGCTTTCCTAAGTTTTCAACTCTCTGTCTATCGTATAATTTTAAAAAAAAATTCAAGTTCTGTTCAAACTAATGAACTTTAGCAATTCGTCACACCATTTGTTACTTTAGCAATCTTTTCACCGCCATATTATTAAAAAAGTTGAACTTTTATCTTTCCAATTTTATGCTTGCCTAAAGTTTTCAAGTCTTTCTCTATCTACATAATTCTTATAGTCTTTCTCTATCTACATAATTCCTCTCAGTTTAATAATATCCCACCATCATTCTTTGGCATCAATATTTTCAGAATGGGAACAAACTAGCTTCTATGGTCTATAGGTTTTATATTTTTAAAGAAGCGCCATGTCATAATCTTGGAGTAAGATTTACCTTTTTCTGGACAAGCTTATCAAGTTCCTCCTTAAGATTCCAATAGCATTCGGCCAAACTTGGATCCATGAAGAAGTCGATGTAACCATTCAACATCTTCAGGTGCCCTGCCTAGATACAAAAATGTCATGTACCTCAGAATTCTGATCACAAAGTTCAAGTAACTAACTCATAATTGTTGAAAGATGAAAATAGGAGATTACCATTTCTCCCTTAAGAAGATTTCCACCAAACAGGAGCAATATAGAATCTGATACCCCAGTGGAATCACGGATGAAGACAGTATTGACTTTGACTTTCTCACCAAATACTAACCAAGGGTAGGGGATCGTCTGGTATTTTGCATTAACAGAGTTCTGAAGCAAATGCATATCATGTTTCAATTAGAACATTGCACATATTTATCAGGAACATTAACAGTATATACAGCAATCTTCAGTTTATGAAAACTAGAACTGAACATGATGTCTACAGCTTCATTCACTTTAACCCACAAATAGCAAGCTAAAATGTGTGCAAATTCATTTCTTGTGCTGGAGACTTTTATCACACTGCATTAAATTCATCAGACATCATTTAAAACGCACTTTGTACACTGATGGAAAGGAATATAATAATCTTCCAATTTTCAATTAGTGAAAACTAGAACGTAACATGATAAGTAGCTCACAACTAGCAAAATAAAATATGTGATTTCCTTACTTGTGCTTCACAATTCTATTACACTTCATCAAAATGCATATCTTGTGCTCGGTTCAGAGTGAAGGGAAAGAACCACATTGAAACTGAAGAACCACAATACTTTAGTTCTCCATGTTTTCTTTCTGTCCTTTATTTCCTAGTCTCATGCATCCAACCACACCCTATGTACGGAACCTTTGTTTGTAACCCAATTCCATGAGGTCGACTTGAATAGACAATCTATTATATGTAAAAATGGACAAAAGTGTTATGATACGATATGAACACAAGTGCCGATCACGCCAATCTTCAAAGTCCAAACACGACGCCACAACTATATGTGTGTATTTCGTCTATGTTTGACGCATGAAAATAGTTACATTTGTCGCTACTATATTAAAAATATAAATACTAAATTGGACTACAAAACAGTTAGCTTTTGTCAAGGGGCACAGCATACACTAGCACAGCATACACTATCTTACAATAACATTTGAGGTAAATATAAATTTTAAAAATCTACAACTATTGGACACAGATTGACAAGCATGCAGTGTCCAGATCTGTCACACACATCAAACTTGGTCAGAGGAAGTATCAGGTTAGTGTGCCCACTGCATACAGGAGTATAGATTGCAAACCCTCCCACAAAACATTGCCTCAACTAGAGGAGAGCTTGATAAGGGTACTGTTGGGTTCCGTGTTGAATAAGTTATTGGTTTTGATAGGCCATCCCTAGTACGCACTTTTTAAATTTCCTTTAGTTCTGTTTAGTGGGAGCTGGTGAGTGTGCCAACAAACGCATATGCTTGCATTATCATAGATGAACTCATCGATAATTAATGTAACTAATGATCAATAGAGGTGGTATGTTATATTGTCCACACAGAATCTCATAATATTGACTTGATAAATAACACAAGATGACAAGGTCTTGATTAAACTTACAGAAACAATAGGTCACAAATCATTAAAGGAAAAAAGAATGCAGATAAAATGAACAAGGAATCACGAGGTAAACATCAAAATTGACGGCCAAGTAAATCCTTGATATAAACAAACTCATCATCTAAGTTGGTATACAAGAAAACAGCAGGGGCGATCGGTCTCAGAAGTGACATGATATGTAATTATCGCGTTATTTTGTGAAACTTAGCAGTTCGGCATGGGTCCAAGAACCAGAGTGAATTCAGCAGAACTAAGTACGCACAAAAAAGAAGGAGAACATCCAAGATATGGATGGTTGCAGCTGTAAAAAGTTCAACAGGGAAAAAGGAGAACACTTGTAGTGACAGCAGATATACCCTGATAACTTATAAAAGATGAACCAACAAAGGCAACTCTAGTAACAACGGCAAGGTACTGCAGTTATAGTTGCTTTGATCAATAAATCCAGCATAATGTGATTAATAGGTTAACATGTTGATGCTTATTTGATGCCTTATAGTATTTAAGTATCTTCACTCCCGCTCGTCCCACCATCTGTATAATACATCCACTGAAGGTATGTGCTAAGAACAGAGGAAAAAAGGCGATCTTTTAAAACTAACGCATACAGCAGTAAACGGAGTAAAGAAGGGGAAAACAGAGAATAGACATGTATAAAGAATCTTTTGTTCGCACTTACAGCATAAAGTAGAACCTGCCCGTCGTCCATTGTTTTGAAAGACATGGACTTCTCCCTGTGCTATACACAGAGGTTACAGTCAATGGAGTAATTAAGGAACAATACATCTGATACAAAAACTCCTAGAATTGCTAATGTAAGTATATAACTTACCACGACAGAAGCAATCCCAGGAAAGAGGCCAGAGCAGATGATAGCACGAACCAGTGACTGATTATGGCTCAAGCTGTTACTTGTGTTGGAGTCTGCATCTAGTAAACCAACATCTTTTAAAATAAAATTGAATTGCTTCCGAAGTGAATGGATAGCTTGAAGGGTTTGGGCAGAGAGAAAATTTCTCCAGCAGTAATCGTAACCAGATCCTTCCCTCTCTGCATCTTTCCATCCTTCATATGCACGGACAAGAGCCATATGATCGCTGTAATCTTTTGCAGAAAATCTTGATTTTGCTGTCCCTGCCAACTGAAAAGAGAAAAAATCATTTAGGATGGACAGCAAATAGGTAAAAATGCGGGTAAGTCAGTAGATCAGAATTGTTTTCAGGAAGGGGAAAAAACAGAATCTGTCAAATTCAACACATGGATGCTTGGACGCGCGCACGCACAAACAAAAAGAAGCAGCCAATTGACTATATTTTCAAGTCAGAGACGACTAGAAAATGCATGGATCATGCTTTCCAGAAAATCAGGAAAAGGAGGGGGGGACCCACTTATCACATTTGAGCAGTCAAAGACACAAGTATAAACATATAACAAAGAAAGACCGAGAAGCATTAGGACGACTAAGAGGAATATAGTAAACAGAATGCCTACGTCAACGATGATTTGAATCTAATCACAAACACATGTATACATGGGAATTACTGTCCTGTAATAAAAAATACATTCACAGGAGCATCCTAAAAAATGCAAACATCAACATGATGGGGAATCTAAATCACATCAAGAATATAGAGAGTACTTAGTTATCAAACTTTAACTTACATCCTTCTTGTCTTGAGGTAACAGAAAAGGGTCACGAACACTTAACCCCGAGACTACTGTAAGAACAGGATCAAGGCACCGGAAAACAGCTCCCATTATGAGCATCTTCCCTAGCTTCGGATCAACAGGAAGCATTGAGAGATATCGTCCTGCAGAGTACAAAAAGCCATGAATATTTGAAATCGAACATTAAACCACCATATCAATCCACATAAATCCCTGTTCCAGGATATGCTGTGAACAAACATACCAAGATTGGTAAGATTTTCCCCCTCATCTAATGCTCCAATCATCTTCAGGAACTCAACAGCATTTTGCACCTACATGTGTTAACATAATTCCATCACTAAGAGATATCTAAGGAGCAAGAAAAGATTGGTCGTAGGATCAAAATGACCCATGATCCTAGAAAGCAACTAAGTACTTAGGATTCATAATGCAACCCCATAATTTTCCTTTAGTATTTTGTTTCCTTCCCTCTTCCATCTATTCCATAATAGGTTTATCCAATAGAACCAGATTGCTACAATAAAGCACTGGTAAAAGTTTATAAATTAGGCCCATCTATCTAATAAGATGGGAATGGAAGATAACCTTTTTGAGTGACCGTCTATTTTGATGCTGAGCAATATTAGCAACAAACCATCATAAATTTAGGGATATCATATAAACAAAGGAATAATTAAGTGTGCAGACTGTCTAAAACATAAGTATGAAAGTCAGCAACCAATTCCCCAATTTTTGTACCCAAACTAGTTTGAATAAGTTTTGAATAAATTGGAAGTAAACTTACAGCTAACGCTTCTGGAGGCTGCAATGCAGCTGACAAGAACTCCCCTATAGTACCAATCTGCAAACTCTTTATTTGCAAGCACAAGGAGTTCAGAGGTGTCCTGAGAAGCTCTGGAAGCTGATAGTCCGCAAATGCATCATATACACATCTAGGGTAGAGATGATAACACTCCCCGGGTTGCACACGGCCAGCTCTACCTTTTCTCTGCAAATCACATGGAAATAAGATAAATAATAGATAAATAACAAAGAAATACCGGCTATAACAAAGTACAGAATAAATTGAGGTACAATCATACATCAAATGATATCATTTTCATATAGCGTCTACATGAGTCAGGCAATTCATCTTTGCATTGAAGCTTATGTATAACAGTATAAGTCATTGAATAGTCAAGAACCTTGGATACCAACAACAATATTACACTAATATATGTTCCACACATTCACATTTCTAGGTGCAATGACAATGGTAGACAAAGAGAATTCAAGATGAACGTAGCTAATTTTAGGTACAATCATACATCGAATGACGTCATTCACATATTGCGTCTACATGAGTCAGGCAATTCATCTTTGCATGGAAACAGGTACGGGTACCGATACGGGTGCGGGTACGTGTATGGGACATGACAAATTTGTGAAATGTAGGATACGGGGACACGGCTACACATACATGTCAAAGTTAATAATTTACATGAGATCATTATCTTTCAATTCATGTGCTATTTGAACTTAATTTCCTATCCTATTTTTAAGTTTCTTTTATCTTTTATCATGTTGATTATCATAAATTGGAAACTACTTGTTTTTTAATTAGACGCTCAAACCACCCCTTTTAAATCATAGTTTTTTAACTTGAATATAGTCTGAAACAACCGGACCCATGTCTAACGAGTTTTATAAAATAATATATAGGTCCAAGAAGTGTATAACAAGTATTTTAAATTAAAACATATATTGTATAATTGAATACATGTCTGGGTAAATGTATGCATACATCCACAGAGTGTCCATGAAGTTTGGATACGGATAAGTGTTGGGTACGTGTCGGGTACGGGTACAGCTTCATGATTGAAGTACCCGGGTAACATAGGTCAAGAACCTTGGATACCACCAACAATATTACACTAATATATGTTCCACATATTCACATTTCTAGGTGCAATGACAATGGTAGATAAAGAGAATTCAAGATGAATGTAGGTAATTTCACAGAAACGCTTGGTGACCTTTTAAGAAAATTGGAGTGCAAAAGTAAAAGATTACGTCCCATATTAAAGCATCTAAGTGGAAATTCTTTCCTTGGAAAAGGCCAAAACACAAACAGGATTCAGACCCTAGAACTCTTGCATGACTATAAAGGTGTTATTACTTGGTCAGTGGCACTAGCAAATAGAATGCTTGAAGAACCAAAAACCTAGACGATGAGGACTGAAGCATAGTACTTTCAGAAGATGAAAGCATTAATGTAGTTCAGCCCAGCACTGAGATAATACTCCGGTAGGCATGAAACAAAACCAATGTACTAATGTACCTAAATTACTACCATCCCATCAAAATGTCACTGAATTCTTCGTCCAGATTTATGGTGCTTAACTGATTCAGACCACCAAACTGTGATCCAAGAAACAAAGAACAACAATAATGACTAATTGGTTCAATGAGCATTTTTGATGTATTTAGAGCTAGTATTTAGCCTCCTCTTAATAGGCTGATTTACGGATTTAGAGACAAGCTAAGGTTTCGAGTCTAGATAACTTTGATTATTTAATACATTGATTGTGCGTCACTTCTCTATTAAGATACACAAATGTTGCATGCATGGTCATAGAGACCCTGAAACTTGTTTCTTGCGTGTATGGTAATAGAGACCCTGGCAATCAAAGTAGTCAGCAAATACTCCCAGGTGTGATGTGACGCTGGAAATCGTTTTTTGATGTATGGTGTCTATTTCATGCTATGTAGAGCTTAAAGTAACATATGTCATACCCGCATCACAAATCAAAGAATAAGGAAAGCTACTAAAACTATGAAGCCCACAAAGATGCTACCAGATTTAATAGACATGCATAGAGAGTAACTATTCAACTAACCTAGAAACACTTAAGAGAGGATCATTAAACATTGCTGCCCAAAGATGTTTCAACGTTCAAACTACCAAGACTACAGGGTCATTCCTAGAAACAAATACAGGATCAGCTTACACCCTTAACATGTGTGAGTCTGTCAGTACAATGTTCTAGTTATAATGTAGCCTCATACTGTACTACCAGCTCTGAGAAGCTCTAAATCAACTAAACGACAAATGCTCTTATAACAGATGGCCACTATAGTGGTCAAATTATCTTTTCTAGACATAGACAAATAAATTAGCCAGTATTGTGATCCGCTTTTAGTTGACCGGCTCATTTATCAGACAGAAGTAATTGTCTAAAGATCAATTAGACAAAAGTTAGGTTATTTTGTTAATGAGTACAACCCAATACATATTTTTATAAATCAAATACACAATATATAATTGTGTCTTCATGTCCGATGTTCTGCACCCGTGCACCAGTGTCCATAGATCAATGCATTGCAGAGAAGTTTGGAACAGATATGAATTAGAGAATAATCAACGAATCAATCTCTCCACCAAGCCATAGAGAGAGGACTGTAAAAGAATCACAATACTCTATTGAGAAGAATGGCATCTTACTTGACGGGCAGAAGCTTTTGAGATCCAGGATGGCAGCAAACAAGGGGTGTTGTTCAAAGCATCATATGTGGTTTCCTTCGCCTTTCCACAATCGACGACAAAAACAATATCATTAATTGTGATACTTGCTTCTGCCATGTTTGTTGCGAGAACGATCTTACGCACATTAGGAGGTGGTTTCTCAAATATGAGTTTCTGCAGGCATAAAAGGGTTTCAAACGATCAGAAATATAGAAATAAAGGCCTAAAATAAATGCAGTAACAAGTAAATCACGTGAAATGGTCGCAAACTTACAACTTTAATAAATAGTAGGGCAAATTTTAGCCTCCTACATAGCTTGCAGTCCTCAAAGACTCAAAGTAACAGTTACAAATGATCAAAATATCCAAACAATTGTTTAAGGCATCAAACGAGATTTTATTTCAAGACAATTAAATGGATCATAATGGACCTTATGGATTAGGTTACATTTGTAATATCCCAATTAAGCCTAAGATCTTCAAACAGAGGGAAGTATCTTATGAGAGCTTTAACCTAGCCCCATCATCTTCCATAGCTCTGCTCCTCTATTAGCTTATCTAAAGCTGCTTCCACAATCTGATTCCAGCAAATGTTAGGGAAAATAAAACCACAAGTTTGAACTGATCTCCTTTATTCTGACCATGGATCACTACAGACTCAACTCCACCTAAAGTTCATCATCATTAATTTTACCTTTTTATGGGTCAGAAGATACTGTCTAAGTGTACCGTCCCAGTGTCAGTTTGACTTAGCATGGCAATTGGGTTTCCTTATATATATATATAATATATATATATATATATATATATATATATATATATATATATATAATATTATTATATATATATATATTATATATATGTGTGTGTGTGTGTGTGTGTGTGTGTGTGTGTGTGTGTGTGTGTGAAAACTTGTGTCAACTTAAGTGGCATAGGAATAGTGTGTCCAGCCAAAAGTTTTTAACCACTCATATTGCCTAGGGATCCTT
Source organism: Asparagus officinalis (assembly GCF_001876935.1). NCBI lineage: Eukaryota > Viridiplantae > Streptophyta > Magnoliopsida > Asparagales > Asparagaceae > Asparagus > Asparagus officinalis. The sequence continues at coordinate 73,931,109 of NC_033798.1, read as the reverse complement.
GTATATTATAAAAAGGTGTTTTATATTAATAAATGTGTGGCTACAAAGTTTGTTGGACATCAACTTAAGTTGATAGGAGTCCTTGCTCTATATATATATATATATAATATTATATATTATATATATATATATTCCCCACTTTTTTTTGTATTTGAGGTGCTTTGGGGGTATGGAGTGCAAGCAAATCAGTAGTCTGAGAAGTAGCAGCAACCTTGCAGCTGATATCTAAATTTAACTTTCATACTCAATGTTTACTGAGGCAAACTTTGAAGCCTGAAATGCATGCGTGAGAGAATGGTGTCAACCATGTCCACAAATTATAGGAATTAGAGGAAAACATGTAAAGCAATCATAAAAATAAGGTGCCCAGTTTAATAGTTAGGTTATACCAGTGTTTTGAAGGCGATGCGCGCCTTAGTGCCCCAGGCGCTCAGGCGGGGCGATCTTGTAACTTAGCACCTTGCATATTGCCAGACGATGAAGGTTACTAAGCCGGTCGCCTTTTGGCGCCTCAATAGCTCACCTTGGAGCCTCGTTGACCTTGCCCTAGCACCTCAAGCACTCACCTAAGGCATGTGATGCAAGGCACGAGGTGTTTTGTCTCTATTTCGAAATTTTGAGGGTGCGAAAGGTGTCTGATAAAGTAAAATTTATTTTTGTTATTGAATTTTTCTGTTTCTATTTTCATTGTCGATTTTTTACTTTTCTTTTAAGATGTACTTTATTACCTATATTATTTTGAGGACATGCCACAATTTGACCTTAAAGTTTAAAGTTTGTTGCTTAATTATCTGTCTTAGCGGTTACTGTGTTAACGGTTACTATTCGATATTTGTTACTTACTACTTCATTTAGATGATTATGACTTATTAGATTTGTGACTTCAAAAATTTCCCTGTGATTAAATTGTCTTCTTGCTATTTATTGATATTTGCATATTATTTGCAACGTATGTGAATTTTTTGAATATTTATCGTCTCGGTTCACTCAGACGATCGCCTTTTTTGGCGGCTCTCGCCCCATGCAACATAGGACCTCATCGCCTTGACCTCGCCTATTGCTTTTAAAACACTGGGTAATACATACATAAGCACGTGTCTGTATATACATATGAAGACATATCATGAGAGAGAGACCAATCTCCTCTTGATAATAAAGAGACTCTCCTTTACTTATTTTTTATAACCTTCCGCTGAGAAATTCTAATGGTTAGAATAGTAAAAAGAATAAACAGTTAACGATCAAAATTTTGGAATTCTCAAATTCCCCCATTAAATATGGGATTTGCAGATATGTTCTCTATTAGTATCTTCAACCTTCCTCTCCTTCCTGGCAATTTATTTATCTAACCTTGCATCATCTTCGTGGAAGAAACACTGAATATACACTGAATATACATATCATATGCTAAACACAATGGCAAAACAGCCACCAATTTACCTTCTTCTTCTTCTTTTTACTTTTTATTTTTTATTTCATTTGCAGTTAACCAAAGGTAATAACGAATATCCAGGTAATACATGAATGTTCAGATATTTTCTTTCTCAATCTAAACTAGATTAGATTTAACTACATTATTTGACTACAGAATTATAAAAACTTCACTTCCCTCAATATTACTTGACCGCCCCTCCTAAACTTTCTTTTAAGACTTTTCTTTCATCAAAATAAGTACATGTAAATGTAGTCATAAATGTAGTTCATACAAAAACAACAACAGAAGCATGAAAAAAGTACCTCCAATAAAAGAATCCTGCAGACAACAATATAATCATCTCACAGATAGAATGCATGGAGTAGGTGTCAAGTTCATAATTAACAGTGGCCTACTTAAGTAGATTAAAAATAATAATTTTTCTCACAAAGGGAGCCCTACATTGGCATGATTTAACTAACCAATCCATAAGAGTTCTCTTTTCTACCTAAAAGCAAAGTTAATGAAAGACATCTATATTAGCTGGGTACTTCTATCATGCTGACTGTATAAAGCATGTGGAAGCAGAACATGTACCTGCTCAGAAGTAGCCATTGACCCATGGCATGTCAGCAGCAGAACCCTGTTCGGATCTCCCAACAGAGGATGTGCCTTTAGCTGGTCTCTTAGACAATTAATATCATCCCAACCTGTCATAAAAACTAATGCAGCACCTGGCCGTTCTTTTCGGCATATATGACACAAAACAGCCTCAATAAGGTTAAACCCAATGCAATCAGGTGTCCAGTTGGCTAAGGAATCACGTGCTTTGGAACTGTAGCTTTCAAAGGTAGACTTTTTAAGTGTGTCCTGCAAAGTAAAAAACATATGGCATCATGAAAATTGTTAATTAGCATAGTAAACACCCACATGATGCTCCAGCAGCAAAATTATACCTCAACAAGTGCAGTAATCTGATTCTTTCGCTTTCGTGGCAGTAGCTGCCTCTGAGTCTTCCACAACTTGTCTTGACCATAATCATCAATTTGGTTGAATGAAGTCAATTTGTATCCAGTAATTTCCAATATGTCTTCCAGAAAGTGTGCTCTTACAGGATAGGTAAAGCCCTGAAGCCAGAACATATGCAGGACTATTTATATAAGTCTTTACCAACTAGTAGAACTTAAATTGCTATTGAATTTCGATGTAACGGAACACTGTCCTTCACACATTACCATGAGCTAAAACAGTAGATATCACTATTATCAAGATTAGAAATTTGAGAAATTCAGAATCATGCACAAAATGAATGGCCAGAATGTATATCAATCTTGTAATTTTTAAACTTCAACCAATGTTTAGTTGGAGTCCTTTAACTTGGAGAATATTTTACTACACTGAAACAATTATAAGCTAGAGAGATGTTTAAAACTCTCCAAATTATTAAGCATGTAAGGGGATAAGCATGACTCTCAAGGATAAATTTGTTTTCATGTTAACTGGATGTTTACTCTTTATCATTACAACATAAACGTTACTACTTTTTCCAAGATAGCCATTGAAAAGTATATTAAGGACACGGGAAAAAAAAGGATGGTAATCAGTTTCCTCTATGATGAGCATAACTGCATAAGATTTTCTCACCTCAAGGTCTTAAATGTCGGCTGACATGTCCGACATGTCAGTTTGAGGGCTTGAGTGACACGACATGGGCGTTTTCAACTCATATGTCAGTTTTCAGGGCCAAATCGGAAATACTGAGGTCATATCAAGCATATTGTCGGTTTGAGGGCTTGAGCGACACGACATGGGAGTGTTCAACGCATATGTCGGTTTTCAGGGCCGAATCGAAAATACCGGGGCCATATCGGGCAAATCGGCAGATTTTTCAGCTTTGAAAAATCGGCCGATATGGCCTTTTTATCTTTTTTTTTTTTATCGGGTTTCGATTTAGTGATAAAAACCCAAACCTATTTGACTCGTTCTCATGTTTAAGGGTTTCTTATGAACCCGATAGAAAGAAAAGAGAAAAATTAGGGCTACAGCGGAATTGGGAACTCATCACTCCTTTCGTGAACGACGACGCCCTTCCCCCACCTCCATCTCGGCCCCCCGTCGTCCATCTCCTGTTGCGCCCCGAAATTTGAACCCTAACCGAATCCAAGGGCGATAGGGTATCCCGTCGTCGGGATAAAGGAAAGAGGGTGATCGGTGACTCATCCGAAGGACCCCGAGCAGACGAAGAAGAGCCTCGGTACTGCCTCCCTGTGACGTCGGAATCCATCCATCGTCGGCACCGCCTCTAAAATTTATAAAGTATGTTTATATTGAATTTAGAAATCCTTAGATTACATTTAGGACATGATATTATAAATATGTGCACCATCCGATATGACAATCCGATACTTAGTCCATGTCCCCCGATATATCCCCGATTTCCGACATGAATTTCAGTCGTCCGACATGAACCCGGACATCCGACATTAAAACCTTGTCTTACCTTATACTATTACCCATTTACTTGACTAATATAATATAAAGTAAATTTTAGTAATTTATCGTGTAATCACAATACCTCATAGATTAAATGATACTCATTTAGGAACAAATAAATAAATGAGGAAGTTGGACTATTTGATTGATATTAGCTTGTGTGCCATATTATATACTTAATCTATTTGTAGCATGCAGGGAAGAAAATTGTGGGGTGATATTTATTTCTTTTAGTCTTTCAATGGGCTTACATGTTTCTTTTTCTTTTAACTCTACCCATTTTACATGTATACCCTATAAGGTAAAGAAAAACTTTAATCCTTACCCTATATATTATTGGATAATACCAATTATGTTAGGGTAAGGAAAAAGAATTGGGCAATGATAAGGATAAAATGCTTTGCCTATCCATTGCCACCATATGGATAAGTAGTTTAGAGTATCAATCCAGATAGGCTGATTATAAGTGACAAACCACCTTTTATAATAGCAGGAATTGGCATTCTCATAAGCCAGTTCACAAAGAAATTATAACTAGTCAACTAGACCATGCTTAGAACTATACTAATTGCAGGAAATTTCACCCCCATTCTCTGGAAAGATAATAACCAGGTCAAACATTATATATGACTGCCTCAAAAGATCAAGCGTTCATCTCACACATCTCTTCCCTAACCCATCGCAAATAATTCATTTAGAACATGAAAAATCAAAATCTTAGAATCAGTGCTAAGTAGGGGTACAAACGGATTGAATAGTGATCAGATTTGGCATTTACCATATTCATTTACATTTACTACCGAGTATTCACATATATGAATGCAGATATAGTTCGTAGATAGATTATATGAAATGGATACAGGCCGGATATAAGAGAAATGGGTATGGATAAGTCTAATATCCAACCACAAATCGAATAAGATCGGGATATAAACTCATAATATAATTAAAAGCTTTAAAAACGTCGTCCAAGTTGAACATGTTATGTGCTAGCAAGCACAAAACAATAATCACAATGTAGAGTTTAACATCAAGCATTGCCCAACATTATAGAAACCAAGAAGCGGGGTGGGGTGGGGGAAGGAGCGAGATTTATTGGTAGGTAGTCACAGCCGTTGTCGTAGAAGAACGTCGCCACCGCCCTGTGGAGAATCTGATGAGGAGAAGTCTACCCAAAAAAGAAAATAGGGATTTTTGGTGTGGAAACTTAAAATAGGGGTGGTTGTGAGTCTGCGATCATGTAGCTTGCGACCAGTAACATGGGATCTTTTGCAAATTGGGGGCAAGTTCTTTTTTCCTTATAGAATACAGTTCAGATCTTATTAAATATTCAGATAGTCGGATCCAGATTTGGTCTTTTTAACATTGTATCCATATCTGGTTTAAATTTGTATTTGAGTATCCAGATTCGGATCTATATCCTATCGGATTAGGATTTCTATATCTGGATTTGCATCTAATTCAAATAACATCCTAGATCAGCTCGGATATATCAGGACCTATTTGCAGGCATAATCCTAACTCTTACGCCATTGGCAATCCTTTACTACAATTTGAGATTAGTAGCAACCCTCAACTAACATTAGTTAGAATCCAGACTCCTGATATAAAACTTCTCTCTCATCTATCTACAAGCAAATCGGAATCATATTCCAGATTGTAATACCCATGTGATAAGTGTATAAGATGTGAAACTCCTAATGCTTTCTTTATGATTCTGAGTTGGATAAGAAGACTTCTCTACCTTTCAGAGTAAAATAATGAGCAAAACCAAAGTAGTTTCTAGAAAAGCATGATATTATTTAAGGGTATAAGATGTGAAACCCCTAATGCTTTCTTTATGATTCTAAGTTGGATAAGAAGACTTCTCTACCTTTCAGAGTAGAAATAATGAGCAAAACCAAAGTAGTAGTTTCTAGAGAAGCATGATATTATTTAAGGGGCTTTTCTTTTTAGACCCAAAGGTTTATCCTGATTTATGTTTAAACTCAAGTACTTTTATTGATGCTTTTTGATTCATTCATCTTTGTGTATTTATCTTTAAACCCAAAGTCTCAAATATACATGGTCCCCTCTAAATTTTTATTTTTAAAAAAAATCCAAGTTTAACTCTCCATTTTTCTCATTTAATTTTCTCTCACCTCTTTCACTCTTATATTTCCTTACTCGACTCTCATAAACTCATTAAATACTCCTCAACTTCATTAATACCTAAGTTTTAAATACTAAATTTTAATAGAATTCATCTCTTTTCGGTATTTTAAGATATAAATTCTCCTAATTCTTCAGCTTCTAATTTTGCAGCACAAATCCACATACACATTTGGGTCAATTATAGCATTAATTTTTTATTTTCTATGTCATAATTTTTCATATGACTATTCATGATTCCTCATGATTGTTTATTATAATTAAGGAAAATTAATAATAGTAACATATCAGATATTGATTTTAATTTAAAAATTTTGATTTTAATTTTATGATTTTGATTTTAACTTATTGTGAGATCAAATTTCATATTTAAATTTTCTTTAAGTTGACTATATTTGATAAATTTTGCACAACTTATTATTAGGGGTTTTTGTTTTTAGACCCAAAGGTTTACCCTGATTTATATTTAAACCCAAGAACTTTTCTTGGTACCTTTAGACTCATTCATCTTTATGTATTTATCTTGAAACCCAAATTCTTTAATATACTATACAGTTATGTGGTCCCTCTAAACTTTTTTAAATACAAGTTTACCCTCCTCTCTTTTCTCATTAATTCTTTCTCACCTCCTTCACTCACTTATTTCCTTCTTCAACTCTTATAAATCCATTATATACTCCTCAACTATATTAATGCGTAAGGTTTAAATACTAAATTTAGGTGGGATTTATCTCTTTTTGGTATTTTAAGATATAAATTCTCCCAATTCCTCAAATTCTAATTTTGTGACATAAATCCGCATAAGCATTTGAGACAACTATGACTTTAAAATCACAATTTTTTATATGACCATTCATGATTCGCGATGATTGTTTCTTACAATTAATAAGAAGTAATGATAGTAAAGATATCTATTGATTTTAATTTCAGAATTTTAATTTTAATTTTATGATTCTGATTTTAGTTTGTTGTGAGTCCAAATTTTATATTTAAATTTGTTTTAAGTTGATTATCTTTGATAAAATTTGCATATTTTATTTTTCTTTTGTGACAAACAGATGAATGATGAATGGTACTGTGCATTAACGGATTTTAGAAAAACAATTACTTCCTACTGTATTTATAGAAATATATGCTATACTTTCAGCTACTTTCATAAATATCTACTATATTTTGAGCAATGTATCGATAACAGATAACGTCGCGTAGCGGCAAAATCTATATTTCATACATATCCACACATAACATATATAATGACTCTACGTAAGAAAGGTACCGCTAAGGATATTTGCGCCTATAGCGACAAATAGCGCATAGTTAAATAGCGGTCAAATTTAAATATATTTAACTATTCTAAAAATTAAGAAAATTTATTGAAAAACCATATATGTGAATTAATTGAGGAGATGGAGCTTTTAGAAAATGAATAACTCAAATCAATTGAACATTACTAAGGCACATCATTGCATTTTATTTTTTGTGTTACTGTTAATTGAGGTAATACTGTAATAGTGTTATGCAGTTTATCTAATCTCAGATTCTCAAGCCTCCAAAGACATTAGTATCTAAAATAATTAAAATTTGATTTGAGAGACTTAAGTTACCTTATTCTGTGTTGTAGTCTAGCCTAACAGAGAATGGAGATAGTGGTGTGGTTGGAGAGAGCTGCGGAGATGGTAGAGGTGGTGGAGAATGGAGATAGCTTCGAAGATGGTGGAGGAACAGACGAGGAAGTGCTCGAGATCAAACAAGACCCGGAGGGAGCTTCGAAGATTATGCTCGCTGGAGAATTTGATGCTCATCCGAGGAGCTCACCGAAGGAGGTGAAAGGAGGATGGATGCGGCGGCTAAGGTTTCAATTTTAGAGGAGCGACAGAGACAAATGAGAGAGAGAGAGATGTTGTGGGGTTTTATTGAAAGTCGGGTCAGGTTTGAGTCGGGTTCAGGTAGGGAATTAAAATCTTAAAACCAATAGCCTATAAGAATAGCGTTTAAAAGCGCTTTTAAGTGCTATTTCACACTATTTGTCGTGATTATAAGAAAATAGCAGATTCTCCCACAACTCATCAGCGCTATTTACGATAGCCTAATGGTTGAAGTCTGCTACCGCAATAATTTTCGCTATAACCCTGCTATGGAGCGCTATTTACACCACTGATTTTCAACAATTCCTGTTATACTTGTGTTTTATCCTGCTAACTTTTAGAAATTCCTGTAATACCTGTGTATTTTCCTGCTATACTTTCAGCAATATCTGCTACACTTTCAGAAATGTCTACTATATTTTCACTGCTCTACTTTCAGAAATATCTACTATACTTTCAAAAATATACGTTATGGTTTCAACAACACCTGCTATATTTTGATCAATATCTGCTACACTTTGATCAACACCTGCTACACTTTTAGAAATACATGCTACACTTGTATTTTTGTCCTCTTATATTTTCAAGAATACATGATATACATGTCTTTTCATGCTACACGTGTGTGGCGGACTTTGTAAGTCAACCACATTATGCTTGCCCTACAAGCAATTAGACTTTGCACCACAACCACTAAATCATTATAATTCCCTTTGAAATTTAATTTAAGGAACTAATTATTTTATTTCTAAAATTCGTTAATTCAATGGACAATTCATCATCCATCTCTGTTTGTCAAAAATAATAATAATGAGTTTTTGTTTCCAAGCCCACATGTTTACCTTGATCTACCTTTAAACTCAAGAATTTTCAAATGAATGTTTAGACCCACCTACTTAGATTGATTTATGTTTACACCCAAAATAGCATATCCAAATTTATACATTGTATTTTACTAAAAAAACCTCAAACCCCGAGACTGCCCTCCTCCTCTTCTCCAGTCTTAGATCCCAAGCCTTACTCCTTCGACGGCCCCTTCTCAGTGTCCAACCGCCCTCGGTGTCATGCCACCACCACTCCCTTACTCCACTAGCGCAACCCTCAGCTCCCACACTGTCGCATAGAGTAGTGTGTATCTGGTGGCCTACCGCCAATTGTGAGAATGACGAAGGGTTTATTGGACTCTTTGCCTCTTTCCCGTCAACATGGATTTGTGTACATATCTTGCGGCACCACAGCGAATGGATAGGCGATTTTTAGTCGCATCAATTCCAATGTGAGCGAGGTGGTTGCTGGCCACTGGTAGCCATCAGCGGTGAGATCCGGGTGAGCATTGCCTAGGAGGTATCGAAGGCAGAAGCCAGGGCAAATTACCTCAGTCCAGGAGCGGCGCGGCCATAGCTGGATTAAAAATAGGTTTAATTTTTGGATTTAATTGCTCTGCGTTTAGGATCTAACTGAAGGAGGGTAGTTTTGGGTTTTAAGTGTTTTGTTGGTACAATACAATGTATAAATGTAGGTATATTGTATTTTGGGTTTAGACATAACTTGAACTTAGTATTTGGGTTTAAGCATGCACTTGAAAGTTATCGGGTTTAAAGATAAATCAATGTAAAACTTTAGGTTTGTAAACAAAACCCCCTTATTGAAACATATGCATCTCAAGTCAATATACTGGTATATGTCAGAAATAAATCATCTAAACAGGGCTCAATGTGCCTCTATAAAATTTATTTTAGCGCTAAGCCCAAATTTTTGCATCTCAATATCCTCCTACCGTGAGATTAATAAAAGTGGGGATATCATGTCAACCGGGATATCAAGTGTTGACACATTGAGACATGACCTACTAATTTTTAATTACATGAATTTATATTTTAAAAGGGTTAGCAGCTTTAGTCCGGCTCTAATGTTTCTAAGAGGTCATGAAAGTGGGGTCATGACAAAATGGTATCATATCATAGATATTATTGAATTCCAAAAAGGTGTAGTTTAGGAGGAAAATGTGACGCAAGATCTTCATGGTTGTAAATGAAAAATTGATCTACATGTCAATAAAGCAATAAAGATGATTTGTTGATAGTTTTTTGTGTTTGTAAAGGTATATATACCGAGAAGTACTTGATTAGCTTATACAACATACACGACTGTAGAGGAATTATCTATAATGTGTTGCAACTAACAAGTAATTAGCTACCTAGATATCAGTAATAACAAGCATTACCATATGGAGAACTTTGCTTCAATTTAAGCAGTAATATACCTATTAATTGAATAAAGCATATTTATGCAAAAAATATAAACTAACAGACAACATTTCAAATATAATGAGTATTGACATACCGGAATATGGATTGTGGGCGCCCCTCCAAAGAAGTTTGAAAATAGCTCAGCATTCAAAGTGGCACTCATCAAAATCAATCTCAAATCCCTACGCCGTGGAAGAAGATCCTTCAACACAATCAGCAAAAAATCTGCATATTACAATAACATAAGTTCCTAGAGATTGCATATAATTAAAGAAAAGAAAGAATTGCAAGAAAGCAAGAGAAGACCTTCATTCATGCCCCTTTCATGAATTTCATCAACAAAGACATGTGTTACACCATTCAAATTACGGTCTCCCAGCAACCTTCTCAGCAAAATACCACTGGTACAAAAAAGCAGATGGGTATTTTTTCCTTTCATTCCCTCTAATCGAACTTTGTAACCAACCTACCACAAAAACTATTGTTGTATAGAAACTAGAACAAAAGGTTCTGTAACAATCATCTTTGGATATGGACATCAAAGATAGATTACATAAAAATATTTAATGCAAAGATAAAAGGCTTACTGTTTCACCAAGATTCTCCCCTCTTTCCATGGAAACTCTTTCCGAAACTGCCATAGCAGATATTCTTCGAGGTTGGGTACATATGATGTTGCAGAATGCTCCGCGACCAGTTTCTATCTCAGATTCTAACACATATTGAGGAAGCTGGGTGGTTTTACCGCATCCAGTTTCCCCAGAAATCACTAGCACCTGTCAGAGGAAACAAGAATAAATGTGAATGCGTACCAAAAAATGATGCACATCCTATTTCATATACAAACTTAAATTCTAGTGCTTGCCTAAAAGTGAGCAATAATGTTATGTGTCGTCAACAACTGGAGGACAAAGGAATGTACAGACGGCGAAAGCTAACATGAGTTTATCTAGTTTAGTGATGAATTAGAATCCATCTCTTTCATTTTGATTGGGGCTAAACAAGAACCAGGTTGTTCCAATACCAAGGTTACGTAACCATGGGTTGCGAGATTACAAGAAGGACTCAGCTTCTTCAATTGAGAAAATATGGACTCCATGAAGACCAATAGCTACTTCCTGGGCCTAAGTTAAGGGAAAAAAAGAGGAAAATAATATAAGAGAGAGAGAAAAACAGTTAAAAGGCCTCAATCTTCAACAAAAATACACTTCATTTCATTCTTCCTCCTCGGTTATTTGGAAATAAAATGTAGCTCATTACATGATTTTAGCGACACTACAGTTCATCTATAATAAAAAACAGGAGGCTGAGCTCCTAATAAAAGATGATACCAAAGAATTACTCTTGGGAAATGAAAATGTGATAAAAGATTAATTTGGAATCCCCTAACTGAATTAATCTGACATATATAACAAATTGTTGTGGTTATTTATCTAGCAAGAACTGAAATTTGAAAAACGTGACCCTCTTTTAACTTATGCAAACATCAGGTCCTAATCCCAAAAAAGTCACCAATTTGAGATATTTTATAATGAAGAAGATAATTACATGACAAAGATTCAAAGCACAAAATATCAATTATCAGATGGAAAAACACACATCCAAATCTTTTCCAACTCTAATGCACACCATGTTAGGTCACTGTTATTAAAGAGTGCAACAGGTAGCATTTCCTCATTTCATATAACAATCATCTTACAAGCCTATATCAAGAACAGTGAAGTGCTTCTTAGAAGTTCTAAACATGTAAAAGTGGTATCCACCAACACGATTCATTAACAAACTCACCTATCAGTTGCAGTTTAAAGCATTTACATGAAGAGTATGGTACTCACTGAAATGAGGCACCAGAGTACTTTTCACAATGGGACACGCAAGTTTCTGGATTTATATTGTGGGCATTCATATGCAACATCAAAAATGTAGCCAAAAAAAAGTATCATTTTCCATTTGGGGAAAAACCATTGAAATTAAGGCCAGTGATAAACTAATCATGTATTTCTACTGGTGGTTATGATGAAGACATCATAAAGCACAACTTAATTGATCATGATCTAACTGTCTTAAGCCAAGTGGGTGAGATTAATGAATGATACTAAATAATTTAGCAGGTAAGATTAACGATGCATATAAACCTTGAAAATATAGGCAAACAACCATGTCTTAGTAAATTTCAGAATTTCCACATCTGATTTACAATAAGTTTCAGGATTACTAAGAATAGGTAAATGTTACTAAACCACTTCCCTGTAATGGCAAATGTCACAGGTGACTGCAAACACGTTTAGCAGAAATTCTATAGCCTGTAATGAAGAGTGTAGATGCTACCACCTCACTCATTTAAAAAGGAGCAATATTACCAAAAACGTCAATGCAGCAACTTCAAGTCACATGAATATGCATGTATCTTGGAGGATGAGATTCTAATTAGAAGCTTTTTGACAGAGATAATCTACGTTCAACATTATATGGCAGGCCATGAAAATTGAATATTCAAAATCTTGTGACCCGGACAAAATGCTTCGTCCAATATGATTTTTGAGTTTTGATATCCACTAGAAATAAGATATTTAAAAGCTAAAAGATGCAGCTGCCAGCTAACATAGTCAGATCAAAATAATCTGCTAGAGAAGTATTCAGCTAAAAGTTATACCTGATTCCGTGCAATGGATGCCAATAATCTATCTTTTTCCTTGTAGGCAGGAAGAGATGTCCTGAACTTGACCATCTTTACACCCTCAGGTGATTCCTGTTAAAGTTGCATGACAGCACAGTTAGCTCAGGTCCCAGATTAACCATCATGTAATAACCAAAGATCTGCATGTTAAACCAACAAACTTGCTGAATTTTATACAAGAGGTAGCCCAATTATGAGCCAGATAATTAGGAAAATAATCATTTGGTTGCCTTAACATAGCAAAGAGAACTCTACATCAAATAACTAGTTCTTTATTTACGGACAAAATATCTAACTAACAACATATAATGAAAATAGATGCTTAACCTGCCAGGCTCTCTGCGCATTCCGCATTCTCGAACTCTTTCTCTGAAGAATTTTTTCCATAACTGATCTATCAACCAAAGAATCTTCATTTTCGTCCAGTCTTATATCTTCATTAACATTAACTCCTAAACTCTCATTGTGCTTTCCAGGCACCACCAGATTTCTATCAAGATGCTCTTGAAGTAGACCCTCAGCCCTTCTTTGAAGACCAAGAGGGATAACCACCTATTTAACAAGCTCTGAAGTTTTAGTATCATTCAAGTGCAGAATAAATAAACTTGGGTTACAAGCAACACAAGGAATTACCTCTCTCTGAGGCCTTTTATCATCTAGATCAGGTCTATAATTTGGCAGAGGAACTTTGCTAGCAACCACCACCTTCCCATAAATTTCACTAGATAGACAAATATAGCAGATTAAACATGCAATGTTTGTAAAGATTACACTAGGAGAAATCAAAGTAAAAGAAAAAAGAAAGAAAAGAATGAACAAAAACTTCAATACCTATAAAGGCCCATCCTTTTCGCAAGGTTAGATATTTGCTCATAATCACGGCGATCTCTTCTATCTTTGGAGATAATCTCTTGCTCTTCATTATTGCGTAAAAGAAGGCTAAGCTTAAACCTCCATTCATCTATGTTGGCCACCGAGGAAGATGGCTGAAAATAGACATGCACTGCCTCATTAGGTAGAGACTTTATATTACAATAGTCAAATTGCAAACTAAACTACATTCATGTTCATTTTGTGCTGTGAAATAAGTCTTGCCAACAGTATGTTTTCAACAACTAGCTACATCACATCTTCCAAAAATAAAACCTATCAAAATCCACTCTTTTTCTTTATTACTTGTTAAATTCCACTAAGAAACTGAAATACAACCTGAATAAATCTTTTTTTCCCTGCTCTGAGAAAGGCTGCAGACTTTCTCAGCAAACAAAATTACAGGAAAAGGACAGGATAGGCTGGATAGCTTTAGCCTGCCTTCTCTTAGAGCAAAGGCCAAATACATAAATATCAAATTGGGACTCCTTATTTAGGGAAATCAAATCAAACGGCTAAAATTATGCTGATATGAATCATGAATGTTTCTCAAGAAACTAGTACACTTCAGCGTTGTGCATAGACCATTACTTCATCTTTTTCTAATCAAAGTTGCATATGGAATTCTATCTGCAAATGCCTTTTTTAAAACCAGAAAAAGGAATAATCAAGCCAAGCAATCAAACGTCGAACTTTTCAAAAGAAATTCAAATACAGCATTCTTCAAAAACTGATGAAAGTTGAGTCATTTCTAGATTACAGAACCCAGATAATCAAAAACCAATCTTTCACAAATCCTTACAACATTAGAAGGGAAAAAAAACAACTCTGACCTTCTGATTGTCGAATTCACACTCATACTCGTCATCCGAAAACTGCTCAACCGCATAATAATCACAATAACCTCTCTGCATCGATACCCAACTCCGAACCCTAAAATCTCCGCCATTATAAGACGAAAGAATCGAACGCCTCAGCAAGAAAGGCAAAGAATTAACTCTTCGATTCAATGGCGTCGCCGTCGATCTATGGAGGCTCAGAAGCAGCCCTAATCCAGGAGGCATCCTCCTACGTAGGCATCGCAGAACTGTCGAAGATAGAGAATCTGGGATTAGGGTTTTGGATTGGAGACGCTAGGGTTTAGAGTGAAGTAGGAGGGATAGAAAGTAGGAAGAGGATGGAGATGGCCCTTGGAACCCGTTAACCCGAGAAGAACCCCAGTTGAACTAACGGGTTTGGGTCTGCTTCAATAACCCCGACCCATGGTCATTTGTCACATATAGATCCTTCACAAATATCATATTTGCGATTTTATACGTTGGATCAGACATTTGCAAATTTTTGCCCAAAATCTTCCGATTATGTTCTTTCTAGTCCTCTTAACACGTAGAAGACGAATCCAGTATGGTTTTCCATTTTTTATCCAAACCTCCTTCCTCTCCTTCGTGTGACTCCTTCAGATATTAAAATAAAAGTTATACTACAACTGAGAAATATTATCAAAAATAATTACAGAAACTAGTAAAATAGTATTTATAAAACTAAGACTCTACATGTTCTGCGTATGACAAGAATTTGTCATATTTTAACTAGTGTAAAAATATAAAATATCGAGTCCATATAAAATGATACGTGTTTTCAAAAGATTAAAGAGAAAATGCAAAAAAGAGAGAAGATGTACCGGAAAAAAGTTATGTAACATTTGATTGTGAGTACTAATATGTTCATAAAGTGTTATTAGAAACTTATCATAGTATGTTTATGATGTGTTATTTAGAGAGAAAAAATAGTTATATTAATTCAAAAAATTTAGTTATATTAAACTTCTTATATTAGTGATGACACAGGAAATCAACTTATAGGATTTGAGTCTATGAGATTGGACCTTGCCACAGAGGGCCCCTCGATCAGCTTTGATGACAGAAGTTGGTCTTCACGTCTAGGTGTTATTGAGTCTGCCTGACTTGGGCTAAGAACACAGAAAAAGCATCAGATTGACTATGGTGGGATGTCCATCAACGTCCCTCTGACACCTATACCAGATCCTTGATAAAAGTTTATAAGCAATAAGTAAATAGGCTAGGGTTTTACAGAAAGATGGCCCTTAATCCAAGTCGATAGAGGTGAGCCTAGTCAAAGGTTATCACGTCTTAGCTTAGCTTATTTTTACCTTAAGTAGGAAGAGGATCTATATTAATTACCTAGGACAAACCAACCACTACATGTGTCACCATCCTCACAGCCAAAGTTGTTGTGATGTATACGTGGCCCTTGAAGTAGTTACTTTGCTTACAAGGTATTTACTTGGAGGCAAGTGTTACCACGTGTAGTGCTTCGTTAGCACGGGATGGTACAGTTGATATGTGTAGATTGACCATTAATGGAAGTCGGCAATTAGAGATTGGGATCTGATTGATATCTCCTAACATGGTATATTAATGATAAGATACAATTTGAAACAATCGTCTCCAACTAGGGCGAATGACCATATGAACTAGACCAGATTGAGATAAGGCATAATAATCTACATAGATGAGTAATAATTCTATGTCTCGCGATGTAGTGCGAACAAACAGAGAAGCATCTTGATAACTTTCTATAAAGCCCTCTTTGAGCACGACATCGCGAAAACACTCAAACCAAGCGCGGGCGTCTGCTTGAGACTATAAACAACATGACGAAGGAAACATACATGTCCCAGATGATTATTTGAACCTGGAGGCAGTTGTATATATACAGCATCTGATAAAGAGCCATGAAGAAAAGCATTTTTGACATCCATCTGGTATAAGGGCCAATGATGAGCAGCAGCGACCGCAATGAGAGTACAAACAGTGGGCATCTGAGCAACAGGAGCAAAGGTCTCCTCATAATCAATACCTTGTTGCTGAGTAAAACCTCGAGCTAATAAACGATCTTTTTGACGTTCAATTGTGCCATCAGGATGAAACTTGACCTTATAAACCCATTTACTGCCAATAAGAGAGATCTCAGGAGGACAGGAAACAACATCTCAGGTATGAGTTTGCTAAACGGCTTGAAATTCCTCGGTCATAGCCTGTCGCCACTTTGGAATTTGAACTACGCCACTTTGGAATTTGAACTACCTCTTGAAAGGACTTTGGCTCAATAGTAATATGAATAGCAGCAAGAAAGTTATGAAAGATAGGTGAATAGGAAGTAACCGAAGCATACCGGACAGGCATGACATGTGGGCGTTTGCCTCGACGAAGAGCAAGAGGAACCTCAGGCAGGGGAGATGCTGGCGCAGGTGCGTGGAGATCAACAATATTTTTTGGAGTGAGAGTTGTGTCCACGGGATAGGGATTAGATGATGTAAGAAAATGCTCAGGTGAGGAAGAGTCAATAGAAGGAGAGGGAGAGATGTCAGGGAGATCTCGAAAGAAAAACTGAGGTGAAGAAGTGAGTGATACAGTTGACGGGGAAGCATGATCAGTAGAGTGAAGGAAATTAAAGTCATCAGAAGCAGAATAATATGGAGAATCCTCTTCGAACTGAACATGATGAGATATATGAACTCGACGAGTTGCGGGATCATAACAACAATAACCTCGATGTTCTGAACTAATTCCTAAATAAATACAAGAAACAGCTTTGGGAGATAATTTATCACGTTCATGAGATGACAGAAGAACAAAACATCGACAACCAAAAACGCGGACTAGATCATAACGGGGAGGATGAGTATAAACACGACTATAATGAGTAGCATCGGAAAGAGAGCTAGATGGAGTGATATTAATGGCATGAGTCATGGTGAGAATGGCCTCAGCCCAGAAACGACAAGGAACAGAGTAAGAAATGAGCATGGATCGAGCAGTATCGAGGATATAATGATGTTTACGTTTAGTAACACCATTTTGCTCATGAGTGTAGGGACATGGCTGTTGAAAGATAGTCCCATGAGAGGATATAATAGAGCACATGGTAGAGGATATGTATTCTTTAGCACAATCAGAATGAAAAACTTTAATATGAAATTGTCATTGAGTGAAAATCGTAGCAGTAAAGGCTTGATAAGCAGTAAGTACGTCAGAGCGATTCTTAAGTAGGTAAACCCATGTAAAACGAGAGAAATCATTAATAAAACTAACATAATATAAGTAGCCAGATGAAGAAGACAAATGAGCTGGCCCCCAAATATCAGAATGTACTAAATCAAATAAGGAAGTGGATGCAGATGTACTCATTTTAAATGGTAAAGCAGTGAATTTAGCCAATTTGCAACCAGTACATGACTCAATACTAGAACTAGATGATACAGGACCAAGTACTCCAGATTGAATAAGACTCTTCAGCCTTTTATTAGATACATGACCAAGTTGTCTATGTCATAAATTGGCAGGAAGCGAGGTAGAGGGTTTTGACGAACGAACAGAAGCAACAAGAGAACGTGGACGTATAGACTCTGGAGGGTGAAGATATTCCAGAAAATACAGCTTGTGCCTCCTACGACCCGCCCCAACCATCTTGCTCGTCTGTGGATCCTGCACAATACAAGTATCAAAAGAAAATGAGACAAACAGACCCGCCATGTATAAAGAACTAATGGAAATTAAATTCAAGCACAGCTGGGGAGCCACATAGAAGAGACCAAGTGTTAGACGACTAGATGGATTATTTTTGTGGGGGTAATAGAGTCATACCGAGTAATGGACAATGGCTGTCCAACAGCTGTGTAGATAGGGGGAGAGAGGATGAAGTAAAGACAGGATAAAAGTGAGGTATTACAAGTCATATGAAAGGAACAGCCAGAGTCAAAAATCCAGAGATCATTCATACTAGAGACTGAAGGATTAACTGAAGAACCAGCAAAATACATACCAGAGAGTTGTGTGGCGGATGTAGAGGTGATATGTTGAAAAACATCAAGTTGACGACGAAGACTTTCAAAAGCTTGAATAGTAGAGTCTAAAGTAGTAGAAGGTATAGTATTGGCCAGCAATCCTGGTGTACGAGAGGGTTGAGACTGAGGGGGTCGCCGACCACGACCAATACCTGAGGAACGTAACTCAGTATGAAGCTTGAAACATGTCTTAATGCGGTGTCATTCATTCTTGCAATATTTACAAGAAAGCTTAGACCGAGCCTGTGGAGAGGGAGCCTGTGGAGAAGTATGATTCATAATAGGAGCCAGTCTCGAGTGAAGAAGTAGGAGTATCTGTTGACAAATTGAGTCGTGTTGTATGTTGCCGGGTCTCATAAGCAGTGAGAGCTCCCATAACCGAGGTCAAAGTTAAAAATTAAGGCTGATGAAGTAGTTGATCAGCCATAGTTGAATATTCAGGAAGAGACTAAAACAGTTGATGCACCTCATGCCGTTCTTACCAGGCTAGCCAGTTTTCATATGTGGAGTTACATCCAGGAAGCATGAAGCGTAACTTTGTCAAAAAAGCTTGCATTTTTCCAAAATAGGACTGCAGAGATGAACTACCTTTGCGTTGTAGAGCAATGCGTTGTAGAAGATATGCCTCTCGTGTACCCAAGCACTCAGTGAAACGCTCAATGAAATGAGTCCACATGGCCCGAGCAGAGGAAAGCGAGCCAATCTCGACAGTGAGACCAGAGCCAACACAACGAGTGAGATAATCTATGACACGAAATTCCTGCAATTGCCAGTCTGAACTTTCCTTGACACAAAGAGCACGAGCAGTCTGAAGATTGACATCACCACTGCCAGAGGTAATAGTACTGGATAAAGCAATAATGCTGATGGACGGTGGAACTGGTCCCGTACTAGTGAGATGATCAAGCAAACCAGCGTCACGTAAGGTATTGGTGACAAATGGTGGATCATTCTGCCTAGTCACTTTGATCATTGAGGGGCAAAGATGATTTGGGAATCTTCTCTGAAGGAGCCATAACAGCAATGTTGAGACGTTAAGACGTCAAGATGGATTGAAACGACGATGTCGTTACTGACTGCGAAACGGCAATGCCGTTCGTTTGAGGCTAAGAGACGGTTTAAAACGGCGATGCCGTTAATTTGAGACCAAGAGACGGTCTTGAAACGACAATGCTGTTAAAATAAAACCCGAAGGTTAAAAATAGAACCTGAAGGTTAGAATGAAACCCGAAGGTTAAACGAGAATGAAAAACGAGTTAAGAGGCCGCAAAGTGGCAATGCCAAAAAATCTGACAGATGAACGCAAAAAAAAAACGTTAAACGACTGCAAAGCAACAAGGCCAAGATTTGGCAAAAGAACGCAGAAACGTTAAAAATTTTATTAGAAGGAAAATAGCCCTAGATCTGATACCATATTAAAGTTAGAGAGAGAGAGAGAATATTGGGTAAATTTTCCTTGAGTTGAATATTGAGTGTGCACATATATTTATACAAGTAGAGGAGGGTGATGTGTGTTCTCACAAGCAATATGGGACTAAAAACCACTACAATACACTATTATCAACACAAAGTTTGTAAGTTATGCTGGTATTATTCTCCCCGCGAAGTACATGTTTTCTCTTTTACATTTGTGTAGTGCTTATGTAATATTATGCACAACAAGTTTTCATTGGCTTGTAAAATATTACAGTGACATTTAAGAAGTAACGTGTATTTTTGAAAAGATGTAATAGCATTTGAAAGGAAACAGAGTTCAAGTTTGAATGTTTTGTCCAAATGCTAGGGTTCCGTAGAAAAACACTGGCCTTACGTTCTCCCAAAGCAATAGCGGAGCCAGAAATTTTGTTTTGTGGGGCCAATAATACAAGTTACATGAACATAAGTTCCCTCTAATATATTTAATGATAAAATCCTAAATAAAAAAAATCATACAAACAATATAAGAAAGAGAAGTGTAAAATTAAGGTACTTATTGTCAATGTAAATTCCAAACTTTTGAGGGGTTTATGGTTATTTAATCCAATCTGATGATTACTAATAGTGTAAATTCTAAAAGTTTAGGAGGGGCCAAGTGTCACGCCCCGCTTTCCAAAATATCCGGGAATCGGAACGTGAACAAGCCCGCGACGTATTAGATTGAGAAGAAATATACACTACTATTTCTTTTTTCTTTTCTTCTCAATCCAATACGCTAAGCGTCTGGAAATAAATACAATACGAAGTCACGGGTCCCCGATCACAATCAGCAAGAATATAATAGACAAACTCAGAATAAAGAAATATCATATCACAATGGGATATCATCCAAGACATAAAAATACGGGTCAAACATACCCTTATACAAATCTGAACAAATGAATACTGAAGAGATACAAAATACACTGATCAATTAGAGATGGAAGGTAGTACAAAAGAAAACGGATGACCAATAACTAAGCTTCAACTTCTTCTACTCCGTCTGCAGGGCACTCCTGCTGAGAATCCTCTGGCTCCTGATGAACTCCCAGCTGAACCTGTTCTTCTTCTAAGTCTGACGTACACCAGAGAAAACAGGTGTACGTCAGGGTGCATGGCACACGGCAAGACCCCACAAAAGAAAAGAACGAACGAAAACCCAAGCGAAAAATGATACGATAACCAAAACGACAAAAGAACGTGCAACTGGTAATCCAACAAAATCACATGCAATCCACTACCAAAACATGATAATCATAAGAATCCGTAAATCAAACGGGTAACGAGATCATGCAGCTAACGATCAGAATAATCATCCAAGTACAGTGTCATACACTAGATGGAATAAATACTTAAAAATCTAGAACTCGAGACGTAGTACGTCGAGCGAAATAATCCAAATAAGGAAACCCTCATATATATACCATATGTCTCAAATTGTAGATAATTAAATATTAATCCCGATCTATGTATGAAAGAATCACAACTGTCCTACGTCTCACAGTAATCCATACCTAGCCAAGCAACAAGGTCATGTAACTAGCCATCCTAAAACTCATCGGTCCACATCTCACATAAAGTCAACATTCTTATCACCGGATAACTGTCTGTTCACAAATCCTCTACGCGCATCCAATACCGCTACACGAATCGGTGAGAGGACTACACGCAATCCGATTTCGGCCTGGTCAGAACTCAAGCAAAACTCGGGTGACTACACAAATTCACTGACTAAAGTGACTACACGAATTCACTTTAGCCCAACAAACCAACCCCAGTGACTACACGAATTCACTGGCGCGAGCCTAGAAGATACATCAACAGCCTTATCCGATCACATGAACATGGACTTCCCTATCCCAACTCTCTTGTATTTTCTAAGTCAAACATAATCCACATTGAAACTCGGGTTCACCACCTAAACTCAAGTCAAACATAATCCACATTGAAACTCGGGTTCACCACCTAAACTCAGTCAACACACCCACACATGTCACTAGGTCTGTTCATGACGCACGAGGCCACTAAGTCATGAACTACTAAGGGTTCTCGACACAACATGGACAATCAATGCAAATAATCATGTATAATAATATCATATCATATCAGATAATCAAGATTAAGAATTTGAATCATAAAATTGTTCTAAAATAATCTAAGATTAAGAATTTGAATCATAAAATTGTTCTAAAATAATCTTCTGAAATAATAATTTATTTACTTCAACATAATTTCTTTTACAATTTAAATTCTTTTAATTTAATTTCAAAATAATCCCTTTTTCCAAAATAAGTTATTTTCTTATTATAATAATTCTAAAAATAATCTTTTAAATAATAAAATTCATAAATTCAAAAACAAGATAAATTCTCATTAATTCAAAATATTCTATTTTCCCAAATAACTTCTTTTTTAAAATATTTATCATTCTAAAATAATTTCTTCCACAAGATAATTTCTAAAAGTTATTATAATTATTCTAAAATGATTATTTTTCCCCGATAACTCCTTTTAAATTATTATAATTTTCCTAAAATGATTTCATTCTCAAATAAATTCTTTTTTATTAATATAATTATCTAAAATATAATTCCACTGCCGAAATAAATTCTTTTAATTTATCATAATTATTCTGAAAATACTATTTATCATATTATGATGATTTATCTAATATTATTCATCAAACAATCACACGCAGATAATTATTAACATATCTAAAATTTCAGATAAATTATAATAAATATAAAAATTCAGTTCTGAGCAAGTGGGATCTTGCCTATGAGGCCAATGGGGCCTGATGACGAGTGGCGAGCCGATGCCGGACCATCGACGTGTGGGCGATCGAGGCGCGTTTGAACAGCGCGGCTTTGGATCTGTTCAGGCACGTGATGTTCAGGTGGTTGGTTCGTCGGCGTGGATCTAAGAGACGGCGTCGAAGTGGAAGAGGCGGACCGAGAAGGGGATGTAGGTGGTGCTTGGGGTTCGCACGGCTGGCAGCGACTAAGGCTGTTGGGCTCAGAATCTGAGCTGGGAGCGGCGGTGGTTCGCACGTCAGCGCGGCTGTCGAGGAGATCTGGCTCGCCGATAGGGAGATGCTGGAGCGTCAGGCGTGGGCCTGAGGGCAGGCGATCGTGGGAGGACTCGTGGTGACCGTTCTGAGGAGGCACAGAAGGGGTGCGATGGCTGGAGCTCGTCGAGAGCTCGCCTGGGCTAAGACAGGAGGGACGACGGGTGCTACCAGGCGTCGCTGGCGTTGACAGGTCGGAGCTCGTCAGAGGGACGTCATGGCGACGAGGCTGAGGGGGTGAGCTCGCGGAGGTGCTGGGTCGGACGGTGAAGGAGGAGTTCGGGTCTGGCTGGTGCCGAAGATGGAGAGTGGGGGATGGTCGACGATGCTAGGGGGAGCGATCTGCAGAGCGGTGGCCTGAGGAGCGTGTTGGGCACGTTGCGTGGAGGCGCCTGGATCTGGCGCGAGATGTCGAGTCGAGTTCGGCTGGAGGAACGACGGAGGCGGTGCTCAGAGAGGAGCTTGGGGCGAGTGGAGGGTGGTGCGCGGGGACTTGTTGGAGGGGCCTGCGGAGGCTGGGCGCGATGGACTGGGCTTGGCGGTTTCGTTTCGGACTTAGGAGAGATAAGATCGGGAGGCGGAGCTGGGCACGCGCGACAGAAGGGTGGCGGAGGAGGTCTGGGTGCGGTTCTGTGGAGGATGAAGGAGAGATGGGTTTCTTTGGGGTGAGGATGAAGAAGAAGGGGGAGAGAGATGATGCAGGGGACAGGGAAGTGAGTGGTGCAGGTTTTGAGGAGTGAATTAAGGGGAGTGATTGAGTGATGGGAGTGCGGGATTTAGGGAGTGAATTGGGGAGTGATTTAGGGGAAGTGGGGTAGGAGAGAGAAAGATACAGAGAGATGAAGAGAGAGAGATACAGAGTGATGAAGAGAAAGAGATACAGAGTGATATACCAGTAAGGGGGAAAACGCAGGGAAAATACCCCTATATAAAAATAAATAAGAAAAATTATTCAAATAAATATTAAAAATTTATGATCAAAATACTAATAACAATAATGAATAATTAACTATTAATTTAAAAAGTTTTACCGAACAGCTAAATTTATAATTAGCAAAACTATTAAAATATTATAATACCGTATTTTTAAATTATAGAAAATTCTAGAGAAATTGAGAAAAATACAAATACTCTTTTAGAAAAATAATATTTAATATTTAAATACCAGAAAATTATTTAAACCCGTATTAGAAATTTACGGTCATTATACCAAGGCACCCCCAACCTTATATGTGGCTCAGCCACTGCCCAGAAATGTTAGGTTCTGTTGATTACAACAGCCCTGCCACCGCTTGACCCAAGCTTTGGGGCTCACATTTACAACATTCAAAAAATATTGCCTATTATATCATTAGACATTGTTAGATGTATTATGAGATGAGGGAGGCCTTTGGCCTCCCACTCATTATTCTTCCATTCACACCCCATTATGGTGATGTAACATCCCATTAAGTAAGGGTGACTCTTGGGTACTCAACCTATTCACATTGATTAGTATAAATATATATCATAGGCCTTTGGCCTATGTACTTGCTTTAAACATGTTATCAGCACGAAGTGTTCTTGAATCCCTGAGCCATAAAAATATATATATATTTCCTTCCTCTTTTGCGCATTGAGATCTGGTTCGTTGCAGCGGGAGCGTTCGACGGATCATCGCAAGGAGGCAGCGTTCTACGGATCTTTAGTATCGATCGTCCCTAGATCTGTGATCTAGAGGTAATTACTATAATCCGTAGAATAATATATGGCAGCTGAAAAAGTAACAAGGAAAAATTTTTTTGTTACTGTTCACCGAGGGTTACTGTTCACTCGGGAATTTTTTTTTTTGTTTATTAAGCAATTTTATTGTTGTTCATCTAATCTAATTGCTTTCATTATTTGTTGGCATAACTAGTAATTAATACTATTAGTTAATTGCTAATAAAAAAAATCTATGTGCTCATGTTGATGAAACTGGCGAAAAGTTCTGCGGCTTCTGCTAGTTTGTAAAAATTCATATATTGTGTTAAATTTGCACATTTACGCTGAAAGCACTTCCTATTACCATGAATATTATTTGGTTTTGCTTAGTATTAACGGAAGTGACCATTGCTAGGGAAATGCTCTTAAATTACATATTCTTGAGAAGAAAACAGTAACACCAACACCAAGGTATTATTGTATATGTCCAGTTAACATGACATAAAATCATATTTGGCCCCTATAGTTTTTAATGCTATTCTTTAAACACATATACATTTTTCTAAAAAAAAATTCAAAGAAAGCAAGGGTTTACTGTCCAAATTTGTTATGCCTGTTGCATATATTATTATTAAATTACATGGATGTTTAAATAAATAATGTTGTGGTTTTTGGATAAGCCTGTTTGTCAGCAAATTTAAATTCCTTGTATTTTCTTTTCCTTCTGAGAGAGAAATTGTAGTGAGGATATAATTGTAAAAAGTCAAAGACCGGTGTATTCCATTGAAGACGAAGGCATTTTTGCAAAATGCAGGGACCCCCAAGGGTTTTCCAAATTGTATTTTAATTTTATGTTTTTTGTTATCTTTGGACTGTATAATCGGACTTTGGACACTTTTTATTTTTTTGGTGACGGGCTGATCCACGCAACATGTTTATTGCATGAATTTTTAATTCCTTATTATTAATTCATGTCTTTCAAATGCATAGATAAAATGGCTAAAATAGCGAGTGTTGATTTCGAAGTCCTTGACGCTGCTGGCAAGAATTATTTGAGTTGGCATGTGGACCTGAAGTTCCACTTACGTGCCCAGGGCTTATTAGCCACAATTTCAACTCCTGCTCCACCGGCTCCGGCCACTGTTACGGGTAATGCTGTAAATAATGCTGAGGTTACTACTACAGTGATCGTCTCTGATATAGATAAGGCGAAAGCCATTATCTACATCAGGAGACATATTGATCGGACCCTGAAGGCCGAATACCTGACTGTAGAGGACCCAAAGGAATTGTGGACTGCACTTGAGGACCGATACAAACATCAGAAAGATGTGATCCTCCCACGTGCACGTTATGAGTGGGAAAACCTCCGACTTCAGGACTTTAAGTCCATAGCTGAGTACAACTCAGCACTTCATAATATCACCTCATGCCTGAAGTTGTGCGGTTAAGAAGTTTTGGAGGAACGCATGTTGGAGAAGACTTACACATCCATCCACGAGAAGGATGCAATCCTCATGCAACAGTACCGCGAACGAAAGTTCAAAAAGTATTCTGAATTGCACTCCACCCTTCTGATGGCGGAGCAAAACAGAGAATTGCTTTTGGCCACTCATAACCTACGCCCTGCAGGCTCAGCTCCACCACCCGAAGCTCACATGTTTTCTTCCCATAAGTAGAAGAAAAAGTATAAGGGTAAATTCAACAAGGGGAAAGCCCCTAAGTGGCAGGCCAGATGTCCACCCTAGAAAAACAACCCTCCCCAGAGCAGCAATAGTGAGGGAAAGAAGAAGTGGAAGAAGAAGACAACTGAGCTGACGTCCATTCCCAAGAACACTTGGGAGGATAAATGCCACAGATGTGGCATGACTGTACATTAGTCCAGAAACTGTCGCACTCCGCGACACCTCCAATATCTATATCTAGTGAGCCTGAAGACTCCTGTTGAAACAAATCTGGTGGAAAAGCAGCCGTCTACTCAGTTCACTGATGATGACTTCGAAATGGATGATCTTCTAGACTAGATCCATGTTATCTTTATATGCATTTAAATTCTCATAGTACTTTCATCTTTAGTTCTTTACTTTCCATGTAATGCACTTTACTTTTCAATAAAGATAGTTATTTTCTTTAGATTAAAATATTGCATTCATGTTATAGATGAAGTGTGAGTGCCTTGTCGACAGTGCCTCGACGCACACAATCCTTCGCGAAAGAAGCTATTTCAAAAGCTTATATGATTATGACGATCCCGTAATTACAATTTCGGGACTATCTAACATAATAGAAGGATTTGGTGAAGCAATGATATTGCTCCCAAATAAAACGAGACTAATAATAAAAGATGCATTATTCTCTCCGAAATCTAATAGAAACCTCATAAGTTTGAAGGATATTCGTTTAAACAGATATCACTTAGAAACCAATGATATAAATGAGGATGAGTATTTGTATGTAACTCGTCAAAAAGATGGTTCAAAAACTATCTTAGAACGATTCAAGGGACTCCCGTCGGGTCTCTATCATACATATATTCAACCAGTAGAAGCTAACATGATTGTGCACCAGAAGTGCCATTCTCCGACGAAATTTAAACTTTGGCATAACAGACTGGGTCACCCAGGATCAGCAATGATGCATCGCATCATGAGCCAATCAAGTGGACATAACCTGAAGAACCTGAAGATTCTTCAGAAGGGTGATTACTCATGTCTATCTTGTTTCCAAGGTAAACTGATCACGAGACCTTCCCTTCTGAAAGTGGGATTAGAGTCTCCTAGCTTCTTGGAGAGAATACATGGCGATATTTGTGGGCCTATTCACCCCGCAAGTGGACCATTTAGGTACTTTATGGTACTTATAGATGCATCAACAAAGTGGTCTTACGTGTGCCTTTTGTCCACCCGCAACTTAGCTTTTTCAAAGCTATTGGCACAAATTATTAAGTTGCGGGCTCATTTCCCCGATAATCAAATCAAGAAATTACGTCTTGATAATGCGGGAGAATTCACTTCACAAGTCTTTCAAGACTATTGCCTAGCAACTGGCATCGAAGTTGAACATCCTGTAGCACATGTTCACACCCAGAACGGGTTAGCAGAATCTCTAATTAAGAGATTGCAATGGATTGCTCGTCCATTGTTGATGCAATCACAGTTGCCTGTTGAGGCTTGGGGTCATGCAATATTGCATGCAGCATCAGGTGTCATGCTATTGCATGCCGCTTCGCTTATCAGAATACGACCCTCTGGTGGCCATATTTTGTCACCAATGCAGCTTGCTTATGGTGCACCTCCGAATATCTCACATTTGAGAGTGTTTGGTTGTGCAGTTTACGTCCCAATTGCTCCTCCACAAAGGACCAAAATGGGTCCACATCGTCGTTTGGGTATCTATATAGGGTTTGATTCGCCCTCTATAATAAGATACCTTGAACCCCAGACGGGTGACGCATTTAAGGCACGTCTTGATGATTGTGAATTTGTTGAGGATTCATTTCCTAAACTTGGCACACAGTACAGGAAGCCTGACGCTTCTAAGACCATTTCTTGGAACACCAAGACTTTGTCTCATTATGATCCGCGTACTAGTCAATGTGAAGATGAGATCCTGAAGATTCTTCATCTTCAGAATACAGTACATTTACTTCCGGATAAATTCACTGATAACCAGAAGATTGTCAGATCACACGTCCCTGCTGTCAACACGCCAGCTAGGATTGACATCCCCAAAGATGGATGCAATCCGCCGGCAGCAGAAACGGCTGTACCTCAATTGAAAAGAGGACGCCCACCAGGTTCGAAGGACAAAGTCCCTCGTAAAAGAAAAAATCCTGGAGAAATAAAGATGAACCCAACACAGGATACTGAGCTCAGACCAGCTTCCTCTCCCCTCCTAGATTCCCCTGAAGAGGAACAAATAGGAGAAACATCATTAAATTTTGTACGTACTGAGGAGGTACTAGACAGAAAAAGCACAGTCGTCGACGACGACTTTGCGTTCGATATTGCCGTTCACGTCACTGAATACGACGATGACATCGAACCACGGTCTCTAGCGGAATGTAAACGCAGAGACGATTGGCCAAAGTGGAACGAGGCAATAGGAGTAGAGCTGGACTCACTCTTGAAACGCGAAGTCTTTGGACCAGTAGTCCAAACACCTAAAGGTGTAAAACCTGTGGGATATAAGTGGGTCTTCATCAGAAAAAGAAATGAACACAACGAGGTTGTGCGCTACAAAGCACGGCTTAGTGAGTTCCTTGCTATGCAAGGATTCACAAATGATAAAGTCTGCCCGTGTATCTTTATAAAAAGATCGGGAACATGATTCATTATAGTCGCCGTCTATGTCGACGACTTAAATCTCATTGGATCTCCTGCAGAGATTGCTGGGATATCTGAAAGCCTTAAGAATACTTTTGAAATAAAAGACCTAGGCATAACAAAGTATTGTCTTGGCTTACAGATCGAACACCTTAAGGGTGGTATCCTGTTACACCAATCCACATATACACGGAAATTACTTAAAAATTTCCGAATGGATAAATGTCATCCTCTTAGTACACCAATGGTTGTTCGATCATTGGATGTAAAGAACGACCCCTTCCGTCCGCTGGAAGAGGGGGAGGAAATGCTAGGTCCTGAAGTACCTTACCTCAGTGCCATTGGAGCACTATTATATCTGGCTAACTGTACGCGTCCCGATATAGCGTTTTCAGTTAACCTACTAGCCAGATACAGTGCAGCGCCCACAAAGCGCCACTGGAATGGAGTTAAGCATCTTCTGCGCTACCTCCAAGGGTCTATAGACCTGGGATTATATTTCCCGAAGGGTGGGTCTCCCACCTTAATTGGTTATTCAGATGCAGGTTACAGGTCTGATCCCCACACCGAGAAATCACAAACCGGATTTGTGTTTACATTCGGTGGTACGACCATCTCCTGGAGGTCTGTCAAGCAAACCACTGTAGCAATCTCATTCAACCATTCCGAACTCCTCGTGATCCATGAAACCAGCAAAGAATGTGTTTGGCTTCGTTCTGTCATTCAGCACATCTTAGTGTCTACCGGCCTGAAGACTGGTGACCTTGAGCAACTACTATATTTGAAGATAATGCAGCCTGCGTTGCTCAACTTCAGTCTGGCTTCATCAAGGGTGACAAGACGAAGCACATATCTCCCAAGTTTTTCTGGACGCACGATCTTCAAGAGGAGGAGCAAGTTAAAGTACAACATATCCAATCATGTAATAATTTAGCTGACTTGTTCACTAAGGCCCTGCCTAGATGTACTTTTGTAAAACTTGTAAAAAGAATAGGGATGAGACATCTGAAAGACCTACAAGCCTGAAGCTTGTATGGTTCAGGGGGAGTAACCTATGGGTTGTACTCTTTTTCCTTAGGCTGATGGTTTTTTCCCACTGGGTTTTCACAGCTAAGGTTTTAACGAGGCAAACAAGTTTACTCTGGATCCAGAAGTATCCACCCCATTAGCTTTACGAACCCTGAAGTGTTCATAAGCTAAACTCAAGGTAATGGATGGATAAGGGGGAGTATTATGAGATGAGGGAGGCCTTTGGCCTCCCACTCATTATCCCTCCATTCACACCCCATTATAGTGATGTAACACCCCATTAAGTGAGGGTGACTCTTGGGTACTCAACCTATTCACATTGATTAGTATAAATATATATCATAGGCCTTTGGCCTATGTACTTGCTTTAAACAAGATGCAACCTTTTTTTATTAGTGATACCATTAAAAAATCAATTTCTTAAGCAAAATGAATATACTTTGATATTCCTTATATATTCATGAATATTTAATAAATACCAAGCGTTCGAGTTTGACTTTTTGAAACTCCAAATGTAGGAATTCGAATCCAAATACGAATTCCAAAATTTTAAACAAGAAGAACAACATCTGATTCCGTCGCTTACCGCCCTTACTAGCGATCCCCTTCTACATTTCCAAGGACAAATTTTTAAAACCAACCTATTTGGAAATTTAATCCCAGAAAACAACCCCTTTCAAACTTAATTGCAAAAACCGACCTGGTTTCAGCCTTGGCGCTGAAACCAGGTCGGTTTTTGTGAAAAAACTTCGGAAACTTCACGGGAGTTCAACTCACATGAAGTTTCGGATAAAATTTTTTAAAAACCGACCTGGTTTCAGCTCTAGGGCTGAAACCAGGTCGGTTTTTAAATTTTTTTACAAAAACGGTCGTTTTTTGAAAATAAATAGGGAAAGGAGTTGGTTTTGAAAATCTGTCCACATTTCCTACCCTTTCAGATCCGATCTGAGCTATCGCCGCGCACCAATACCTGGGCCCACAGACACGTCAGGCTCTTTCTCTCTCATCTCCTCTATCTATAAATAATCTCGTCCTCTCCCTTCTCTCGCGCTTCACTCTCACTCCGCCTTCACTCTTTCATTGGGGGACCGCTTCTCTCCCTCCATCCCAAGGTAATCTCCTCAGATCCAAAAAAACCTCTCTCTCTCCCCTCCTCCTCCTCCTCCGCCCTCTGTCAGATCTCAATCTAGGGTTAGGGTTTTCTCACGTTATGTTCTCTGCTGTAGTGCTCAGATCTTGCTCTGTTCTCCTCTGTTCTAACAACTTCCGCCTCTTTTGCACCCAAGCTTGTGTTCTGGATCTCCACCCGAGGTCGACGGTGTTTGTTTCGTTTGTTTTATCATCACTTTGTCTTTGATGCAGGTTTCGGATCTGGATCTGAGTTTCTTTGGCTTTAGATCTGATCCGATCTGAAACGGGTTGTGGAAATTAGAGAAACTTGTATTGATAGGTTAATCGCAGTGATCAGATCTAAAGATCTGAACTTTTAGTTTCTTGATTGAAGATCTAATGATTTTATGCTGTTTGTATAAGATAATTCTGTTAGATCTGAGAAAATCTTAGATTTGGAGTTTTGCGGCTCAACGTAAATCATTTGGGTGACTAGTACCGTATTTATTGTTGTTTGAGATTGAATCGTCGGAAATATTTGTTTCTTTTTGCATTAAAAGCTTGGGATATCTAGTTTGTCTCTGTCTTTTGTCTCTTTTTAATTCGACACAAGTACGTAGCATTCATGATTCCCGAATACGGTATTGATTTGTGCGCGTGTCATGTTGAGGTGGAAAAGCTAAGATCCCTTATCCTGTCTTTACTAACGTACAAATGCAGCTTAAAAAAAAGCCAAAATTTAACCAGATTTTTCAAAAGATTAATATTATTACTCTCTTGCGCTATTTGCTATATTACTCCCGTTCTTGGTGGAAACATAAGTGGGCAACCAACTTATTTATTCTGCAATTATACAAACTGATCCCTACTAATTTAGCATTGAGTTATTTTTACCCAAGTCAAACAGTGAATTCTTTGGGCAATGTTGGGTCCATATTATTTCATGTTATGTCAATTTTGATCAATGCTCATAACCAAGTTCTGTTATTGGTTTAAAATTTTGTGATATACTGGTGGTGGATAGTTTTAGGAGCTTTTCTTGAGACAATAACTAAGCTTCAGTTGTACTGAATAGGGTAGACTAGAAACTGCGAAGCAATTTTCTACCGATCATTGACGTACCTTATTAACAACTTTTTTTTGGTCATTATATACTTAATGCTTTCGAAGATTCTGTTTAAATTTTGCTTTAACATCATGATTTAAGTTCTTAGATGCTTAAAACTTTGTTTTTTTATCTGTTATGATCAGAAAAATGGCTTCCCACATTGTTGGTTATCCTCGTATGGGCCCGAAGAGGGAGCTCAAGTTTGCGTTGGAGTCTTTTTGGGATGGGAAAAGCAGTGCTGATGATTTGCAGAAAGTTGCTGCTGATCTTAGGAGTTCAATATGGAAACAAATGTCTGATGCCGGGATCAGATTCATTCCTAGCAACACCTTCTCGTACTATGACCAAGTTCTTGACACCTCGGCGATGCTAGGTGCTGTTCCCAAGAGGTACGGCTGGAGCGGTGGAGAGATTGGGTTTGACACCTACTTCTCTATGGCAAGAGGAAATGCCACCCTTCCTGCTATGGAGATGACCAAGTGGTTTGACAGACACCTACTTCTCTATGGCAAGAGGAAATGCCACCCTTCCTGCTATGGAGATGACCAAGTGGTTTGACACCAACTAGTAAGCTAACTCAACTCTGAAATGCCACCCTTCCTGCTATGGAGATGACCAAGTGGTTTGACACCAACTAGTAAGCTAACTCAACTCTGTAATCTTTATAATCATGACACATCCAAACATTTCTAGATGTGCAAAATACTCATTTGTTCTTATTCTTAATTCAGCCACTTCATTGTACCTGAATTGGGCCCAGACACAGCATTCTCCTACTCTTCTCACAAGGCCGTATCTGAATACAAAGAAGCAAAAGCGGTATGAATTCATTTAGTTCTAGTTTTATTCTGGTAATGAGTTTCATGCTTAGATATCTTGCAACTTTGTTCGTGCTGTTACAAGATACGTTTTCACGCTGAAAACTACTTCAATTCATAATAGATCTTATAGAACAAAGAGGTTTTATAATGAAAATTTGTAGGCCTTTCAATATGAAGTTGTCATTCACAATGCATTAAACTTGCACCTTTATATTTGGCATAATATAGATTCTCACCATATTGATGTAATCTAATTGCAGATTTTTTTTTTTGTTTGAACACGTTTTTTTAATCATATAGACGTTAACTGTGGCCTATGGTGTGGAAAATGGTGAACAATATATGTTTCAAATTTTTATCATCTAGTTAAATCACTTTTAAATTAGTCTGAATTTTCTACTTAAAACACTTTCTGTTTTACCTTTCCAGCAAATTTAGAGTTAACCTTAAGGATTGCCTTGTTGGGGCAGTCTCTCAAGCATGCCTTCTCTTTTTTCCTTTCAA
The DNA here is from genome assembly GCF_001876935.1 of Asparagus officinalis. Lineage (NCBI taxonomy): Eukaryota > Viridiplantae > Streptophyta > Magnoliopsida > Asparagales > Asparagaceae > Asparagus > Asparagus officinalis. Next base: position 73,897,421 of record NC_033798.1, on the reverse strand, counting down.
TTGGGTACATGCCAGTTCCGATTATTAGATGTATTTATATAAATAATTGAACCGGAAGATGGTGAACAGTCTTATATGCGTAATGTTTGCATATCATCATTTGTTTTCTATTCAGTTTCTCTGAAATAAGTACATCTTGTGGATAACTAGTATTTTGAATATAACATGGACATCTAACTTATTTTTAGTTGTTTGCTATATTCTTTTTGTCCTTCTGATGCAGCTTGGAGTTGATACAGTTCCAGTACTCATTGGACCCGTGTCTTATTTGTTGCTCTCGAAACCTGAGAAAGGAGCGGAGAAATCCTTTTCAACCATTTCATTGTTGGACAAAGTTTTGCCCGTTTACAAGTAATGTTTTCTAATGTGCTATTGTCACTATTGAACAAAGTTCTATTTTCCCCTGTGATAATAATTCATATTCATAATGTTCTTATATGCAGGGAGGTTATTGCTGAGTTGAAGGCAGCAGGTGCTTCATGGATTCAGTTTGATGAACCAACCCTTGTGCTGGATCTCGAGTCTGAAAAGCTACAAGCATTCACTAAGGCATACTCAGAGTTAGAATCATCATTTGCTGGTTTGAATGTGCTCATTGTGAGCTACTTTGCCGATGTTCCAGCTGAGGCATACAAGTTAGTTTCTAACAACGCTCTTTTGGTAATTAGTTAAATGTTCTGCTGACAAGTTGACATATGTTTTCGCTCATTTCAGGACCCTTACTGGCTTGAACTGCATCTCTGGTTTTGGATTTGATCTTGTTCGTGGAACCAAGACTCTTGACTTGATCAAAAGTGCAGGCTTCCCATCAGGAAAATATCTTTTTGCTGGACTTGTAGATGGAAGGAATATTTGGGCCAATGATCTTGCTTCCTCCCTCACGGCACTTAATGATCTCGAGTCTGTTGTAGGCAAAGGTACTTAAATTTGATTATGCGTTGCAATAATTTTAAAATTACTTCCCTGAGGTTTACTGCCTGTCTGGAGAATAAAATGCTTCAGATGTCATTTTTTCTTCCAATTTTGGTTTTTTGTTGAACAGTAGTTTTTCAAAAAAATAAAATGGATCATTCGAGCTTGAAAAATGTAAGTAGGATACTATTATATAACATAACTAAAGCACTACTTTGATAGTTCTACTCTTGACTAAAGTAAATGGGGAAGCCCTTATCTTCAAGGGGGGTTAATGAAGCAGAACTATAATTATTTATAACAGCAATATAGAACTGGGAGCAACTATGGTTCTGAATTACCTCATACCCTGTGCAGTTGTGACGCTTGTGAAGCAGTCTAGATGCACCTACCTTTTTCAACCAAGCTGAAATAATAGCTGTTGCTAATTCCTCATAATATATTTATTTTATTTGTTGTTACATGCTGGAAATGCCGTTACCCGTATGCTATATGTCAGGTTGGTCAAAGTTGTGGGCTTTATAATAGTCTATACATGCATGTGGTGTTTTCAACCCAGCTGACATAAATAGCTAATAATTGGTCAAATCCTTATTAATGACATATATTTATGATTGTATGTATCAGAAATTTGATAGTGTTTTTGTTTTTTCTGCAGACAAGCTTGTGGTATCAACCTCATGCTCGCTCATGCACACTGCTGTTGATTTGGTAAATGAGACTAAGTTGGATGACGAAATCAAATCCTGGTTGGCATTTGCTGCCCAAAAGGTGGTAGAAGTGAATGCTTTGGCCAAGGCATTGGCTGGTCAGAAGGATGAGGTATAATCTTGGATACCCATTCTCTGTGCTCAATTACTGCTTCATCAAGCCTTTTTCTGTGTTACAAATGTTTTGCTTATCTGTATCCCAATTTCTCACCACTCGTCATGAATCTGCAGACCTTCTTCTCAGCAAATGCTGCTGCTCAGGCTTCAAGAAAGTCATCTCCTAGGGTCACTAATGAGGAAGTCCAGAAAGCTGTTAGTTTTTCCGAACTCCACATCTTGTTTTTTTCGATTTAAGAAAAGTGGTTGCCTAATCAACTTTTGCCTTGGGTCTCAGGCTGCAGCTCTCAGGGGTTCTGACCACCGTCGGGCTACAAACGTTACCGCAAGGTTAGATGCACAGCAGAAGAAGCTGAACCTTCCTATCCTTCCAACCACAACTATTGGTTCATTCCCTCAGACAATTGAACTCCGAAGAGTGCGCCGTGAGTACAAGGCAAAGAAGTAAGTTCCTTCATTATTTACTATTATCCTCTTTCTTTTCTATATTGTAGCCCATTGCTTCCTTCTCATCATGCTTTCTTGCAGGATCTCTGAAGAGGAGTATGTGAAGGCCATCAAGGAGGAAATCAGCAAAGTGGTCAAGTTGCAGGAAGAGCTTGACATTGATGTCCTGGTCCATGGGGAGCCTGAGGTGAACTTAAACTGCTAATATACTTTGTTTTCATTCAACATAACAAAAAATTATTAATTAGTGAAACAAGTTACCATATGATGGCCCCAGAATTAAATTTCCATTTACCTTTTGACTCTTGACTATAAATTTAAAAATTTAGGCCATTTATTCAATTATAAAGCATATGAATCTCATGCCATATTCTTTAAGGTGATTAATATTCTCTCAAGTTCCAGAAACTTCTAGTTAAGTTTTGAACTATTAATAAAAAAGATAATGTGAAAATTAATATCTTGTATGATATTACTTCTATACATGGTCATATTTTATTAAAAAGATTGCAAAATGTGTACCTTGCATAAACAATAAAGCCTGTTTTATGAATGAAAATTGCATCTTTTCTTGTAGAGGAACGACATGGTCGAGTACTTTGGGGAGCAGCTATCTGGCTTTGCATTCACTGCCAATGGCTGGGTTCAATCATATGGTTCTCGATGTGTTAAGCCTCCAATCATCTATGGTGATGTAAGCCGTCCTAAAGCCATGACTGTGTTCTGGTCCTCGATGGCCCAGAGCATGACCTCACGCCCCATGAAGGGAATGCTCACTGGTCCAGTTACAATCCTCAACTGGTCCTTTGTCAGAAATGACCAGCCAAGGTAAAAGCCAATTGCTTTCAACTTCACAGTTTACACATCCCCCATTTGGTGGTAACTGATATAAACTATAATAAGTAATAACCAATTACTTTTTGCTGCAGATTTGAGACTTGCTACCAGATTGCTCTTGCCATCAAGAAGGAAGTTGAAGATTTGGAAGCTGCAGGGATCAATGTAGGTGTTTTTTCCTTCTACAGGTTAAACCTTACTTCATCTACAATTTTTTTTTGGAGATCAATGGTTTTTCCCCTTGGTTTAATGCAGGTAATTCAAATAGATGAAGCAGCTCTTAGGGAGGGGTTGCCTCTTCGCAAATCTGAACATGCTTTCTATCTTGAGTGGGCTGTTCACTCCTTCCGTATCACCAACTGTGAGATCAAGGACACTACTCAGGTACACTTGGACATAGTTTTTACAGAACGGCCAGAATTCTTTACCACATTGTACCTGTTTTGCTTCCTCATTTTCTCCCACACTAATTTTTTTTCATTATACATTTACTTCATCATTGTAACTTAAAATTTTAACCTATGCCCTAAAAGAAATGATCAGTGAGAACTAGAATTTTGTTCTTTTCTTTCCGAGTTATCTACTCCTGTTAAACTTTTCTTACCGCATAACTTTTACACGTCTTATTTTTGGACTTGAAACTTCTATAGTTTTGTGTTGATCTTTTCTTAGAACTTTATCAATGCTATCTTTCACTTCTCTTATTAGGATCTTTTTTTGGCGTGATTATATATAGCGACGGTTTTGTAATATTTGTCCGGTATTTATGAGTTTGAATCACATCAGAATATGATGCTTATACGGGATTTTCTGAGCTATTCATCTGGCGCTGTTTACGAACTCAACCATCCCTCACTCGCCGATGTGTTCTGAGATGATTCATTCTCAACATCTATAGATTAATTATTTATTTATTTATCTATTTCTCCATTTTCATATACCTGTGCGTACTATCATTGCTAATGCCAACCATCTCTATGACTCTTTCAGATTCACACTCACATGTGCTACTCCAACTTCAACGACATCATCCACTCAATCATTGACATGGATGCCGATGTCATCACAATCGAGAACTCCCGATCTGACGAAAAGCTCCTCTCTGTGTTCCGCGAAGGAGTCAAGTATGGTGCAGGCATCGGCCCTGGAGTATACGACATCCACTCTCCCAGGATCCCATCAACCGAAGAAATTGCAGACCGCATCAACAAGATGCTGGCTGTTCTCGAGTCCAACGTTCTCTGGGTGAACCCAGATTGTGGGTTGAAGACCCGTAAGTATACGGAGGTTAATCCTGCTCTTACCAACATGGTTGCTGCTGCCAAGCAGCTGCGCAAGGAACTGGGCAGTGCCAAGTGAAGAAGAGGTCCTCTTCTTGAATAATGTGATGTTTTCTTCGGTTTTGGTTTAATAGAACTTTGATTTATTGAGGGAAGATAAATTAATGAGGACTTGCATCTTTGTCTGAGGGTATGTTGCTGGAGGCGTGTGTATGTTGTATTACTTGAGCTATATATGTATGGCTCTGATGGTAACTTTATTGAGATCTGTGGAAGTTTTCATTTTTTTTGAATGTCTTATTTCTAAATGTCGCATGCATACCAAAAGACACCAATTCTTGGATCAATGCATAGATCAAGATACCGTCTCGGTGCGCATTTCCCCCCCTTATTAGAATTGAACTCGTGACCTGGTACATTAAAGGCAGAAGTATATATGTTGTTAGTTGTAAATTGCACTTTGTACGGCTTTGTAGTATGTGATAGAATCCAAGTAAGAATCTTTTCCCATCAATTAGTTGTAAATTGCTCGCAGAAAATTAGGCACTTCAGAGCTTGTGTTATCAGTTCAGAAAATTTTATTTGAATCAAATAGCTGAAAGCCTGAAATTAACTTCCTTGATCTTGGGAGGTGTGCTAGAGTATTTGTGTAACGTCCCGCCCCGGAATCCTGGAGTCGGTACGTTATTAGATCTGATGGACTGGCCTCACAAACCACCACATGTCTTTTCAGCACGTTTTGTCCTCACTCACGCGCTCCCTGGAAAACTACACAGGGGGTCACCCATCCTAGAATTTCTCCAGGCCAAGCACGCTTAACTTTGGAGTTTCTAAGAGTTGGGTTTCCGAAAAGAAGATGCATCTTGGTGGTATGAGTATTCCAATCAAATATATCAATACTAATCACATCACCCCGTATGAGTATTCCAATCAAATATATCAATACTAATCACATCACCCTCTCAAGGGTTGGGGTATTACAATTTGCTTCTTAAATATGAGAACTGATTTGTTGAAACTGCATATTGAGTTGGAGTACACACCCTACGAGAATGCTCCGTGAGGCGCAGCGTGTTGGCTTAGACGGGAGAGCATGGAGAGTAGTATTCCTATCAAAGCACTACCCTATATGGGAGAGTACCGGCCACACACGAACCGTAATAATTATGAAAGAGAGTTGTTACAGGGACCCCTATTCCCAAATAGGGGAACCTGAGTGGGACATATGAGATGTCGTCTCTTTGTCCTGTGATGCACTGTTCTGTCCTCATATGCACATGCTTGGATTGCGGGGCGTTCTGATAAGATACGTGCTCGTGCTCGGGTGTGGGGAGGGTGGGAGGGTATTTCAGTAGTTACGCAGGCTAATATGGTTTAGAATGCTCGCACTGTGTGGGGGCTCTTGATAGGATAAATAATGTACTCTATAGGGCTCTGCTATTAATTGAATTAGTTCCGGATCTTTGCATTGCAGGAACTTGTATTAAAAAAAAACGAGGAATTTTTTAAAACAGCCCCAAAAAGTTTTTTATTTTTCAAAATCGACCCGTTTTTTATTTATTTATCAAAATCGACCCACTTTTTGTCACGTGGGCTTAATGACGTTCCTAAACAGTCGGGGTTGCCAACCCTGATTGTTTAGGACATGAAAATTTCGGGTTTAAGAGTTTTAATTAGGGTTTAACACCCTCCTAAACGGTCGGGGTTGCCAACCCCGACTGTTTAGGAACTTCATTAAGCCCACGTGGTAAAAAGTGGGTCGATTTTGATAAATAAAAAAAATCGTGTCGATTTTGAAAAATAAAAATCTTTTTGGGCTGTTTTGAAAATTTGTTCTAAAAAAACCTATATCGCTAACTACGTTGGATCTTATTATTCTTTTTCCTCGGAGGTCAATCACTTTTGTGGTACATAAGAAAGCACACGCTTTAACACTATATCAAATTAGGTGTGAGATCTCACCGGTCCCCATCCTCCACCTTACCCAACCCACTCACCAAACATTTTCCCACCCGCACCCTTTTAAAAAGAAAAATATAAAATAAAAGCATCCTGTCTTTTCCTTTCAAAAGAGTGTCGATTAAAATAAATAAAATTTCAAATTTCGGAGCACCAAACCATTCTCACTCGGAAAACGCTAAATTATATTATAGTTCCTATACTACTTTTTACTATCACTACGAATATGAGGCTCTTTTTTGGAAAATGGTAATAATAAGAATATGATGAGTTAGTATGGCCTCATTTTTTTTGTTTATGATAGTACCAAATTAAGTAGTATGATAGTTTTAATACGGTTATCATTCAGGTCATGTTTGTTTTATTAATAGTTTGGAAAATATTATAAAATAATCCGGACCCACCATTTATAACATGTTTGTGAAACTTTTGTACATCCCTTTGTTTATTTTCCAAGTGACCTTTTTTGTTTTTCTTCGTGCGAGCTTCGTTCATTCTTACATGAATTGTTTTTCCTTTTCCTTTCTCGCTAACAATAGAGGGTTCTTTCGTCTCCTCATGAGATCAAAGTTATAACAACTAGTAATGCTACAAAAAAAATAATAAATATGATTTGACTTCAAATTTAATATAAACTATCTACACAGATACATCGCAGTTCATGCTCACAGGAGTAATGCTATAAAAGAATAGAGCAAATTATCCAGCATCACCATGTAAACTTAACATTAATGTATGTACTCCTGTTCTCTCTTAAAAAAACAACAACGTATGTATTCCAACATAATAAACTTTATCAAATGAAAATACAGTTGTCAAAGCTAGGATTTTATTCGTCAATTTAATTCAATTTTACAAGACTAAATTTTTTATCAAATTGTAAATGTATTTATGCATATGAGCATAGTACTAATTAGATCTTTTTTAAATGATTGTGCTTTGCCGAATCAATAAGATTGTTTATTGTTTCGATGATAGGTATAGCGTAGCATATCTATTTTGTAGACGGCATAATGCACATATTTTGAAATGTTTTTCCAAACAAATGGATTAATATAGTATGAGTTGATTGGATGACGATAATGCTATCCTGTTTATGGTATCAGTCCCATTGATTATAATCCCCCTAAAAACAAACACTAGCCTAGGCTATTTTAATTTGGTACAAGTGTTAGTTCACGTAAAAACAAATATTAGATGGCACTAAAATAATTTCAGAATAGGGTGTTGCTATGGGGACTTCAAATAGGAGACCTAAGAGGGGACAGACGAGGTGGCTCCCCCAACCCGAATGCGTGGTACACTGTTTATGAGCAGTGCATCATGCATTCCCCTATTTGGGTTCCGTGAGGCATTTTTGTTTCAGAATAACACAGTCTCGCGACTGTAGCTTAAAGTTGTAGTATCCCCTAGGTGGACGATAAAAAAAAAATGGCCCAAGGTGATCATCTCTCTTCAGGGCCTGTTCGTTTGCCTAAAAAAAAGAGGGAAATCAAAGAAATGGAAAACTATTAAAATGAAGAATTGTTTTTGGAGTGTTTGGTTGGCTAAAAAAGAAGGAAATCAAAGAAATGAAATTGAAATGATGTTAGTTGTCACCTTATTATTGGATGATGTTTGTGATTTTTTAAGAAAACTAGTTTTGGAGTGTTCGGTTGGCGAAAAAAAATAAGGAAATGAATTATAAGAAACCTATTTCCTGTAGTTTCTTGTTTTCTTTTGTTCGGTTCATTCTTAAAAATAAGAAATGAAATGAGATGAGATGAGTTGTCATTGTATTATTGGGTGATGTGAAGAAAGATTAAGAAAAGTGTTTTCATAACTTTTTGGGATGAAAATGAAGAAATGAAATGTTAATGAGATGAGGTGAATTGTTATAATATTTTATTGGATGATGTGAGTGATTTGAAATGATGAGAAGAGATGAGTTGAGTGATGTTTGGATGAAAATAATATTTTATTAGATGTGATGGATGAGTTGTTAGATGAAAATAATATTTTATTAGATGTGGTGGATGAGTGGTTAGATGAAAATAATATTTTATTAGATGATGTGGATGAGTTATTGGATGAAAATAATATTTTATTGGATGTTGTGGGAGAGTTTTAGGGATGGAAATGGAAGAAATGAGTTATTTTGAGATTTCCACCTTTTCCATTTCCATTTCTTGGTTTTTAGGAAATAAACGAACAGGCCCTCATAGGAAAGCTTTTCTCGGTTCTGATATGCCAGCTCACCCCGTCGTGGGCCCTCCGCCACGTTTTCCCCCTCTCTATATAAATACCCTCGCAGCCCACCGGCCTCATTCCCTCTCGCGCTTCTCTCCTTTATATTTGGGACTAATTCCTCCTCGTAATCAAAAGGTAATCTCGTTCTTTAATCGAGGGTTAGGGCTTTCTCTCATTTTATTCTCTGCTTAATTTGGTATTCAGATCTCGCTCCATTTCTTCATTTGTGCTTCGGATATAGATCCAAGGTCTCTGCTGCTTTTTCTTTAGACTGCTTTGGATTTAGATCTGAGTTACTTTTGAGTCCACCAAGGGAAGGAAAGGAAAGGTAAAGGTAAGGAGTAGATCTGGTTGTATACTGCTGGAGATGCTCAGATCTGATCTGAAATGGAACTTGGCACTTGAAAAAAAAGTTTATGCTCATGAATCGTAGCTTTGTCGTAACGGTTAGATCTAAAGATTTGAACTTTTAGTTCCTTGATTGAGGATTTTAGATGATCGGATTCTGTTTGTGTTTAAGTATTCTTTAGATATGAGTAGTTTTGGAGTTTGTTAGATTCTTAATTTCTTATTGTTTAAGGTCACATAACTGTGAATCTTTCTCTCTTTTGTACGCACTGTTCGCGATTCTGTAAGCTGTAGATTTGGTCACGTGACGTATTGAGTTGGAAAATGAATACAAATGTGACTATATATTATTACTACTGGTCCTGATGCTAATTGTTACGCTAGTCGTTTAAACTTGTTTAATGAGTCACGCTTTTGATAGATCTGTATAGAAACCTGAAGCGAGATCCCCACTTGTTCCTGCACAATTATTGAAAAAAATTGATACCCGCTTATTTTAGTACTTAAAAAAAAAGAAAAACCAAATCATACGTTATATTATTGTCAAAATGTTGGGCCTAGAAAAATCCATGTCGGTTCAATTTTGATCACTTACCAGCATGGAGTTCAATTATAAGTACTGAAAATTTTGTGCTATACCGTGTGTTGTCGTAGGAGCTGCTTCAAAGCCACATCGAGCTTCCACTGTACTTTAGCATATGAAAGAGGATAGACTAGAATTTTTTTTTTCTTCGTCATCAATGTACCATATTAAAATAAGAACATCAAATCTTTTTGAAAAATGTAATGTTCCCTTTATCTTTACGGACATTTTCTACTTAGTTTGCTCGAAGATCATATTGAAAATTTTGTTTTCAATCATGCTCTAGGTTCTTATATTCTTAAGTTGGTTATTTGATTTATTATGATCAGAAAAATGGCGTCCCACATTGTTGGTTATCCTCGCATGGGGCCAAAGAGAGAGCTCAAGTTCGCTTTGGAATCTTTTTGGGACGGGAAGAGCAGTGCAAATGATTTGCAGAAGGTTTCTGCTGATCTCAGGAGTTCTATTTGGAAACAAATGTCTGATGCTGGGATCAAATACATTCCAAGCAACACCTTCTCATACTATGATCAAGTTCTTGACACAACGGCGATGCTAGGTGCTGTTCCGAAGAGGTATGGTTGGAATGGAGGAGAGATTGGCTTCGACACCTACTTCTCTATGGCAAGAGGAAATGCCACCCTTCCTGCTATGGAGATGACCAAGTGGTTTGACAGACACCTACTTCTCTATGGCAAGAGGAAATGCCACCCTTCCTGCTATGGAGATGACCAAGTGGTTTGACACCAACTAGTAAGCTAACTCAACTCTAAAATGCCACCCTTCCTGCTATGGAGATGACCAAGTGGTTTGACACCAACTAGTAAGCTAACTCAACTCTATAACCTCTACAATCAATGCTCCTGTAATCATAGTTTTCGAGATGTACAGATTACTCATTTCTTCTTGTTTTAAATTCAGCCACTTCATTGTACCTGAATTGAGCCCAGATACGGCATTCTCCTACTCTTCTCACAAGGCTGTGACTGAATACAAAGAGGCAAAAGCGGTATGGATTTATTTATTTTGTAGTTTGATTCTCGAAATTCATAGCCACTAATCTACAATTTAGTCAATGTTGTTTAAGAATACACTGTTCATGCTTAAGCTGTCTTCAATTCACAACAGATATTGTACTGTTACTCTGCTTTACTGCAAAGAGGCTGTATCATGAAAATTTGTAGGCCTTTTTGTATGAGTCATCCTTATCAATGCATTCATCTTGGTTCTTCACTCTTGATACAATGCATATGCTTTTCAAATTAATGATATGTAATTGCAGATATTGTTTAAAAGACATAAAGTTGCATGATATAGATGTTACGTTATGGCCTACCTTACGATAATGGAAACCATATATCTTTCAGGGTTTCACTATCTTGTTTAATCACTTTGAATTAGTCTCATTTTATATTTAAATACTTTTTGTTTGTTAGTTTGAAGCTTTATAGTCAGACTTAAGGATGATATTTTTCAGGTGTATCTAAAGTGTTTTTTTTCCGTCCTTTTTTGTTTCAGTCGAGTACATACTAGTTGCACTTATTTAATATATTCACGAATAATATAAATAATGAATTGAAGATGCTTGGCGGTCTTATTTGCCGGATGCTTTCATATCATCGTAGACTTTGTATTCATTTCCTGTGAAGTAATTACATCTCTTGCCGTAACTCCTGGTACTCTGAACATGACATGTGTATCTAGCTTTATTGTTATTTTTAAATCGCACCATCCATGTTTCTTGTTGTTTGATTATTCTTTTGGCTCTTCTGATCCAGCTTGGAGTTGATACAGTTCCAGTACTCATCGGACCTGTGTCTTATTTGTTGCTCTCGAAACCTGAGAAAGGAGCAGAAAAATGCTTTTCTACCCTTTCACTATTGGACAAAGTTTTGCCTGTTTACAAGTAAAGTTTCTAATATGTTTCCGCATATGGTCTATTTTGAACAAAACTCAATTCTTTCCTCTGATAATTATTCATACACATAATGTTCTAATGTGCAGGGAGGTTATTGCTGAGTTGAAGGCAGCAGGTGCTTCATGGATTCAGTTTGATGAACCAACCCTTGTGTTAGATCTCGAGTCTGACAAGTTACAAGCATTCACTAAGGCATACTCAGAATTAGAATCATCATTTTCTGGTCTGAATGTGCTCGTTGTGAGCTACTTTGCTGATGTTCCAGCTGAGGCATACAAGTTAGTTGGCTCTAACAATTCTCTTTGGTAATTAGTTAACCTAACTGTTTTGCTCCAGTTTATCTATATTCTTGCTTATTTCAGGACTCTTACTGGCTTGAATGGCATATCTGGTTTTGGATTTGATCTTGTTCGTGGAACCAAGACTCTTGACTTGGTCAAAAGTGGCTTCCCTTCGGGAAAGTATCTCTTTGCCGGAGTTGTAGATGGAAGGAACATTTGGGCCAATGATCTTACTGTATCCCTCGACACACTTAATGCTCTTGAAGCTGTTGTCGGCAAAGGTACTTGAATTTGATTACAGGTTGTAACGATTTCAAAATTACTCCAGAGTTTAAGTCTGGCTGTCCATATGAAGCAAATTGCTTCAGATACTTAATTCTTTTTGTTTAAATTTTTGGTTTTTTTTACTGAACAACAGTTGTGTTTTTATATTAAAGTGAACATTTGAACTTAAAAAAAGCAATGTGGAATATGATTATATAACAGGGCCAAAAAAGTATTTTAATAGTTCCGTTCTTGAAGAAAATAAATGGACTGAAATAATGAAGCTGGATATGAGGGAGAATTGTGAAGCAGTATCATAATTATTTATAACAGCACACCTTATACCTTGTGAAATTTTCATGCTAGTCAAGGCATACCTTTACTGCTCAAATTCTCAGTAACCTGTTTCATTAACTTTTGTTTGTTACACGTTGGAAATACCAGTTGCTATTTGTGAATTGATGAAAGATATGGAGAGGCTAAAATAATCTACATGCATGTGATGTGATATTTCCTTACCAAGCGGACATAATATAATTTATCGTTAATTGGTGAAATCCTTGCTTTAATTTATTTTGATTGTAAGCATCAGAAATTCAATAAGTTTTCTGTTCTTTGTAGACAAGCTAGTGGTGTCAACCTCTTGCTCTCTGATGCACACTGCTGTTGATTTGGTGAATGAAACTAAGTTGGATGATGAAATCAAATCTTGGTTGGCATTTGCCGCACAAAAGGTGGTAGAAGTGAACGCTTTGGCTAAGGCATTGGCTGGTCAGAAGGATGAGGTATAAACTTGAGTAACTGTTATTTGCCCTCAATTCCTGCTTCACCAGGACTTGTTCTTTCTTGGAAATGTTTTGCTGATTTGTATAGGTGATTTAGTTCAATGTTCTAATTTCATTTGTCCTGAATGCACAGGCCTTCTTCTCAGCAAATGCTGCTGCTCAGGCTTCAAGAAAATCATCCCCTAGGGTTACTAATGAGGAAGTCCAGAAAGCTGTACGTTTTTCTGAACTCCGTCTCTCTTTTCTGATTTCAGAAAGGCGGTTAACTGATAAACTTTTGCCTTGGGTCTCAGGCTGCTGCACTTAGGGGCTCTGACCATCGCCGGGCTACAAATGTTAGTGCCAGATTGGATGCACAGCAGAAGAAGCTGAACCTTCCTATCCTTCCAACCACAACTATTGGTTCATTCCCTCAGACGATTGAACTCCGAAGGGTGCGCCGTGAGTACAAGGCAAAGAAGTAAGTTCCCTTCAGTGAAAGCAGTTTGAATCTCATATGTATTCTTTAGTTTCTGTATACTCCATTTACTCCCTCTTATCATGCTTTCTTGCAGGATTTCTGAGGAGGAATACGTAAAGGCCATCAAGGAGGAAATCAGCAAAGTTGTCAAGTTGCAGGAAGAGCTTGACATTGATGTCCTGGTTCATGGAGAACCTGAGGTGAGCTCAGGCTCTGCTGTTATTCTTTTCCACATGTAAATAGATCAAAAGTTCAGTAATTGTGACACTGACAGTATCTAGTTAGCATGTGGTGTTGTTTTCCAATATGTAAATGTCCATTACCTTTTGATTTTTCGGTAAGAATTCAAAACTATAGGGCAACTATCAGAAGGAGAAATACAAAATAACTCGTGCAATATCCTTTAACTTGATCATTGTAAGCTATGTTAGCATATTATTGTATTCTTGCAAGTTCCAGAAACTGATGTTTTATTTTAAGTAAAATTTAATACTTCATTAATTTTTATTATATATTTTAATAAGCTGTATTGCAGCAGTACATCCTTGAACTTCTATGAGGGTATTTGAAGATTGCGAAATAAGTATCATGATTCATTTCTGGTGCAGAGGAACGACATGGTTGAGTACTTTGGGGAGCAGCTATCTGGCTTTGCATTCACTGCCAACGGCTGGGTGCAATCATATGGTTCTCGATGTGTTAAGCCACCGATCATCTATGGTGATGTGAGTCGTCCTAAAGCCATGACTGTGTTCTGGTCCTCAATGGCCCAGAGCATGACCTCACGCCCCATGAAGGGAATGCTCACTGGTCCAGTGACAATCCTCAACTGGTCGTTTGTCAGAAATGACCAGCCAAGGTAAAGCTAATTGCCTTCATCTTCATACATCCTCCGTTATGGACTATGATAAGTTAATAAGCCATCCCTTTTTCCCACAGATTTGAGACTTGCTACCAGATTGCTCTTGCCATCAAGAAGGAAGTAGAAGATTTGGAAGCTGCAGGAATCAATGTAGGTGTTATTGTGTTTTTGTGCGAGTTAAAACCTCTTTATATTTCTAGAGATCAATGCTTATTGTTTGTCTGATGCAGGTAATTCAAATAGATGAAGCAGCTCTAAGAGAGGGGTTGCCTCTTCGCAAATCTGAGCATGCTTTCTATCTTGACTGGGCTGTGCACTCCTTCCGTATCACCAACTGTGAGATCAAGGATACTACTCAGGTATGCTTAAATTTAGTTTTCACGTAATGACCCGGATTTCTATAGGAGTATCAATCTCTGTGCTTATCTTAAACCCATTTCCCGGTCCCACACATTTTTCTGTACATCTACTGCATTTTGCAGCTTAAAATTAAAACTAGTTGAGCTATTATCTCCTTAAAGAAATTGATCAAGGAGAAATATAACTTTGCTCATTTTAACTCCCGAGGTCTGTGCTATTGTTGATCTTTTACTAGCCCCTTAACATCTACATTTTTTAGTTTTTGGACTTCTAAGTTGTATACGTCTTGCATACACCTTTTCTTTGAATTTTACTCATTATTGGTATTAGTCATCTTATATATTGGTTATCTTGTAAATATATATTCATTCTAAGTAGACTATATATCTATATATTTATTTATCAATTTTGTGTATGTTGAGTAATCTTTCTTAGTAAACATCTCCAACACCGCCGATATATCTTCATAGCATGAGACTTGTTTGGCCTTGGCTTGACAAATGACGACCAACATAACCTTCTACACAATCTCTGCGATAATCAAACTTCCCAATACGCTCATTTTACATTCACCTATAAGTTTAATCATCACCAACCATCTTTATCTCAATTCCAGATTCACACCCACATGTGCTACTCCAACTTCAACGACATCATCCACTCCATCATCGACATGGACGCTGATGTGATCACAATCGAAAACTCCCGATCCGACGAGAAGCTCCTCTCTGTTTTCCGCGAGGGTGTCAAGTACGGTGCTGGAATTGGCCCCGGAGTGTACGATATTCACTCTCCTAGGATTCCATCGACTGAAGAAATCGCTGACCGCATCAACAAAATGCTCGCTGTTCTCGAGTCCAATATTCTCTGGGTGAACCCAGATTGTGGGCTTAAGACCCGTAAATATGCCGAGGTTAACCCTGCACTTACAAACATGGTTGCTGCTGCTAAGCAGCTGCGCAAGGAGTTGAGCAGTGCCAAATGAACAACTTAGAGAGAGAGATGTTTATTTGGTTGCCTATTTGAATAACTTGGGTTTCTGTTTTGTTGGTTGGTATTTTAGATTTGTTGAGGGAAGTGTAAGAGGATGTTTAGAGTGACTACTTGTTTTCATTGAGAGTAAGCTAAGTTTCTGTAGGCATATATGCTTGTTGGATTGTTTTGAGCTTTTTATATGGAGAGCTCTGATGGTTTTCCGCATTACTGAAATCTATGAGAGTTTTTGGTTTGAAAGTTCAATTTTGTTATTGATGCTCGACAAGTCTGTAAATGTGCGTATCTGCTATTCCTTCATGGTTATCTGAACAGTGTTCTGCGGAGGTAATGCATCGATGCTAGTGCTTGGAAAATTTGAACAGTTTAAGTTCATTGTTAGAAATTTCCCTGGAGTATCCATAAACTTGCTTCCTATAAGTAAAGCAACTGGGCCTCTTGATGGATTTTGAGGCAACATACAATTGTAGCTGTTACCGGAGCATTTTGTTTACTCGATTGCTGTGCGTTCCTTTTTTTTCTTCCTGGCTGCCCTTTTTTGGTCGAGAGTACGTTACGTCTTTGTAGGTACGTATGTTTGTTGGATTGTTTTGAGGGAAGGGTTGTTTTTAGTGAGTGCTGTTTTTTAGTGTACGTTGAAGTTTTTGTAGGTATGTATGCTTGTTGGATTGTTTGAGCATATATATATATAGAGAGAGAGATTAATGGGTATCCTTGTCATAGGAGGGGATTTCCTCCTTGACGCCTCTAAAATCACATGATTGAGCGACATTATGAATAATCTGCTTCGTTGAACTTGTTCTACATATTCTAAAACCTCAACACACCAAGTTTGGGGTGAATCCGTCGTCGTTTGACCCTCCATCGAGCCATGTGAAAAATTATATTCATTCAAAACCGTTAAAATTGATACGAGTGGATGAAGGGTCAAACGACGACGGGTTCACCCCAAACTTGGTGTGTTGGGGTTTTAGAATATGTAGATCAAGTTCAACGGAGCGGATCATCCACAATGTCGCTCAATCATGTGATTTTAGAGGCGTCATAGGAGGAAATCCCCTCCTATGACAAGGATACCCATTAATCTCTCTCTCTCTCTCTCTCTCTCTATATATATATATATATATAAGTAAAAGAATTTTTAAAATGTTAAAAGGGTTCTATCAGTAAATTACATCTTAAATATCTAAAACCATACCCCAACATACCTCTTTGTCGTCTGTTCTTTTTGTTTTTTGTTTTCCCGTCACTGTCTCGCCGCACCAAAAAAAAGAAAAGAAAAGAGAAGGAGAAGACCGAAGCATCGACTTCGAGAGGGCATTAGGTGCGTACCTGGGAGGAAAGGTAGATAAACAAATCTAGGTTTTACCTTTATCTAATCTCCATCTTAGCATCACTATTTAATATTACCAACATACCTACACGATGCATAAGGGGAGCAATCATAATTGCTCTTTTTGTCTCTGTGTGGATCAGTCATGATCCGACCTAGTTGTAAAAAAATTCGTGCTAAAGCTATAGCAATTGAGGTACTAATTTGTTGTTATACTATAGTGGCATTAAATGATTTGATATGTGTTATGTATTATAATTAGTGGGATGACGTTATTGATGATTATTTTGTACGTCGTATTTAGGGATTCCACAAAACTCTGAGGAAGTATTTGTTGGGACAAACCCGGGGCCCAATAGAGCAGGGTTGCAGCAATAGTAGAGCAAAAGTAGAGATAAAATGATAGACACACAGATTTACGTGGTTCGGCATAAAATTACCTACGTCCACGGGCAAGGATAGAAGAATCCACTATGAGGAGAAAACTCTGGAGTTACAATCTCTTTTTACAAGGAGATACTCTCTTTCTATTTTTTCTCTCTCACACTTCTATAAGAGAAGTTGTTTCTGGAATGAGTTTTTCCTTACGGATTTGGTGCCTATTTATAGTATTTTAAAAAATACTATGCATAATAAAATAATAATAAATTTACTATGCTGTGAGGCTCGCTCTTTTGTTTTCTTTTCCTTCTTTTCAACATTTTTGGTCTAGTGGATTCATTTGTCAAAGAAACATGGACGGCTGCCTGACAATCTCCCACTTGAAGAATTGATTGAGTATCAATCATATCTTCACATCATTCTTCCTATCTTGCCATCTTCATGTTGCTTTACGTCACTGACAGACCACAAGAGGATCGATACAGAATAAAATTGTCAGTATGGACTGCTTTTGTCAAAAAATCTGCTAGGTTGTCTTTGGTGTGAATTTTCTGCATATCCACTGTTCATTCTTCCACTTTCTCACGAACAAAGTGATACTGAACTCGAATGTGTTTGGTCTTTGAATGAAAGGCTGGATTTCTTGCCAAATGCAAAGCACTCTGACTGTCATAAAATAAAGATATCTTCTTTTGTTTATGGCCGAGTTCCCCCAGCACCATCTTCAACCACATCGCTTCTTTACTGGCTTGTGTAGCTGCTACATACTCTGCTTCTGTTGTTGAAGTAGCCACAACTGACTGCAGTTTTGAAACCCAGCTTACAGCTCCGCCAGCAAGTGCAAACACATAACCTGTGGTGGATTTGCTATTATCACGATCACCTGCATAATCAGAATCAACATATCCACTGACAATAAAATCAGATCCCCCATAACATAATGCAACATTTGAGGTTCCTTGAATGTATCTTAGAACCCTCTTTACAGCATTCCAATGCTCTTTACCAGGATTCGCCATGTATCGACTAACCACTCCCACTGCTTGTGCAATGTCTGGTCTTGTACAAATCATCGCGAACATTAAGCTTCCCACTGCTGATGCATACGGCACTCGAGACATCTCCATCCTCTCTTCTTCACTGCTAGGACTCATACTGGAGGATAACTTGAAATTAACAGGAAGTGGGGTAGAAATTGACTTACAATCTTGCATGTTAAAGCGTCGCAAGATTTTCTTCAAATAGTTCTTCTAAGAAAGCCAAATCTTCCTATTAATTCTGTCTCGGTAAATTTGCATCCCTAGAATCTTGTTTGCAGATCCTAAATCCTTCATTTCAAATTCCCTAGCCAACTGAGCCTTTAATTCTTTGATACGATCTTTGTTGGGGCCTGCAACCAACATGTCGTCAACATACAACAATAAGATAACAAAGTTATTTTCACCAAACCTCTTGAAATATGCACAAGGGTCTGAATTAAGTCTGTTGTATCCAAGGCTCATGATGAATGAATCAAATCTATTGTACCAACATCTCGGCACCTGTTTTAGACCGTACAGAGAATTGTTCAATCTGTAAACTAAGTTTTCTTTCACTTTTTCTTTAAAACTTTCTGGTTGGAGCATGTAAATTTCTTCTTCAAGATCTCCATGAAGAAATGCTGTTTTCACATCTAGCTGCTCTAGATGTAAGTCAAATATAGCGCTCATAATCAGGACTATTCGGACTGTTGTTAGTCGCACTACAGGAGAAAATATTTCATTAAAATCAATACCTTCTTTCTGAGCATATCCTTTTACCACCAATCTAGCACGATACCGCTCCACTTGATCATCGCCATTTCGCTTGATCTTGTAGACCCATTTGTTTCCAATGGTCTTTCTTCCTTGTGGCAGTGACACAAGTTCCCAAGTCTTGTTCTTATGGAGAGCTTCAATTTCTTCCTGCAATGCTGCCATCCACAAAGATGCATCTGTGCCATTTATAGCTTCATGAAAAGTTGATGGCTCTCCATCTTCTGTTAGAAGACAGTATGCAACATTACTCTCCGTAATATACTCCGAGTGCCAAGTCGGTGGTCTTCTCTCACGAGTTGACCTTCGAACTTCTGGAGCCTCGGCCTCGACTGGTTCTTGTACATCATGCTCCGGTGTCGCTTCAGAAGAATTCGGATTATCTTCTACCTGAACAGCTACAGTCTCTGAGTCCTTCCTCGAACTGCTTTCTTTCTCTTCACTTTGTAGTTGGTTCTCTACAAAGATAACATCTCTGCTGATGATAACCTTGCGGGTAGTGGGATCCCACAGGCGATACCCCTTTACTCCATCAGCATACCCCAAGAATATGCATTTTCTGGATTTTGAATCCAGCTTTGTAATTTCTTGGGCATTGTACATTACGTACACTGGACTTCCAAATATATGGAGGTTGGAATAATCAGCTGGCTTGCCAGTCCACATCTCCATCGGCGTCTTCAATTGTATTGCAGTTGATGGAGATCGATTCACCACATAACAGGCGGTTTTTACTGCTTCCGCCCAAAAGACTTTTTCCAGATTTGCAGTAGCCAACATAGCTCTTGTTCTTTCCAACAGAGTTCTGTTCATCCGCTCCGCCACTCCATTTTGTTGAGGAGTATAAGCCGTACTGAATTGTCTTTTGATGCCTTCATGCTTGCAGAATGCTAGGAATTCACCGTCTGTGTATTCTCCTCCATTATCTGACCTTAAGCACTTGATCTTCTTCTCAGATTCAAGCTCGACCCGCGCTTTGTAGGCTTTAAAGACTGAGAACACATCCGCCTTCTTCTTGATAGGATACACCCAACATCTCCTGGAGTAATCATCAATAAAGGACACAAAGTACTTTACTCCTCCTAAGAATGTAACTGGTGCTTGCCATACATCAGAATGAACCAGTTCCAGAATAGCCTTGCTTCTAGAACTCGATGTGTTGAACTTCAGTCGATGCTGCTTGCTTGTAACACAATGCTCGCAAAATGGAAGAGCTACCGAATTAAGTCCAGGAAGCAGTTTCTGATCGGAGAGAACCTTCAAGCCTCGTTCTGACATGTGGCCTAGCTTGCGATGCCACATCATGGTTTGTAAACCTCACTATCCTAAAAACTAAAAACTCTCCTCTCCATTGGATCTAGATTCATCCAATGGCTGAGATTAAAGCTGCATAAGGGTAATAAGGTAAAATAAACAGCCCACTAAAGAGAGGTAATTAATGCTACTCCATTTCCCAAAAGCTTGAACACTAAAAACCAATCCTCTCACGTTCTCCTCTCTCTCTCTCTCCTCCATTTCCCAAAAGCTTGCCAGCCCCCTCTCTCTTCCTCTCTCTCACCATCACAAACACCACCAACTCCTCACCGAGCTCCTCCAACTCCACTGCCCCTGAGCTCCCTCCGACACCCTGAGAACCACCAGCACCCAACGTCGTTCACCGCTCGTCGCCCACAGCCTTCCTCGCTGCCCTCTGACGAACCGACGCCCCTCCCTCAGACCCGACGCCGTCAACCTCCTCTCCATCTCCTTCGCCACCTTCAAACAACCCAGATCTTTTTTGTTTTTTGAAGAAACCAGTTGAAAAACGAAGACACGCATAAGTGAATCTAGATTCACTGCAGTGAATCTAGATTCAGTATGTGAGTTGTTTGTTTTTTACCATAAAAAGCGTAATTTTTTGCTGTAAAAGGTGAAATCTTTTCATGGTTTAAAATTTTATAGCTTGTTTTTTACCATAAGTTTCTTATTCTTCAATATAATCCAGATTCACTGGAGTTAATCCAGATTCACTGGAGTGAATCCAGATTCCCTGGAGTGAATCCAGATTCCCTGGAGTGAATCCAGATTCCCTGGAGTGAATCCAGATTCCCTGGAGTGAATCCAGATTCCCTGGAGTGAATCCAGATTCCCTGGAGTGAATCCAGATTCCCTGGAGTGAATCCAGATTCACTTCAGCGAAAGCTTGGATGGTTAGGATGATTTTTAATGAATTGTTGAAGAAATAAATGCATGTGCTGTAATTTTGAAGAAATAAACGCATGAGTGAATCTAGATTCACTGCAGTGAATCCAGATTCAGTTATGTGAGGTGTTTGTTTTTTACCATAAAATGAAATAAATGCATGTGCTGTAATTTTGAAGAAATAAACGCATGAGTGAATCTAGATTCACTGTAGTGAATCCAGATTCAGTTATGTGAGGTGTTTGTTTTTACCATAAAAATCGTAACTTTTTGCTGTAAAATGTGAAATCTTATCATGGTTTAAAATTTTATAGCTTGTTTTTTACCATAAGTTTCTTATTCCTTTTTGTTTTTTATTTTTGCAGATTTGCTATTGTTTGATAACGAGTTTCAGTCCACTAAATCTGGATTCAATTCAGTGAATCTGGATTCACTCCAATGAATCGAGCTTCAATATAATCCAGATTCAATGGAGTGAATCCAGATTCACTCCAGCGAAAGCTTGGATGGGAGGAGCTCGGATCTGGGTTGTTTGAAGGTGGCGAAGGAGATGAAGAGGAGGTTGACGGCGTCGGGTCTGAGGGAGCGTCTTCGGTTCGTCAGAGCGGCTTCGGTTCGTCGGAGGGAGCTCAGGGGCAGTGGAGTTGGAGGAGCTCAGTGAGGAGTTAGTGGTGTTTGTGGTGGTGAGAGAGAGGAAGAGAGAGGGGACTGGTTCAAGCTTTTGGGAAATGGAGGAGAGAGAGAGAGAGGAGAACGTGAGAGGAAAGAGCTGCTGTGATTTTGGAGAGAGAGAGAGAGTTGCATGGGGAAATGGAGAACTATGTAATTAATTGTTCCAATTTTACCCTTTTCACATTAATGATGTGTATTAAATTTGTCTATATTTACAATTCCGCCATCGAAATGTAGGCCATTGGATTAGATAGATTGGAGGGTTAGGATTGGTTTTTAGTTCTCTAGGTTTTTATTAGAACCTCTCCCTATATATATATATATATATAGATATATATGTGTGTGTGTGTGTGTGTGTGTGTGTGTGTGTGTGTGTGTGTGTGTGTGTGTGTGTGTGTGTGTGTGTGTGTGTGTGTGTGTGTGTGTGTGTGTGTGTGTGTGTGTGTGTGTGTGTGTGTGTGTGTGTGTGTGTGTGTGTGTGTGTGTGTGTGTGTGTGTGTGTGTGTGTGTGTGTGTGTGTGTGTGTGTGTGTGTGTGTGTGTGTGTGTGTGTGTGTGTGTGTGTGTGTGTGTGTGTGTGTATATATATATATATATATATATATACTAGTTGAGATGCACGTGCAATGCACGTGATTGAATATCATGATTATTTAAATTAATAAAAATAGAGTAAAAATAAAAAAAAATAAAGTTTTTTATTGTGAGATTGATCATCAACTCAATACTCTCTCTTAAGTAAAATATTTTTCCTTCAACCTAGACTGTGGCTAAGTGTTCTACCATTGTGAGTTATAAACACATTAATTTAGTACAACATCTCTATTTATTAGTATCTTGAAGTCTTCAAAAGATAGGTGATCATTCAATTCGCAAAAGAATTTTGCATATGAATTTACTTGTAATATGTTCATTAAACTTTTAGTTGTAGTTTGACTTATATTCATATTAACTTTTTGTTGATGTTTCGCTCATATTTATACTATCTAATATTCTCATTCAATTTTATAGCTCATTCTCTGTATCATAGAAGTAGAATTGAAAGTATGAAGAATTATTTTCTTACGAAATTAGAACAAGGAGATTATGATATATTTCGCATGTGCTCTAAATATAAAATTTTATTTTTACTTTGATGCAAGGTCCCTATTAAATCTTACCCCAGACGATGTGAATAAAAAATATTATTATAACTCACTTGTCTAGGACAATTGTATTGTATATAGGATACATAACTCATCTAGAATATTCATATCTCCTAAGTGGATTTTGTTGTTATGAGAGCAACATGTTAGAAGCTCGTATTCAAACTTTTTTGCTCTATAAAAGACACAAAAATTTAGAGTGCATAACTTATATATCGTAAAGAGCATATTGATTCGCGAAGAATTTTTCCTAATAATGATATTATTATAATGATATTACTATTTAATATTAAATTAATTTTATTATATAAGATTATATGACCCTTTTAAATAAATTATAAAGTATATATATGGAAATATCAATGCTTATAGCCAGTAGTTAGGCTCTACAAAATAGGTTAACTTTACATTATAGTTTGCTATTTGTAGTACAATTGGCAATGCCATTACATTTCCTCTTTATCTTATTATTCACACTTTTCTGATGTATGTTCTCTTTTACTAATCATTCAATTAGCCATATTTAATTTTTATAATATCAGATGTTAGAATATTCTCTTCTATTTAAAAAGTGTTGACATGATTTTTAAAAAAAATATATACACATAGTAACAATAGTATATACTTCAGTGTAACTCAAACATTGGCTAGAAGTCATTTAGAGTGAAGTCTTTTTAATATTAGAATGATGATATAGTGATTACTCAGTCTAAAAGTCAAAGAAAAAATTTCTACAAAGAAAAGTAATTTAATATGTCAAATTAATAACTAATTTATAAAATATACATTGACAGTGCAAATAGCTATAGAAAGTAAGGTATATATATTCATAAAAATTTCATAGTGAGTGACCAACTACAATCATCCTAATTTAAACATAAATAATTATTATTTTAGTTACTAATTTGATACACGTAACTATGGAATAAATCTCCAGCAAAAAATAGGAATTGAGATTGTATTATGCTGTAAATAAATAAATAAATGTTATTAGAGCTCCTCTTTATATTGAATTTAAAAGTAATAATTTAAATTATTAAGCACCAAATGTTAGTTCATGTGAGAAAGTAAAGTAACCTATGGTCTATATACGTATATAGTCAATTACTCAAACATATTAAAATTATAATGACCACAATCAAAATTATATGGTGGGTTCACATTAAATATAATTTGTAAAAAAATAGTACATTAAAGTCAATATCTTTTTAACCACTACATAGATTGTCTGAAATTTTTTACATATATAAACTATACTGTCTAGGAATAGTGATGTGCATACTTAACTATGGTCTAATAATCGTAAGAACGACTTATTCTTTAATATTATCATTAATTGATGTATATGTGCATTAGACTAAAAACACAATGAAAATTTAGAAAACTACAAAATAAACAACCTCAAAAGTTTTAAAAAGTTTTAAAAAATCACTCTAAAATTTATAATTTATTAATACGTAAAACTATTAAACATTACATTGAAATCAAGGAAATATAAAAAAATTATTAAAAATTTTCAAACTTTATTGGGATAATTTGCAATGTACTAAACTTTAAGGGTATTTTTTTATAAATTTCAAGTTTAATAGATTTTTAATTAGTTATGTTCTTTTTAAAAAAGTTATGAGTAATATTTACCATGAAAAGTTTTTCCTAAATCTATACTTTTAAAATGTGTATGATAATTTTTGTAAAATTTTAATTTTCTAGGGGTTGTTAGTATTTTGCATATTTATTTTAGTGTATATAGGTTAGAAATTCTATGGAGTTTTTTTTGAAAATTATGAATTTTAAGGAGTTTTGTAATTTTTTTAACTTATAGGCATTTTCTACAGATTGTAAATTCTTTATAGACTATTAATACTTCCTATGCTTTCAATTTACTAATGAATTTGAAATTTTCAGTGTGTTTTTTTGTAAATTTTGAATTTTAAACGTTTGTTTATAATTTTAATACTTTAAGGTTGTTTTTATAAATTATAAATTATGTAGAAAATATTTATAATTCTTATATTTTTAATGTATTGTTAGATCAGAAATTATCAGGATTTTATAAATTTTATAATTTTGAGGGTTTTATTTTGTAATTTGTAAAAAGTTCAGAGTGTGTATTGTAAATTTTATAAATTTTTGGGGGTTGTTTGTGTTATTTGTAGGTTTTAATATGTTTATAAGTTTGACATTTTCAAGGTGTTTTTTTATAAATTTTAAATTTTTAGGTCTATTTTTGTAAATTTTAAAACTTATAAGATATTTTCTCCAAAGTAAAAAACTTTCATTTTTTGGTTAGCATATATTTTAAGATTTCTCACTGAATTGAGATAAGTAAAATTTAAAATTTTCAAAATGCTTTAATAAAATTTTAAATTTGTAGGGGTGTTTTTGTAATTTAAAAAATTTGGAGAATATTTTTTACAAAGTCCAAAAACTTTTAGGTGCTGGCTAGCATATGTCTTTTAGATTTCTCTACGAACTGAAATAAGTAAATGATTTGAATTATATGAAACGTATCTATTTTATCCAATAACATGTTAAGTCTTATTATGATCAGAATAAATCATTTTATTACCAATTCAAAGAAGATAAGATAATTAGAATAGATTAGGATAATAATATAATATTTAAAAAATCTAAGGGTAATATTAGTTATAAATATTTTTCCCTAAACTCGTACTTTTTAAGGGAGTATGTTATAACTCAAAATTATAAAAAAATAAGGAAAATAAAAATCATACCTCCTTTAAAAGCACGAGTTCGGGAAAAGCTTTCAATAGTTAAAATTACTATGTACTATTTTAAATATTTAATTTAAATTTTGATGCAATTTAATGAAGAACATTTCGACTTACATTAAAAATATAGCAACTTAAACATAAACATAGTTAATTAGACAAAAAATAGCGAAAACACTAACGAATGACACGTGTAAAATAGATCAGTATGTTATTTTGTATTTGAAACTGATTTCGAGAGAAAGTGGGTTGAAAAATAAATTAGGGCAAAGATTTGGGTTTATACAGAAAAAACCACAGAAAAATAATGAGGAGCATCCGAATCTCTTTGGTTATTTCTACTCTCCCACGTTAACCAAATCGAAAAGCATGATCCATGTGTCTCCCCGTTTCCAAAGGAGGAGAGTGTGACTCCTCACCTTCCCCGTTTAAATCCTCTCCCCTCTAGGATTTTTTTTTTTTTTTTACTTTAGTCTCTTTGTTGCCATTATTAGTAGTTAATTGCCACATGAGCCTTTCCTTTTCTTATCGCTTGTCTTGGCTACGCGTTGCTTTTTTGTATGTTGTGGGTCTTTTTTAGGATTTGTTGAGAGTTTGAGGGTTTTACTCTTTACTATTTCCTTTTGTGGTTTAGATTTTCTTTTTCTCTTTTGTTTTGTGAGGAAGGGAAGTATTTTGTTATTTGAGTCTAGATACACAAGTTCATATTTGGTTTGCATTGGGCTAGAATTGATGTATTTTTTACATCATAGGAGGATGTGGGGCCAATTAAAAAGAGGTCATGTGTCTTGGAAGTAAAGGTTGCTTGTTTTTTTTTTAATCATGAAAATATATTTTGTTCCAACAAAACAAATTTATTAAGAACATATATATCGAGAAATTCTTATGTCAACTTAAGTGGACCATCCACCAAACTTCCTATCCATTGATGATACCTAAGGATCCATACAAGATATGAAGAGATGATACCTAAGGATCCATACAAGATATGAAGAGTATATATATAAGTGGATAGAAAGTTTGGTGGACAAAGACCTCTTACTCTTATCCACTTAAGTTGACATAAGTTCACACACACACACATATATATACAAGTTTGGTGGACAAATGCGTCTTATCCATTTAAGTTGACATAAGTTCACCTATACACACACGGAGCTCTGATGGTTTTGAGCAATATTGTGAAGTTAATTCAAGTTGTATTGTTAGCTGCTTTAATAAACGAGTCAGTAACTGTGCACATCTGCTGTGCCTTGAAGCTTCAAGTGTAACCGCGCGCATCTGTTGTTCCTTGAAGCTTCAAGGTTTGCTGAAGGTTTGCTGAACAATGTTTCGTGGGGGTAATGTGTGGATGCAAATGTTAGGGAATTTTAAATAGTTCTGGTGCATAGCATTCCCCTCCTGCATCCACAAATTCTGCTTCTTACAGAAGAGGGAGGGGTGGAAAAGGAGTAAAACCTTTGATACAATTTGAAGCCTCCTGCGCATTTTGTTGATTCTTTGGTCACAAGGACGGCAATGTTACTTCTTTTGCATCATAGTCCAAAACAAAACAGAGCTTATCACAGGAATTGTTTTGTTGGGAAAATTTTCGCACCAAATTGCTGTACCTGATGACTTTTAATGTACGACCCTCTTTAAGGCACACTTTCTTTCATGACAAAGACGGGAAAAGATGTCTTCACAAAATTTATGCAAACTCTGTAGAGGACAGACCAAGAGAGTCCATGAACACTAAAAGATGCTTCCACCTCAACAACAAACACTATGTTTATTCCAACTACATACATTTTGCGAGGGAAGAACTCCTCACGATACAGAAGGTTTCTCAAGAAAGCCACGGTCAAGATGCACAACGTCTCGCGCAATTCCTCAGCTTCCATCCACCCATTCTTCAGAGTAACTGCAGAAAGAAAATAAATAAATAAATAAGAAAAACAGCACCTTTTAGCGCTTAGTTTTCACTTATGTTTTCCTTAGATTCACATATAATAGGAATTTCCTTTCATATAAATTAGATACTGAAAAGACATACTACAACTTGAGTATAGCTACACTATGGTATAGTCCTTTAATAATCAAATGCCTGTTTACACCTCTTAGATCTTTACCAAGTGATAAATAGGTATAATATTACTATATATTTCCTCTATCTTAATCACTCAATATATCATGTTCTTTGGTTTTACAAAAGGGAGATTCAGGGATAACCCGCATACAACAGAGATTAAGAACCAAGCCATCTAATGTAAATAAAGTGACTGATTTCATAATTAAAGATTCATATGCTTGTTAATCTGTGTACAAAGAATACTTTTGTGTTATTGTTTAGTAGAGCTATTTCAGATCACAGTTTCTGAAAACTAGAGAATTAATGTGTGTTTCCTTCAATTTCCCAGCTCAACAGAAGGTCCAAGACGGTGCCAATCCAAATCCTGGGTTTGCTAAGGCACCAAAAAGTAAGAGACAATGTTACTCCAAATTTTCACGGAGAAGGCATGGCCTTCCTCTTCTTCTGGTTAAAAACAAAAAAACAAAAAAGAAGAATCAGGTGACAGCGAGATTCAGAATAAACTAAAATACTTATATTCACCTTGCGATTTTATCAAATATATAAGTCACATTTCTCATATATAAATATCTCGATAGTGTTAGATTGTCATCACCTTGATGTTATACAATATGATATCCTCGAAATATTAGAACTAATAATTTTTACTTTACAGTAAAACTATTAAGAAATTTTCTAGTAAATAAGAATTCTAATATCAACAAGTCTTGACCATCTTTTACTTTTCTTCATAGGTTTCTTTGTGACTTCCATGGTTTGTCCCATAAAATCACAATAAAAAAGGACACGAATAAACCAATCTTTATACAAAGTTTTTTAACCCATTATTGTTGACAAGGGAATGTGTATATAGGCATTCTATTCACAAGCAAACTGGAGCCTGGAATTGTTTCTCTAAAGTTGGAAAGAGCAACACCACAGATTTGCTACAGTAGTTTAATACTTATTAATATATAAGTTGGTTAAAATGACTGCCATATAAATATGAAGTTTACGCCAAGCTGTTGTGATTCACAACTAGATAACTACTAAGTGAACATATGATAACTCAGCTAGACGAGGGTCGAATTGCTGAATTTAAATTCTATGACTAGAGTCGTAGAAAAGTACCTCCGCAATCCAGAAGAAAAGAACACAATAAATCTCTTGAGCTCGTTAAGTTAAAAAGATGAACTATTATATGCAGAAGCAATCTATTTTTAGTGTAACCAACATACATCATTTGTCTATTAAAAGGGTTCGGGGCGGTCTTATAACATCCTTAAATCTTCAAAGTTCTGGACCAACAAAAAAAAAAAAAATCAGAATAATTTATTCATTGCTATGAACAGATTGCAGTACATGGATTATCTTGTATATCTTGTAAGTTCGTTTTACTTAAACCACTTGCAATTGGTTGATATCGCTGGGTGTACTTTTTCCCATGAATTGTCCCCAAGTTGAAGCATTAATATTGACCGGGTAACTTCATATGTACAACTTCCATGAATCAACTTTAAAAAAAAGACATGGATCCAGCAGTTCTCTTATTGTTCATCTCCTTTGCGAAATCATATTCTAGTCATATTAAATTTTTTTTTTTGACCAAGCAGTGTTTATATAGGCCATACTAATATTGAAGCTTTTGTTTATAATACCTACTGCAGGTGAATCGGATGGTTGGGATATTCCAATATGACTCTCACGGTCTTGGGTTCAATTCCGGGCTCAGTTATCAAAATTTTTTTTTGTTTATGACAATAAAAAAGGAACAAGTAAAAATACATTAGACATTAAGTGATTAAATTTATTAACATATGGATCAGACTAAGTTCTGATTCGGAAAAAAAAAAGAAAAGAAAAAAGAAAAAGAAAAGGTAGGAACACCATTAATCCAGTGAAGGTCTTGATGTTGAAAGGTTAATATGGAATATATCTTCCACCATTTCTATGGAGACTTAGTCACTGTTAAAATACCACATTTAATCATTTATCATCACAGGAGAACTTCTAGTGAGTAAAGCCTCCATTTTTGTGCCTTGTACTCATGATTCTAAGAAAAGGCCAGCTATAGATTCTTTCAGATGCTTTGCCTTCCAACATTTGTAATTTTTAACATATCACAAACACATGAAGAATAGTGGTTGACTCACATACAAGCTTACCAATTGCATTGTCATCTATAGCTGGTAATTCCGTTAGATGGCATTGATGCACCACAGCAAGATTAAAGTCCCACTGCAACTATCATAAAAGGGAAAAAAAAAGAAAAAAAAAGAAAATGTGCGGCGAGGATAAAGTAAGATGTAACTACTTCCACAGGAAGAAAACTGCATATCTCAAACATAGTTTTGGAGTTCCAGGATATCTACGACTGAAAAAAAGGAACTAAAGTGGTGTCAGTGGTACTACTGGTATTAAGAAACAAAATAGAATGACGTAGAACTGCTTACTCATGTCAAGAATGCGCATGGGGTATAATAAAAGTACTCTTGCTTTAAAAGGTTACTTAGCATGCTAGCGACCGAAGATTAAAATCTAATTTTATAGTTCAAATGCTTTAAAACCTGGTTGAAGATGGAAGAAGTCATACATAGTATTTACTGCCAGCATTATCTGTGGCAAAACTTGGTGTACTACAGTACAAATATTCTAATTCCACAAAATAGTAGTCAGCACGAATGAAAAAGCTAACTGCGTTAGTCATAGCGATGAATGAGGTTCAAGAAGGATGGAAACATTGCTCTATCTATCCATGGACATGTAAACATATAGAGTTAGACCCTTCAAATTTTGTGGCCACCAAACAATTATTCCAAAGAAAAGAAAATGTGGCAGGGAACATTATCGGTGAAATTATTACAATGAAATAATTTTCATTCTACACTTGCCTAGATTATTAAGTTCCTGCATACGGAGTTAGACCCTTCGAACTTGGTGGCCATCAAAAAATTATTCCGAAGAAAAGAAAATGTGGTAGGGAACATTAATGGTGAAATTATTATGATGAAATAATTTTCATTCTACGCTTGCCTAGATTATCGAATTCCTAGATATACAGTTTCACTTCCCCATCGAAGTATAATGGTGTTAAACAGTAAAGAGCAAGATTGAGAAGGATGACCCTCCCACGAAGGTTCTGTATGAACTGATTCTTTAGTGCAGACTTGGACTAGGGGCCAATGTGATGTTTAAGTGCTATTTCGTACGAATATTCAAAAAAGAAAAAGCATGGGTTAATTTCTATCTTTACATTCTCTGCTAGAAGGTACCCATGAAGGCAAGATGATAAGTAACCATATAATTTACTAGCAATTTTTTTAACGTCAACAAGACAGACACATAGTACCCGTCATGCACAAATTATGAATCTTCTATTTAGTTTGTCCACAGACTCTGAGGTTTTTCTTCTAATATTGCTTAAATTTCAATGTCCTTTGTCAATGTGTACAGTGTGTCCATGATTATATGACTTGTTCGATGTGTATTTAAATTATGCAAATCAAAGGTAGGGTCTAAAAGTGTCTCTGCAATACTAGTTTCTGTCGACTGCAGAATGTTCCTCATTTTGATCATTCTAAAAATGCTCATTGCCATATGCAAACTTTCCTAAACACTGTTTTACCTAACTGATATCAGGAAGCATGACACGTTGGATAAATGTCTGGCACATGTATCAATGCATCATGTCCATACTGGCATATCCATGTCCATACAACATAGACATTCGCCAATCACACAACTAAAAAAGTTAAGTCATGTAGTTAATCATTTTAAATTTGGAGGTTGCTACGTTGGATAAGTCAAGTCATCAATGTCTTCCTTCTTAGTTAAGTACAATCCGATGACAACTAGAACTCCTCATTAGAACCATGGCTTAAACACATACATACAAGTTGATTTCTCCCATTTAAACAAATATCTCATTTTAGTGATGTCCATGCCATAGTCGAGGCCTCCAGGCAAATCAGTCATGACATAAATACAATAACCTTTAGCTTCAGTCTTTTTGCTATTCAAATGCTTATAAAATTCAAGCTAAACTTCTTAAAATAAAGACCAGCTAGCAGTCACTGAACTCATCAATTTTTTAACAACAGAGCCTAGAAACATGCCAGAAAACTTGAACAATGCGAAGCTTATATGATCAAAATTAATCTCATCAATCATATAAGAAAAACTCACCGCCTTTCATAATTTAAGAATGTGTTGCTAAAATAAACAAACCATTAAGGGAAGCGGGCATCTAAAATGTCTCAAAAGTTAAGGTTTTGACAATTTGATGTTAAACTGGAAATAGAAAGTCAGCCCCCAGAGGAAGTCAGTGCCTGCCCTTCCATCCTTGACTCAATCCAGAAGCCATTTACATTGTCCAAGACTGAAAAAACAACAGTATCAGTTTGATAAATCTTCTGTAATGAACTAAATAAGTGTCTCGTGTCAGTACTTATCACCATTATTGGGGTCACTCTGTCATCCAAAGCCTTTTCCAGTCAGATCGGAGACTATCAAGAACAGAAATTCTATTAGTGTCAGTGTTGATTCTCAATGGAAATGTTTTTTGCTCTCTCGAGAAACCTATGGGATTGAGGCAAATTAACAAAGCAGTTAATGGGTAAACAATACTGGTGTAGACTCAACTCATGCAACCAGGAACTACATCAAAAGTCTATTGATTAGAATCTTGCAATAATTCCCTATGACAAAGAGACATGGACAGGAACCGTAACCTCTCTGTGTGGTTCGTGGTCCATAATTGGGTCCACGCACTCGGGAGACGGCAAAGATGGCATGGTTTCCTCGCATAGGCAGTGTGCGATATGTACCCTTGCATAACAAATAATATAAGATTTCCAAATGAAGAAGTTCCGGGTTAAAAAAACATGGACAAGACGTCAGACATGGCTATTGTCCAAAATCAAGACATAAGGACAGGACAACATATGCACTATCCTTCTGAAGACATGCATGCTTCATTTATATGACTATAATTTTGGGCTGTTTTTCATATACACAAAAGAAAAACCTAAAATCATTACAAATTAGTTGGTTGTTTGTCAGAAGTACAACATATATACTTCAGAAGTGCAACATACATACTTCACATGGAAAAGAACCGTAACCTCGCTGTGTGGTTCATGGCCCATATTTGGGTCCGCACACTTGGGAGACAGTCACGATGTTATGGTTTCCTCGCATAGGCAGGGTGCGATATGCACCCTTGCATAACAAATAAGATATCCAGTTGACGAGTTCTGGGTAAACATAAAAAAACATGAACAAGATGTCAGACATAACGATTGTCCAAAATCAAGACATGAGGACAGGACAACATATGCATAATCCTTCTGAAGATGTGCATGTTTCATTTATATAACTATAATATCAGGTTGTTATTCATATAAAAAAACCCTAAATTTTAGAATAATTTACAAAATAGTTGGTTTTTGTCAGAAGTGCAACATATATACTTCATATCTGTGCTAACGGAATGATAGGGAGTGGATACTGATACTACATTATTTGATTTGTTTTCTTTTTTGTAGCATGGATATTGTCGTGTAGATGACCAGGGTTAGCTAGAGAGCCAATGATGGTAATGCCAAGTGTCTCAGAGTTCATCCACTATGATGAGCAACCAACATGCTCCCTGAAGGCTCAGAACGAATTGACAGTCAACCTGAGAAGCAACCAGCGAGTTCAAAATGAGCAGCTCGGAGAACACGGTGAAGCTTGACCAGTTGGAGCTCGGCTAACGTTGGCTCAGTGGGGCCAGTGTCGTTACAATTCATTTGGGTTTGGTGGGATTCTGTTACATAACAACCTCGGCCAATGAAAGGTTGACGTGTGTATTTCATCTCTTCCTAATTTGCCCATGTAAATACATATAAATAGGGGGTCCGGTAGTCAGATAAGGGGGTTCGAGAGATAGGATTTTAATATCGCTACTATCTATTGTCCGTGCTCTCTCTTAAAGGAGGATACCGAGGTTATAGAAACCGCTAGGCGTCCTAGGCGTCAGACCCGAGGTCTAGAGCCTAGGACCTAAGTGGGAACCTAGGGGAGGCCTAGGTGGTTTTCCTTTTTTTTTTAATTTTAATTATAATAATCAATAGTAAATACCAATGTTATAGAAAACTTCATCGTCTGACTGGTGCACAGGCGGATTTCATTCTTCGTTTAAGTGGTGGTGGAGGAGGTTTGCTTAAGGTTGGAGGAAGCAGAGAAGGTGTTCATACTTGGAGGCTAGAGGAGTTTGGAGGATGTTAGAGGATGTGGAGATTGCAATAGAGGAAATCACGATCAAGATGTAAAAGGTGCAGTCCACGAAGGCAGACCACACTCCCCTAGGCAAAAAATTCTCTGAACATAAGTGGTCAGCCTAGGTACCGACCTAGGCGCTAAGTAGGCGTCCTAAGTACTGCCTAAGCATAGGCGTACGTCTAGACAGACTAGACAGATGCTTTTTAAAACACTAGAGGATACTAACTTGACAGTCGGAGGTCTTACCGGGGAAACCATCCTCTAACAGGTTGTTGCTCAATTCCATCAGCAAGAACGTTGGAGGTCCCTCCTCTCATCATCTTCCATGTGTTAAGCTGATTTGTTTTTTTTTCTTTTCTTTTTCTCTCTGCATCAACAGATATGGATACAAATATTGTCAGAATAGTAAACTCTTTATCCATGTTTCATAAAAAAAATAGATTCGAATTTGGACTAGATTCTGATAATGACCAGATATTGTTGGTCAGAACAATGTTTTCCGAGAAAACAATGTGTCAAGTTCAATGTATAATGCAGTAAAAAAGTTCTTTCTGTCACATTATGAAATACTATATATATTATTAGTTGCATTCATAAACAATCTTGCATATTTGGACATGCTTTTGAATATTCGGCGATCTATCTAGCTTTGTATCCGTACTTCACAGAACAAATTTTTTTATAGATATTTGTCAAAATATGGATATGAGTTCAGAACAAACTATTAACTTGTGGTTACACATCCTTAATTCTTCATCATATACATATATTAAAGGTAAATATTGATTTACACACATGTAAGTGTTGGACAGGAAAGAACATGCATAGTGCATCTGGGAAGTCTAATACATAGTCATCTCAGAACAAACACAGATTCGTCACGCCAGTTAAACGAGCAAATGAATATAGTATCTAAGAAATGTCATTACCAGAAAAGAAACTGTCTTTGCCATTGCTGAAACGTCATTAAATTTGATTTCTTAGACATTTACACAGTGTAACAAGAGGCGGCTGTTGTCTAGTCATGTTCAAGATGACAAATACAGGCAATTGAGAAGATGATAAATGATGGACCAAGAGCGAAAAAGATAGTGATGAAGACATAATTTACTATTAAATACACCAATGAAAGCTGATATGGAGATATAGTTTACTATTAAGTACACCAATGAAAGCTGATATCATAATGAGACAATTGAGAAAAGCAAGTTCTACAAAAGGAAGTAATCAAACTCTTTTAATAGCTTGAAAAATTTAAACGTTCTCCAGACAGACAGTTCAGGTTATAATGCTCTACAAACATGTTAATGACTATGCAGGAAACTAACCTCCACATATATTTGGAAAAATATTATAAGGCAAAGAAATCTTGTACTCTCAATTAGGTGCATCAATTAACTTTAATGAGAAAAAAAGAATTAGTAAAGAAGCAGCAAAAGGAAAACTGAAATATCATTCAGCTCAGATACTACTCATTCCATTTAATGATTAGCGAGAACAAGCCCTGTCATGTGTGAACACATACGTGTCTGCACGAAATAAGGGAATTAAAAACAACCCCGGTATAAGAAGTTTTTGGTCCTTGCTCCATAACAAACATTAAAATGTATATCGTAACATTTTTGCATCTATATGAACTAGGAAGAGTTGGTAGGGATATGAATGACACAAAGGAGGTAACTGGTTTGAATCTGGTCTTTTACTGAAGTACCGTGAGGAATTTTCATGGTGGATTACGCTGACCTCTAAGTTCCAAGAAGAGTGGAAAAGAGAAAAACAGCACGTGAACCAATTAATGTGTGCATGGATTCAATACAAAACAGTCAGTATGAGGGAATATATGGGGTAAATTGCACTTAAATACGATACAGTTTCCCGCTTGTTGCACTTATATACCACAATTGTATTTTGGTGCAAAAAAAACCCATAAAGTTCCCAAAATTTGCATGTTACTACTATCGATCACGCAAACATGGAAAATTTCACCAGAATGTTTCTTTATGACACTTATATACGAATTTTAGAGCTTTTTAACTAATAATATTTTTAAATTTTATTTAGAAATATCTTAACTCTATTTTAAAGTTGAATGTTAAGATAAGTTCGAAAAAGAAATTTGGGTAATTTAATAGAAAATTCAATAGATATTATCTCTATAATTAGCATGTAAGTATATAGAGAAACATTCGGGTGAAATTTTCACATTTGCATGATCGATGGTAGTAACGTGCAAAATTTGGAAACTCTATGGTATTTTTTTGCACCAAAATACAACTTGTGGTATTTAAGTGCAACAAGCGGGAAACTATATTGTATTTAGTGCAATTTACCTATATATTGATGAAGATAAGATATTTTTAAAGCCAATATGCAAAGAAACATACATACACATGCAAGCAAAGGAATAAACAACAGAACAAATATAGCATACAGAACGTATGCTAATGGTAAAGGTAATTCAAAACATATGTGTATGAATAGTTAGAGAGCATGTTTAACAATTAAGAAATTATTTGATCTTTCTTCAGAAGTTGGGAGTCATTTATGATGATTCTGCTGGCTTATCTCTGCATGGGCTTCTCCCTTTAAGGTGGCATTCCTACGGCCGCTCCAAAAGCTCCACATCGTCAACAATGCCGTAGACACTATAGCTTACATTTACTCCAAGACGTAACTCCTAATTCAGGATAAGAAGAAAATTGACATCAGGTTTGCTTTAAAACATGTTGCAGTTTCTTCCTATGAAATGGTGCAGATTTTACTCCAAGGACGAGAGAAGAAAATAACAACAATAATCAAATTTACTCTTTTTATCAATTGCATTACCTTCAAGAGTGAGCTGGAGGAATGTTCCTATGCTCTCCTCAATTTCATGAAAACAAAGAAAATTGAAGTTCTTTCAAGCCGCAGCAATTCCAATTCAAGAAAAAGATTCGACTAGAAAAGAAAGAACTTTAAAGGAATTGAAGTAAAAAAGGAAATCAACTTACTATCTATAAAAGGAAAAAAATAAATCTATAATAGCTTTAACAAAAAAAGTTGAATATGATCCAGTTGAGTTAACAAAGATCCATAACTCATATCCGGTTCAAAATTACTAGATATTTGGGTATCAATGTTTTATAATGAAAAATGTGACGAATGAATCAGCTTGATAGAAAAATTAGCATTCCATATATCTTCAAACTTTGCATGAAGAAAAAAATTCTAAATCAAATCCAGTTATACGCAGGATCTGAAGCTCAGCCTATTTAAGGGTGCCTTATTGGCAATTGACAGTACAAAATTATACAAAGTACAATGAACTAAAAAGTCCGTTGAAGGGTAACAAATTTGTCAAGGGTTTCGCGACAAGACACTGTTTCTGGATGCTCCCAACCATAAATAACTTCCTTGATGCTGACAGCTGTTCTGCAAAGTCTCTCTCCGATGTCATATATGCCACCTCTTAGCATAATCTTTGCCCTTGTTTCTAAAAGAGTCGCTCTCAAGTGTGCGAATTTCCGGTAAAGTAGTGGGTTAGATTGTAAAGTTGATATAGAACCTGAACTCCTTAAACATGATGAACTACTATGGTTATTATTGGCTTCATCCAGGAAAGAATTTTCTAGTTCCTCAAATTTTTCTGTAGCAAGGCGAAGAAGCTCTAAAACAGCATTGCAACGGAAGTATGTAATAAAACTATGCATTGCAAGAGGGAGGACAAACTGCTCGACGAATGATAGAAGATCATCAATTGAGATATTGATGATTTCATGATCAATATCAAATTTGAAGAGTAAGAAACACGCAGCCCATACATGCTCAGAGTGTTGTGGGATGGATGCTTGAAACTTTATTGCTCGCACAACTGAATGAGCAATTCCACTATTGCCTTTTTTGTAGGCATGCAACTTAAGGATATCATGGAAAGAAATGTGATCTATTTTAGTAGTAGACTTAGCAATTCGCAATCTCAAGAGCATAGCCAAAACCTCAACCTCTGAAATTTTTTCACAGTGTGTTTCTATACACATGCACTTAGACATACATTGAGACTTCAACCAAAACCGAGAATTTTGATGCTCTCTTGAAGGCTCCTTAGCAGCCAAAGTTAAAATTGGAATAGGTATCGGTGAAGGGGCAAATAAGCTACTAGCTTGAACTATCCGCAATGCTAACTTATTTGATTCTTGATTGCATAATGACAAGCAAAATTCCAATAACTGTCCGAGGAAAGGATTACGCTTCAATATAAGATCTTCTCCTTTATTCCATGTCACTTCTTTGTATGGCATACTATTAATTGCATCAACGAGTTTTGATGGTTTCATTGCAAACTCAGAAAGTACAGCTCCTACAAGTGCTAGACCAAAAGGAAGTCTCCCTACTTTCTCCTCGAGAATCCTTAGTGCATCAGCATCTTCTATGCCAATATCAACAGTGCTTCTATTCATTAAAATCATTGCCTCTGCACTAGACAAGTACAAAAGCCTCATGGGTTCGATATCCATGATTTGAGGCAAACGGGTAGAGATTAAAACATGGGTCGCCCCTCCAAAACGAGGGAACAGCCCCATTATTGTCCTTCCATCCCACCAATCCTTCTCCCCCTCTAAGTTATCAATCACTAGTAGGTACGGGATGTCCCGTGAAAGTTCCTTCCTTACCCTTCTAATTGCCTCATCTTCTATGTCTTCTAAGCTTTGTGGCCCTTTCTTGTCGGAAGAAAGCTTGTTCAACGTATCCGTGTCGATTCCTAGAAGAGGAAGTAGCTTCATATAATTATGACGAAGATACCTTGATTCTCCACCGACCCATAAAATCATCTTGTACCTCTGAGAAAACCTATATGCATATTCTAGTAAAAGCTCTGTCTTTCCAATACCAGAGTCGCCGGAGACACATGCTATCCCCTTTCCATATTCTAACTTTACTTTTCTTGGTTCGCCTTGTGCTTTGATCTCCTCCACATACTCTTTCTGCACTAATGTCTCTTTGCCCTTTCTCCTCCTCTCCTCAGATTCTTTCACAACTCTTTCTCTCATCACCACCTCAGCCATTCTTTGCCTTCTTCGATTTCTACTCTCTTCGTCTTTTCCTTCAACATCTCTAAACAATAGCAACTCGAGCTCAAGAAGCTCTTTGCTTCTACCAACAAAACTAGAATTTCGAGGGAAAGGAAACTCCTCAGCCGCCATATTCCTCCAACTCTTCACCCTCTCCACTACTCTCCTCCTCCCCAACCCCGATCCAAAAATAACCACAGCCTCCGATACACAATCCCTCAAATTACTAGCATTAGCCTCCAACTTTAAATTCAGCCGTGAAATCCCATTTATAGCCTCCCTCCATTCAACTTCCAGATCACCACATACCTCCCATAACCTACCCCCATCTCTCTCCCATACATCCCCTCTCTTTTCAATGATATCTCTAGGAATGCATTCAACTTGAGCAAGCCCAAAGAATATTGGTACCAACTTCTTCTTCTCCAAAAAGAATCGAATCTCCTCCATACTATAAGGACACGAGAACGATTTCTCATTGACCACCACCACCCCAAATGAAGCCACATCCATCGCCGACCTCGCAACACCATGATCATGAGCACTTCTACACCGACTTCGATCAATCACAAAGCAAGTAATGCCTTGCATCTCAAGCTCAGCCCGAAGCCACCTAACGAACCGAACCATCGTAGGCCGCTTCTTACACGAAGAAACCCCAATATACACATCACAGCTCCTCATCCTAGGAGACATAAACGTGGTATCGTCAGAAGTATAGTCATCGGTGGAAGTTTGATGAGAATGGACAGTGGCTTGAAGGTGTTCAACGGAATGCCTCAATGGAGAAATCATCGAAGGGAGGATCGGAGGGTCGGCAAATGGGGAAATGGGCACATGAGTATTGTCCAGTTGAGATTGGTTATCGGATAGGGTGAAGGATAGGGCAGCGGAGTGAAAGGAGGAGGAGGATGATGATGAAGTGAGGGCAGGGAATAAGGGAGCGCTCTCCATTGGATTGAAGATGAAGAAGAGGAGAGATTGAGAAAAAAAAGAGAAGGAGTTGATTTAGGGATTGCATTCATTTGGTAATTATTGAGTAAATTTAGAAGAAATTCGGTGGAGATTATTATGGGAGGAATTGATGAATCAGTTCTTTCCATTTTTTTTTTCCCTTTTGTTTTGAG
Source organism: Asparagus officinalis (assembly GCF_001876935.1). Lineage (NCBI taxonomy): Eukaryota > Viridiplantae > Streptophyta > Magnoliopsida > Asparagales > Asparagaceae > Asparagus > Asparagus officinalis. Next base: position 73,857,351 of record NC_033798.1, on the reverse strand, counting down.
AGGAAGAGAGGAGGGAATGTTTACATAGTTGATGGTTAGTGATTTTCGGGTGAGTATTTGTGTAAAGTAACCGAACCCGTTAAGAAGCAGAACCTGCAGAACCCTTCGGCCTCCTCATTTCTTTCCGTCATCCCAAAACCAAAACCCGAAAACGTTGGTCGACTGCAGTCATCGTCTGGGGCGGAACCGTAAGGACTCACGCTGCTGCGGCGAGCTCCCGCCTCTTCGTTTTTTTTTTTTTTTTTGTCTGTTTTGAATCAGATCAGGGTTCGTTGAAGATAAGCTCCCGCCTCTTCATCTTCTCCTCCGATCGAGCTCGTTCGATTCCATTATAAAGAATTGAACTTTTCGTTCTCGGTTTTGGGTTGGTAGTAGCAAATTATGTAGTGAAGGAGACGAAGGCTTCGGTTTTTTTCAGTGGGCTCCGGAAACTTTTAAGTCATATATTTTGGTGGAAATTTGGATTGTAATTAACGAGAAAAGAAATAACCTTTCTATTTGCGGTGTTTAAATTCTTAATCACTAATCCTCAGAATGTTATTATAAGCTAAATGTAGCATTTCGTTTCCAACTCACTGAAATTATTTCGGTGATTATGTGATCTCTTCTTTTTGTTTGCATGAGTTCAGGTTATTCATTAGCTGCGAAGCCAGAGGTTAATTAGCTTATCTGCATGGCTTGTACATTTGAACCCAAAATCAAAACTTTATGAGAAACAAGAAACAATGAAACATTACTAGAGGAAAGTAATATTTATTGTCAATTAAGTTTTATCATTTCTATGTGATGTGGCAGTGTGAAAATTGTCATCCTTGTCCTGTAGATGAAGATTTGTTGAATAAGAAATCTATTTCTAGTTTTTAATTCTCGGAGTATTATAGTTAAATGGGCAAATGAGTGACCCATTTATTAAATGAGCGGGCAAAAACCCGCTCATTTAGAAAATATTAAATGGGTCATAAATGGGTAAATGGGCAAAACATACCCACTCATTTATGGCCCGCCCATTTAATACCTAAACACGCTCATTTAATACCTCTAAAGGGAAGTGATCCGATAGAGCGCTATGAAGTTGGAGCTATTTCCTCTTCGGCAATGCTGTTAGTTCTGGGCTTATGTAACATGAGTTAAATTGTAATATTTCATAAAACTAACATGAAGTTGGGGTTCACGGAAAATTACAATACAACTTTTAATAAGTAACACAATCATGAACTTCCAAAACGCCTTAAAAAATGTAGAGACATAAATATGCGAATTCTTGAATTTTTTTCTTTTTGAAAAAAAAAATATTGTAATCCTCCTGAACAAAAAGTATATGATCGAAGAATATCCCCAAAGCATGGTAGTTGCGTGAGATTTGTCTTCAATTGAAGTATTTAATTTTGATTTACTTCATAACCCATCTCCCTTTTATTATTATTTATTTTTGTTAAAATTTCGAGTCTTTGTAGCCTATAACTCTCAATAAGTTGATCAAAGTTGAGATGGTTTGTGAACTTTATGTAACTCTCTACACTTCATAGTATAGGGGGAAAAAAACAAGGGTTATGGTTAATTGCGAACACGCTCTCTGTACTATCATTTAGTTGCACTTACTACCCCTGTAGTATTTTTTTGTTGCACTTACATCCCTTGGGAACCAAGCTCCATCCCAAATTACAAAATTAGCCCCAAGTGAAAGTCCTCTCTTATCCCAAAGATCAGATTTAACTTTTGTTGTTCATGTTTCACCCAGTCTCACCTATTCTCACCCATCTCAAGGATGCATACTCCGGCATCAAAATTGTTCACTGAAGTCGACAGTAAGACAAAAGACAACTTTTTTTTGCTACAAATAAAACTAAAAAATCAGACAAAACCCCCCTCCACAAATTCAATTAGCACTTATGTTGCTTTACATTTAGAAGCTTGATTGTCCATTTGTTTGCATTTCCTTCTCCAAAAATCAGTTAGAAACATGGTAGAGGTTGAAGTAATGATGAACTTGATATCTTTCTTTTGTTTTCACCAATTGATTGGAAGAGTAGGGTATAACTTGAAAACAAAGAAAAAAAGAATGAGAGAGACATTAAATTGAGACCTAATCTCACTCATCTACCCCATTCAAATGGAGCTCAAACAAGCGCCAATGGTGTCTTTCTAAAGAGCATCTCCAACAGCTTCCCCATTTCCCACTTTTGGAGAATATAGTTAGGTTTTTGGTCCAACAGATAGCTTCCCCATTTCCCACTTTTGGAGAATATAGTTAGGTTTTTGGTCCAACAGATTCCCCATCTCATTCTCCAAAATAGGGATGGAGGAACAGATTCCCCATCTCATTCTCCAAAATAGGGATGGAGGAGAAAAAATGGGGAAGCTTCCCCAAATCTACAGCATTCTCCAAATTTTTGGAGGAAAAAATGAATTCTTCAAAATGGGGAAGCTGTTGGGGTTGGTGTAAAAATAATTTGGAGAATATGACTTTGTGAACGTGGAGCAGTGGACGCGGTTTCATCTCCGCGTGAAGAGACACGAAGCCCATGAAGGCCCACGAACCGTTTTTCACCTAAGTATATATATCAACTTGATTATTTTTTTAGGGTGTGCAAAAAGGTGGTTTGTGATTTGTTTGGCGGCTGCAGGGTGCAAAGGCAGAGGAGATTGCCGTGTGGTTTCGTGCAAGAATTTTTCTTCCGGCTGTGAGTAATTAATTCTTTTCGGCAGAGGAGAAATTGCTGAGCAGGGAAGAAAGTGCCGACTTTGAGAGAGTTTTCTTTTGTGCATCCTTTTGTAGAGAGATATTGTGAGGGATTTGAGAGTTTGTTTAAGGGTTTAGGTTGTGAGTGATTATAAACCCTAGTTGTAATCTCTCCCTCTAATAGTAGATCTCCTCCCTCCTTGCCCCGTGGACGTAGGCTATTTGCTTCGAGGACTTTTGGAGGAACTTGGTATATCGCAGAGGTCCGTCACTATTCATTATGATAGCATGAGTGCTATCTATTTGGCGAAGAATTAATTTTTTGATGCGAGGACGAAGCACATTGACGTTCGTTATCACTTCGTTCGGGATGTTCTTGAAGATTGTGATGTGGAGATTGTGAAAGTCCACACAAAGGATAATCCGGCGGATATGCTCACTAAGGTGGTTCCGAGCAACAAGTTTGATCATTGTAGAAGCTTGTTGCACATTCGTAATTGTTGAGACCGTTGGCGGCCATTTGGGTGAACTACGTAAGGCTTGATTCCTTGGGCAAGAGGATACATAGACAGTCTTTATGATGTAGCCGATTTGAGAGTAGATACCGACATTTGGTTGCTTTGGTGTCGGCTCAGTTTTGGGAAAACTTCACCGAGGTGGAGAATTGTGAACGTGGGGGCAGTGAACGTGGTTTCATCTCCGCGTGAAGAGACACGAAGCCCACGAAGGCCCACGAACCGTTTTTCACCTAAGTATATATATCAACTTGATTTTTTTTTTAGGGTGTGCAAAAAGGAGGTTTGTGATTTGTTTGGCGGCTGCAGGGTGCAAAGGCAGAGGAGATTGCCGTGTGGTTTCGTGCACGAATTTTTCTTCCGGCTGTGAGTAATTAATTCTTTTCGGTAGAGGAGAAATTGCTGAGCAGGGAAGAAAGTGCCGACTTTGAGAGAGTTTTTTTTTGTGCATCCTTTTGTAGAGAGATATTGTGAGGGATTTGAGAGTTTGTTTGAGGGTTTAAGTTGTGAGTGATTGTAAACCCTAGTTGTAATCTCTCCCTCTAATAGTAGATCTCCCCCCTCATTGTCCCGTGGACGTAGGCTATTTGCCGAACCACGTAAAAATTGGTTGTAGTGCTATTTGTGTGATTTGTAATAGCTTTTAGGTTCCCTCGACAGGTCAGTCCTAGAAGGTGAGAGGAAGAGCTGATATCTCACTTGGTTGAAATATTTTGCTTAAGGTTCATGTTTCCTTTGTGAAACATGATTTCCTATTTCGATCTAACTCTATTGTTGTGCCGAAGTGCTGCCGAAGTACTGCCGAAATTTCCGCTACGCGCAACAGACTTTTGCTTCCCCATTTTGGAGAAAATTTTAGAGAACCTGTTGGAGATGCCCTAAGAGAACAAAGAGCCAAAAAAACGAGAGCAAATAAGTTAGAAAGGTTTCCAGCCTATCTAGAGGGCATTTTGGGTATTATAAAAGGAGGACATCTCACATTTAATATGGGTTACAGGGAGTTCGGTTCCTGGAGGGGTGTAAACGCAACAAACAATACTATAAGATAGTAAGTGTAACTTGGTGATACTACATGGGTGTGTTCGCAATTAACCCAAATAACAACAATCTATCTTCTATTATTAATGAGAAAATATTATTATTTTACATGACACGAGAAAACATATGGTTTATTTTTCCAAGCGACATGTTTTTTTTTATTGCAATAAAGCTTCTTTTCTTTCTATATTTATTCTGAGGTTTACGTTAAATTTTGGTAGATGTAGGATATCAATATAAAGCATAATTTAAATATAATTACGCTACATTTGGTAGTTTACAAAGTATCCTCATATAATCTGTCAACAGCTTGTCACCATGACGGTCAATGCTTTTCTTGTGTGCCTTGAGTTATTTAGGTCACATTTAATTTGCTCCATAACTAGTTTCTTTTTTTTTTTTAAATTGCCAATTGAAAATTAAGATTCTATGGATTGTCAACTCAATTGTAAACAAATTAAATGACGAGAAAATTTCCAGAGTGTATTCTGGATCCTAGAATATCCCGTTATGTACTATGTTGTGTTACTAGGGTCAGATTCATAAACTTTGCTCAGTGGGGGTAAAATTGTATATTTTTATCTAACTATTTTTTTAGATGAAAAATTTTAATTACTTAAATATTCATGTCGCCGATACTAAATATTCATTTGTATACAAATAAAATAGATTTAATAGAATGTACCTTAGCAAAATCTTTTACAATTGTTTCCCCCTGTTTTCATATTTTGATAGTATCGTATGATTTAATTTCTCATTATTTGATAGTGTGTCACTAACAACTCACCAGTAAACTTCTTCAGCAATTTCAGAGGCAAAGCGAAGGGTTTAATTTCAAATTTTAGGAATCAATAAGACATGTAGGAATTGGATAATTGGGTTAGGTTTAAATGCTTACTTTCAAGAATTTGGAGCGTGTGGGGGATCAATAGGATTAGTTATTTTCATTTATTATTCTATATATTAATTTCTCCCAAATAATCATTTAGATCAATTCCAAAAGACAAACAAGTAACTTCTAAGCCACTTTAAACCAATCAAAGCAAACTAGAAGAAGCCAATATAATAAAAGAATCCTTAAATCATTCAATTCTCTTCTATGTAACATTACCTTCCACTATCTTATTTAACAAACAAAATAATCCCTAAATACAAGCTTCTCTGAAGAAAGGTGAAAGGACAATAAAAACCTTACTGCACATTTTCCTTCATCAACTTCTTAAGTCCTAATTTTTTCGAACTCACAAAACAAGTAGAACCCAAAGTTCATCACTTCCTACGAACTTCAATTTCATGTGATATCAAATTCTAAGTGGTTTTTTTTATTTATTAAGGGCAATTTGAAATATAAGCCTAATATTGGATATAAACCTGAGGTAGGGTTCAATGGGGGCAATTTCCCTCCTTGCCCTCACCCAGTCACCCTAACTCTACCCCAGGTTGTGTATACATGTGTCTTTTCTACTAAAACATTAGTATGTTTGGAGTATTTTTCGATTCTATTAAGAATATCCTTCTTTTGAAATTTTTTTGTTTGGTCAACAAGCCAAAAACTCTCGAAATCTAACTTTTTATCCCTTTAATCCCCTTCAGCTCACCCATATACCATTCACGTATTGTATTTTTGGGTTATGACGTTTTTACCCCTAACAATTGACATGGAAATGGGAAAATCATCGATGTGATCTGAACAAAGCACCACACCTTTCCTTATCCATCATTTGGTCACATTAATGCCAATTGATGGGCAATCGGGTGGGGGGGGGGGGGGAATGGGGGGCTGCTCCTTAATTCCTGACTAAAAAGCCCAAAGCTAATTATCTTTTACTTTATTGAAAGCTCTCTATCTATTATTCCTCTAAAAAAAAGGCTCTCTATCGACATACCCCCCCCCCCCCCCCCCCCCCCCTCTACTCATGAGCCCTTATTATTTCTCTTTCTTAAATACTCTTTACTTCCTTACCTACTCCACTTCAAAATGTCTAAAAAATAAAAATTCACTCCTATGCATTGTTACAAACACAACAAGCAATCACGAGAGTGATGGCATTTTCCATAGTTAATAAGGGCTCTACCTAGTTGATTAGCTTGAAGTATCAAGTGTTTGAAAGTTTTAAAGTTCCTTTGGAATATTTATCCCTAAAATTCAAATCAGAAAGGCAAAAAAAACTTCAATTTTGCAATTTAAAAATGATGAGGACCTGAGATTAATGTTTGAGTATAGTCTTAGTAATGGATATACATACATTAACTTGTATGTTACTACAGTTCTAGATGCTTCAACTTCTGAGAACACCCATAGAGCTCCCAAAAATGTGTAAGCATTCTTATTTTTTAACAATTTATTTTTAAAATAGTAGTAATAGATGTTAAAGGTACACGTTAGATGTTAAGATTTTTAGTTGGTTGTTAACCTTTTGAGTTAGTTGCGTATGTTTTTAGTTGATTGTTAACTACAAGCGATCAATGTTAATATTCTTACTTGGTTGTTTATCTTAAAGATTAGCCGATAATAGTTTTAATTGACTATTAACCTTATGAGTTGTTATGAATAATTTAGTTAGTTGTTAACCTTATAGATTAGTTGTTAAGGTTTTTAGTTGGTTGTTAACCTTATGTGTTAGTTGTGAATATTTTAGTTATCTGTCAACCCTATACATTAGTTCTTAAGATATTTAGTTGGTTGTCAACCTTATTAATTAGTTGTGAATTTTTTTAGTTTGCTGTTAATCCCAAATAATTCGATTAGGAGTCTGTACACAAAGATTCAAGGTCATTTCTTCTCCCCTTCTAAGTTCACAGCTTGTTTTCACCTTTCTAGAATTATCCCGATGGCCAATTCTCAATGCTTATCTGCTAAGATGAGTCAATCATGTAATGATGAGCATATTATCAATGACAATTTTTCTGGAGGCACCATCATGATAATAATGACATGATTAACAATCAAACCAATATTACAGTAGAGTGGAACACAAGCATATTTTAAGAGGGGTGGAAATTTAATAGTGATGCATAAGTTAGCTTTACTATTACATAGCTAAAAAGTTCGAATGTAATTTTTCTCATAATCAACAAAAATGTATAAGATTGCATTATCAATATAAAGAAGCAAATAACTACACTGGATTTGTAGACACTAAAAAATACCAAGAAATAAAGCAAGGTTGAACCTCGGTACAAGCATGATGAGGCTCGTCATCATAATGAACATCATCTCAGCCAACAAAGCCCATCATAATGATGAACTTCATTGAAGATGAAGTCCATCCGCAGACAAACCTCGTCAAATGACACCTCACTCTTCAAAAGACGAACTTCGTCATTGAAGACGAAGTTCGTCCAGAAACGAAGTTTGTCATTGAAGATGAAGTTCATCCAGAAACAAAGTTCGTCATTGACGAACCTCGTTTGTCACCATTTCCAGATGCTACATTTAAGGAGGGTTAATGACCAATAACTCACCCATTTAAGGAGAGTTAATGACAATTAACTCACCCATTTAAATGAGAGTTAATAACCATAACTCCCTCATTATAAAGGGAGTTAAAGCACATTAACTCACTCCATAATGGTCCTAAACTTATAAATAAGCATGATCATACTTATATAAGAGAGAGTATACTTATATATACTTATACATATATATACTTATACATATATAGAAATAAGATTGCTATATAAGTATATATACTTATATATACTTATACTTATATATACTTATACATTAACTCACTCCTATGCATTGTTACAAACACAACAAGCTTGTCGTTGGAAATAAGATTTGAAGCACGTCAATAAAGATGAAGCTCATCAGCGAAGACAAAGCTTGTCTAAAGAACCTCGCCAAGCAACGAGGCTCATCATCCACACGAAGTTCGGCTATAACGACCACGAGGACCAAGTCAGCCCATGTGAGCTAAATCTAAGGAGTACATTACGCTCCATTAATCAACGTGGGCTAAATCTCAGGAGTCGGTTACGTCCATGACCCCACGATTGTAGCACGTCAATTACGTACTAAAGCTCTATAAATAGCCGCAAGCAGCTATGAAGAGGGGTTCTGGCAGTTCGGACTTTTAAACTCTTGGCAATTTAGACCTCAATGTTCGCGGTGAAAGTCGATTTCATTGAAGTCATTGTTTCTTTAAACAACTGTTTATCGGTTACAAAAGATCCGGTCTTTTTATAAGATCCGGTTACAACAAAATCAAAGAAAAAAGAAAAATTACAACTTTCCTTTTCTCGAACAAATCGCAAGATCCTGTTTTGCAGTCTCTTGCTTGTGTGGGTTCTTCGCCTGCGCCGGGGTCAATCCGTGGACCACCGCGCGATCTTGATCCGGTCGGATCTACACGGTATGATGGGTGCTATTTCACGAAGGAAATAACAGCCGGGGGTACTATTTCACTAAGGAAATAATAGCCTTTAGTAATCGAAATCGACCAAGCAAAATCGATACTCTTCTCGGGATCAAAAACCAAGTTTTGACCCGGAGGATAATCGTGTGGATCTCAGATCTGATCTTTCTCTCGAACTCCTACCTTGTTTGACGTGGATGATCGCCAAGATCCAGATCTGAAAAGTCCAAGTCTTCCAAGCTTCAAAACTCCTAGGTTTAGCTCTCAATCCGGCAGAGTTTCGGCTCCAAAGTTCCAACCAAAAGTCCAACCTTTCAAAAATGAGCCCTCCAAATGTATTTATAGGCATTTCAATCCAGATCTGGGCTCAGATCTGGGTGGCTCGGCCACCTAGGTGGCTCGGTCACCGAGCTACCAAGAGGTGGCTCGGCTTTGCCCGAGCCACCAAGTGGTGGATCGGCCACTAGGTGGCTCGGTCAAGGCCGAACCCTCTTGGTGTTTGGTTTTTGCCATCTTTTCCGGTCTCGCGGTTTATCCGAACTTCATTGTTGATCTGGACTCTGATTTGGCAGTCCGGATCCTGATTTGGCAGTAAATCCGCTTTGGTGTTCGAGTTCGAGTCCGCTCCCGATCTTGTTTGATGTGGTGGACTCTACAGTTGAATGACTCGTTATTTCATCGACCCGTTAGCTTGATTGGGCACGCGATTGGATGTATTCCGTTATTTGCGTGCGGTTCGTTAACCTCGTCGCCTCGTTAATCCGCTTCGTCGCGTGTCACTTGGCTTCGGTGTTGTGGTTTAACGACCATGCTTGGATATATCGCCCGATGGTTCGTTGGTTTGTCGAATTACCGTACCGAGCTGTGTTAAGGGACCTATAAGCAGTTTTATACGCCTACAGATACCCCCTCCAAAGTATTTCAGCCTTATTCGTTTATAGAAGAGTCTGGAATACTTTGGATATGATTGTCCCAACCTTCAATCGGTGTGACGGGACCTTGGAATGGCTTCTATTCTCGATTCTTTTAATCCTCCAGGCTATTCGGTGCTTTGTCGAATGTCTGCAAGGGTTCCGGTGCTGCATTTATTATCTGACCGTTGTCGGAATTTTGAACTTGAAGTCAATTCTTGATTTTCTGATCTTTAGCTCGTGTTTGTTGTTTCAACATAGAACCGACTGTAGACGGTAAAAAATACCTCTATAGGCTTACAGGAAATTCGCCTGCGAGAAGAGCTCGTGCGCCCGGTTCTCTGGCACTGGCCTAAATCGCATGGACATCGCACATGCTCGATTCTAGGTTCGCCTTACGGTCGGCTCGCCAGCACGAGTTAAGATCGATCAGGAATTCGCCTTTCACTCAACTCGCCTGCCCGAGTCCAGAGTCGAATCCGCCAGCAAACCCCAAGACCGTCAGTACAGCTGGGTATCCACTACCCCACGTGCTGAGATGGACCTTCCCATCTCTCTCGACCTGAAGGGAGAGAGAGCACAGTACCCCAGGACCGTCAAACGGCCGCCCACAGTGCGCACAGCGCGAAGGACTGGACAGGCGTCGAGTCAACCTGAGCATGAGGATTTGCTAAAAATCCTAAGAGAAATCGAAGGCACTTGCTTCGCCAACAATTTCTTCATTCAAAGTATTCCAGACCACACGCAAGCCAGTTTAGGTCTGAAAACTTTGAAGGGGGTCTTGTAGACGGTAAAAAATACCTCTATGGGTCTACAGGAAATTTGCCTACGAGAAGAGTTCGCACGCCCAGTTCTCTGGCACGGACCTAAACCGCGTAGACGTCGACTGTACTCAAGTCCAGGTTCGCCTAACGGTCGACTCGCCAGCATGAGTCAGGGTCGATCAGGATGGCGGAAATTCGCTCTTCGCTCAACTCGCCTGCCCGAGTTCGGAGTCGAATCCGCCAGCAAGCCCCAAAACCGTCAGTACAGCTGGGTATCCACTACCCCACGTGCTGAGATGGACCTTCCCATCTCTCTCGACCCGAAGGGAGAGAGAGCACAGTACCCCAGGACCGTCAAACGGCCGCTCGCAGTGCGCACAGCGCGAAGGGACTGGACAGGTGTCGAGTCAACCTGAGCATTCATAAATGCGACTCACCTCGGATGTCTGAGCCAAGAGCTGGATCCGCCGGCACTCGGCAAGCTGGCTAGACCCACTCGAGTACTGTACACCTACTTCACCGTCTCTCCTGACCGGAAAGGAGAAAGCACCGTGCTCAAAGCACGTCGGGCGGTCACGCACAGTACAAGTGATCGGACAGACACTTCATCGATCTGCGAACTCATAAATGCGGTTCATTAATGCTGGTCAAATCCACTCGGATAGCAGTCGTTCGTTGCCTCACACACAAGATGGGCCTTCCCATCGTAGGTGACAGGACATAGAGCACAATCCCTGGAATGACCGTTCATGGTATCGAGGAACGGCGAGACGTCTCTGAAGAGGATGTGGTCACATCCCACAATTCAAGGAGAAGTCAAGCCGTCCTTCTTTCATTTAAAAACCCCTTCAGCACACTGGGAGAGCAGGTCGCAAAACTTGGAGAAAAAAGAGTTGAGACCAAGCTGTTAGCAGATCCTTGCATTACAGCACCGCTGCCTAGTTCCGAGCTCCGATCACCGACGAACTAAGCAGACCCGAACTCTATTACCCTGAGCTTCTACTGCGAACTGAATCTCTCCAGCAACCTCATTCAAACGGTCCAAGGGAAGCAGACTCGACCCGAGCATCGAGCGAAGCGTCCTATAGCCACCTAAAGTCCCCACACAAAACAAAGAGGGCCTTCCCTCTGCTTCTGTTGTAAACATTTGATTTGTTAGTTTGTAATAAGCTTTCTTATAAATACAAACGAAACTCCTTTCCTCGGAAGAATCAAATTTTCACCCTACAGAAGATGGCGACCACAGTGGGAGAATCCGTTCAGAGTTCGACCAGGCCAAGTACGAAGAGTACTTGTCCTCTTCCTCCTCTGGTGGCGATGCGTCCCGCAAACGCCACAGAGCCGTGCGCCGAGGCCGACCTCAGACGGTCAAAGCCTCTGCACTCGAGGGTTCCAACCGAGTCTCATCGGAGGAGCCCACTCCCTCGCGATCGATCAAGGCCAAGCCAGAGATCGAGCGCAAGAGGCAAGGATCTGCCAAATGGATCGCCAAACGGTCCACGCAGACACCTGCCTCGGAGGAAGCGCCGGTTCACTCCGGCACAAACCGCAATGCCACAACCCACGGTGACGTTCTCCCCGCTGGGAGAACTAACCAACAGCGACGGCAAACACCCGTCAGACAGGGGGTCCAAACCTCCATTTCTCATAATGGCCTGAACCATCACACAGGCCCGAGAAACACTAGACAGGAAGGCAAGCTGCCCGACCTCGGAAGGCCCTCCAAATCAGGAGCGTCAACCGAGGACAGCAGAGCCATCCGCTCAGGAGGACTTCGCTTCTCAGGTCATATCCCTGATGCGAACAAACCACACCGAGCATACGAGCTTACCCAAGTAGGCGAATCCTCGAAGGCTGGCGAGCCTCGCCATAATCATTTGGCAGATAAACGTAAAGGAAAAGAAATAGACGGTTCCTCCCGAACCCGCTCTTCTAAACATGGGGTCGAAACTCGCCCACGTACTGGAATTCGCTCAAACGCGAAGACTCGCCAGTCAAGGCGAGATCGCCCGACTCCAACACCAAGGCGTTCCACCCAACGAGCGCCAGAGAGAGCGCCCAAAAATCTCTCGTCAGCTCACCAGAGCGATTCTTCTGAGGCCGGGGGTTGTCACCAACCACCCGTAGAAGACCTCAGAGAATTCTTGACTCGCAAACGCACTATTCACGAGGCGAATCCTCAGTGTCATTGCGAGAGACTCATCCACACGGTCCTCGCCGACTGCCAATGCGTTGGAACGGCGAAACCTTCGGTATTTGAGAGGCTTTCTCAACAGGCCTCTCGACCGAGGCCCTCCCGTCGAAGGCGCCGTCACCAGAAGAGACGCGCTGCTGACGACCTGGAACTCTCATCCGCCACAGTCAACATGACGGATAAAGGGAAGGCGGTACTCTCCGACTCGCCAGACTCGGACTCCGTCTTAAGACCTAACACCCGGTTCGCTCGACGCCGACAGGAAGGCATATTCCAGCGAACCCGTAGTCGCAGGGGAGTAAGTATCGGGTTTGACTATTCCACCCTGGTACCTCCCTCCTGCGGCGAAGACGAAGGTCATTCGGCAGCGGCCACATCTCAAACCTCGCGCTCAAGTCAAGACGCGCAGGCGAGGGCGCACATGACCGATACCAACCACGAGCAGACAATGGCTCAAAAGTTGGAGGCACAGCAGGCGACCATCGACTCTCTAAGAGAGATGATGGAGCAACTGCTGAGCAAGAAGAAAAAGAAGAGGACCCAACGTCCCTTGCCCCGGCAAACTAGGGATAAGGAATGGGTACCACCTCACCGTCCAGCGGCTGAGACGGAGGATGATCGACAATCCGATTACTCCTCCAAAACATCGATAGGAACGTCGCACACCGCGGATAGCACCCGTGACAAAAGATTCGACGAGTTCCAGGACCAACTGAACGCGCTGAAGCTTCAGCAAAACATGAACAAGCTGGGGGTGGTACGTCCCTACCCTATCGAATGGGACACGGTCCCATACCCGGCGAAGTTCAAACCAATCAGTTTGGTGCAGTTCGATGGCAAGGGGTCACCCTCGCAACATATCTATTACTTCATGGCGCAGACCGGATTCCTCACCGGGAACGACGCCATTCTCACCCGACTATTCATAGGTACCCTCAAGGGGGTGGCCTTTGAGTGGTTCCGCAAACTGGAGCCTGGCTCCATCAAGGCATGGGCCGACGTCGAAAAGCTCTTCCTCGCCCGCTTCTTCGACGACGACACGGAAGTGTCAATGGCCACTCTCCTCGCTGAGAAGCAGCGTAAGTCGGAGTCAGTTAACGACTTCGTAAAGAGATTTCGAAATCGATCAGTCCACTGTCGGGACCAAGTTTCCGAGGCGACACTGATTGAGATGTGCCGCAACAATCTGTCAATCCACATCCTGTCCAAAATAGGGGCAGTTGAAACCCGAACTTGGAAGGAACTTGTCCGCCAGGGCGAGCAAGTTGAAAATATGATCAAGAGGCTGGAGGCCGAAGAGCCACAGTCCAAAAAGGGAGCAGCAGAACCAGCGGCGCCAAAGAACCCTCCTCGATCGAAGGGAAAAGAGGCTATGGCCGTAGACTCTGCCGCGGCGCCAAAGTTCGCTCAAAAGCCGAAACCCAGGCAATTTGAACCACGCCCCCAGCGGCAATATGATTTCAAAGAAGACCAGGTAGTGGCGACTCTCGACACTCTACTCAAGAGTGGGCGAATTAAGTTACCAGAAGCCGCGAAGCCTGAGGAGGCGGACAAAACCGGTGACCCAAGTTACTGTGCATATCACAGATTCCTTGGGCATCACACAACCAAGTGCTACGTCCTCAAGGACAAACTCCAGGCCCTCTACGACGCGGGGGTCTTGAAGAAAGAGAAGGTCCAAAAGCAGGTGACGGCGAACATGGTCACTTTGAGCTTTGGGACGGGTCTCCCGGAGGTTCAAGCTCCGGCGGGGATAATTCCTATCCCCAAGGCGGTTTTGAAGATCACTAACGACGATCCTCACAACCAGCGGGAGAAGGGTTTGGTTCCACAAACTCTGCCATCAGGGCAAGTGATGTGGGTCCATCCGGACCTCCTCGACGACGAGCAATGGACCGCACAGCCTTCCAAGGAGGCTAAGAGGAAATATTGCAACGTTGTCACCGCCATCCTGGATACAGACGACGCGGCGATGACTGCCTTAACCGACTCTGAAGAAGACACCAACGTCTTCGCCACGAGAGCCGGAAAGGAGTTTGCGAAGCAATATCCCGCGAGGGCGGAAAACCCAGCAGGACTTCCCGCGAGGCCGGCTGCAGCAGTCCCTCCCAATCCAGAGGAGCCAAGTTCAAGCCGCCAGCCTTACCGGTTCAACGTGCTCGCGCAATTGAAAAGCATACCCGCGCGAATCACCGTGTACGACCTCCTCCGGTTGTCTAGGCCTACCCGGGAAGCCCTACAAGAGGCGTTGGCTGACGCAGAGGCGTTCTCGACCCATTTCTCAAAAGAAACGGAGATCGAACAGGGCTGTACAACTTGCTGCCAAGTCTCAGAGAGACAGATCCCCTGCATCACTTTCACCCCCGAGGACATGCTCATCAAGAACACGTCCCATGACCGGCCGCTGTACTTCACAGGATACGTCGGCTCGGCGAAAGTGGATCGGATCCAGGTTGACCCGGGGTCCGCACTGAGCATCGTGCCCCTGAAGCTAATCAAACATTTGGGGATACCGTCGAAGCGCCTAGCCTCGACCTCGACTACCATCTTCGGCTTCAACGCCACAGGGACTCGGCCACTCGGCAAAATCCGCCTGAAATGTCGGATAGGCGACATGAAGACGGAGGTGACGTGCTACGTTATCGATGCTGAACCCTCCTACAACATACTCCTGGGGCGTCCGTGGATTCATGGCAACCGGATCGTTCCATCCACGCTACACCAGTGTTTGAAGTACGTGGACGACTACGAGCGGGTAAGAACGGTAGTGGCCGACAAACACCCCTTTAAGGGCGTCGAGAACTACTTCGCGGATTCTCTGCTATACCAGGACCCCGACCAGCCACCGGTGGAAGAACTGGAAAGTGGCAATGAGGCGGATAGCGAACCTGAATACGGTGACAGCTTAATTCTGAACGACTTTGAGTCGATTGTAATTGGTTATGAGAGTCACCATGTAACTAACGCCGTTCAGGCAGAGAAGCTTATCATGAATGAGAAATCCGACCTTGCTTATTTGTCGTCTTGCTCCTCGTCCGAAGACGACGCACCTAATAACTCATGGTCGACACTCTACAGTGAGTCTTCTCTACACTTGCCGGTATGTTCGTCATACATCTTCAAGACGCGGCCGATCGAGCCATCGCGAGCTGTATTCGTCGTGCCAGCACGGAAGAGGTATCGAAAAGACATCATCTTCGGTCGAATCGATCGCCCCCTACGCACGCTATGGGACGAATCTGAGGACGAAGACCCAGCGCCCCAGTTCTCGCAATACAGTCGAGTGGCGAAACGCATAATGAGCAACATGGGGTACGACCTCACTCGCTTGGAGGGCCTGAATTACGGCCGAGGACGCAAGACGGTCATCAAACCATCCTACGTCCCCAAAGGGAAGCCCTCAAATTACTTCAACAGGACTAGGAGAGGCTTAGGCTACTCCTCCTCCTCATCGGAGTGTTGTTTTTACGTCGACGAGGATTCCGATTACGCATGTTCAGGAGATCAGTCGTCAACAACCTCGGCCTGGGACTCCGACGTTAGCGTAAGGGATCTGTTCGATGGCCTTACAGTCAACATGGCTACAGTAGACCCCGCCGAAATGGCGAAGGACGAACAACTTCCACTTTACGACGAGACATGGGATCGCCATGTTAGCGCCCAGTGGAACAGTCGCTTCGAACAGCGCGAACCACCAACTGAAGACGAAGTCCTCCAGGTGAACATGGGTACCGAGGCGAATCCCAAACCCATATTCATCAGCGGCAGTCTGCCTCCTCAAGAAAAAGAGGATCTCATCGCCCTCGTACGGGAATACATTGACGTCTTCGCCTGGAATTACGAGGATATGCCTGGCCTGGATCCGCGGGTCGCCACGCATCGCCTCAACATCAACCCTGACGCCAAGCCAGTCAAACAACAGCAGAGGCGGTTTCGCCCCCAAATCATGGAGGCGATCGAATCTGAAGTAAAGAAGCTGATCGAATCCGGCTTCATCAGAGAGGAGCAACACCCCGACTGGGTGGCGAATATTGTTCCAGTCTTGAAGAAGAACGGCAAGATCCGCATCTGCATCGACTTTAGGAACCTCAACGCCGCGTGCCCTAAAGACGAATTCCCTCTGCCCATCACGGATGTCATCATTGACAATACGTGCGGATTCGAGAGGATGTCCTTCATGGACGGCTTCTCGGGGTACAACCAAATCAAAATGCACCCCGAAGACGAGAAGCACACTGCATTCAGGACCCCCATGGGGGTGTACTGCTATACCGTCATGCCGTTCGGACTCAAGAACGCTGGCGCAACCTACCAACGAGCCATGAGCATGATCTTTCGAGATCATTTGCGAAAGACGGTCGAATGCTATGTGGACGACTTGGTCGTGAAGAGTCGCCATAAGGAGGATCACCTCCAAGACTTGAAGGCTATGTTCGAACTCATGAGGACTCATCAGCTCAAGATGAATCCTACCAAGTCATTCTTGGGAATGTCTAGCGGTAAATTCCTCGGTTTCGTCGTCACGACGAAAGGGATCCGAATTGATCCAGACAAGGTGCGAGCTATTCAAGAGCTCCAACCACCCCGAAATCTTAAAGAGCTGAGAGGCCTTCAAGGACGACTGGCTTATATCCGAAGATTCATCTCGAATCTCTCGGGCAAGTGCCAACCCTTCTCTAAGCTGATGAAGAAAGGTACCTCCTTCGTCTGGGATGAGCCATGCCAAAAGGCTTTTGAGGAGATCAAAGCTTATCTCTCAAATCCGCCTGTCCTTGCGGCGCCAATCTCAGGAAGGCCATTCCTCATATACATACGGGCTATGGAACATTCTCTGGGTGCCCTCTTGGCTCAGAACGATGATGCAGGCCACGAGCAGGGCATCTACTACCTGAGCAGAACCTTGCAGGGCGCCGAGCAACGGTACCCAATGGTCGAGAAGGAATGCCTAGCCTTGGTGTTCGCTATCCAAAAGATGCGGCACTACTTGGTTGGCCAAACCATCCATGTCATCTCCCGGATGAATCCCATTCGGGTCTTCATGACACAACCCGCAGCGCTAAACTGGCGCCTGGCCAGGTGGGCACTTCTGCTCTCTCAATACGACATTCATTTCATGCCGCAGAAATCGGTCAAGGGACAAGCCATCTGCGATCTCATGGCTAGTCACCCGCTGGGGGAGAAGACCGATCTATTCGAAGATCTGCCGGATGAACCTCCCGAAGCCAATATGACTTCGTCGCCGGAGGTGTGGCAGATGTTCTTCGACGGTGCGTCCCGCGCAGGCGCGAGCGGCTCTATTTCTGCAGGAGTGGGAGTGGCCCTCACCTCCCCGCATGGTCACGTGTTTCCCCGGGCCTTTTCCTTGACGGAACCATGTACCAACAACGTAGCCGAGTACAACGCGTTGCTCATAGGGCTCGAGTTAGCCAAAGAGCTCGGGATAAAGCATCTGGAGGCTTATGGCGATTCGCAACTCATTGTCAAACAAATGACTGGCGAATACGAAGTCAGGAATGAAGATCTTATCCCGCTCCACCGAGCAGCGGTCAGACTAGTGGAGTCATTCGAGAGCTTCCGTATTGAGCACGTGCTCCGTTCAAAGAACACCCATGCGGATGCTCTCGCATCCTTGGCAGCTAACTTAGCCCAGCCTCCTGGAACGACCCAAAAGGTCGCTGTCGCCAGCCGAAAACTCTTTCGACCCAGAGACGTCCCAGAGGCAAACGCCACTCATCAAGCCTCGGGTCAGCCAGATCAGGAAGACTGGCGTCTCCCGATCATCGATTATGTCCTATACGGCATGTTGCCTGAGGATTCGAAGGAACGAGAGTCTATCCGGCGACGTGCCTCGCGATTCTACTACGATTCAACCACTAAAACGTTGTATCGCAGGTCATATGACGGCTTGCTACTTCGCTGCCTTTCAAAAGCAGAGGCGCAAGAAGCCGTACGCGAAGCACATGACGGCGTGTGCGGAGCTCATCAGCCCGGACCCAAGCTTTGGGATCGCTTACGTAGGATGGGCTACTTCTGGCCTGGGATGGTTACTGATGCAGTCGCTTATGCTAAGCGATGTTACGAATGCCAGATCCACGCCAACTACATGCACCAGCCTCCTGAGGATCTACATCCGACGAGGGCATCTTGGCCCTTCGAGGCATGGGGGATGGACATAGTCGGGCCAATTTCTCCACCATCGGCGAGAGGCCATCGCTTCATCCTCGCGATCACCGACTATTTCTCTAAATGGGCAGAAGCCATCCCCTTAAGAGAAGTCAAGACTAGCGACGTGATTAAGTTCATTAAGCACCATGTCATATACCGATACGGCGTACCCCGGCGTATCATTCACGACAACGGCACGCAATTCGTTAGCCATGCCTTCACCCGGTTCTGCGACAAACTCCGGATACAGAACCTCTCGTCCACGGCCTACAACCCTTCAGCGAATGGTTTGGCCGAAGCTTTCAACAAGACGATCATCAAGATCTTGACCAAGCTGACTTCCACTAGCAAGCGCGACTGGAATGAAAAGCTAGGCGAAAGCCTGTGGGCATATCGCACGACGGTTCGCACACCGACTGGCACTACGCCCTACTCGTTGGTATACGGCTGCGAAGCTGTATTGCCGTTAGAGATTCAGATTCCATCCCTCCGCGTCGCCTTATCAACAGGAATGACAGCCGAGGAGAATCACCGGCTTCGACTCGCAGAACTCGAAGCGCTGGACGACAGGCGACTGGAAGCTCAGCAGCACATCGAGTTTTACCAAGCTCGGATGGCCAGGAGCTTCGACAAGAAAGTCAAGCGCCGAGCCTTCAAAGAAGGAGAGCTCGTCCTATCCGTCCGTAGACCAATGATCCTCACTTCCAAGAAGAAGGGGAAATTCCAGTCCAAATGGGAAGGGCCATTCGTAGTAGAGACAGTCTACTCGAACGGCGCCTATCGCCTCGTCAAACCGAACGGCGATAAAATCATGATGCCCATCAACGGCAAGTATCTGAAGAAGTACTACCCATAGTGCTCCTTCACAAACTCCCACGAGTGCAAGAGTCTAAACTGGCCCTCAGCGCCCTCCAACTGGTACATGAGGCTAAACTGCTCCTACTTTACCCGTTCGGGCGAAAGCCTCTGACGGAATCCAATTCGCCTATCTTCTCCAATGAGATGGCGGATCCACTAAAGTCGTTCATATCACGACAAATCCATCCAATTCGCCTATCTTCTCCAATGAGATGGCGGATCCACTAAAGTCGTTCCAATCACGACATCCCCCGTCAAGTTAACATTAAACCTCTGACAAAATCAACTTACCAATCCTCTTCTAAAGGATGGTGGGTCCTCAAAGTCGTTCCAATCACGACATTCCCCGTCAAGTTAACATTAAACCTCTGACAAAATCAACTTACCAATCCTCTTCTAAAGGATGGTGGGTCCTCAAAGTCGTTCCAATCACGACATTCCCCGTCAAGTTAACATTAAACCTCTGACAAAATCAACTTACCAATCCTCTTCTAAAGGATGGTGGGTCCTCAAAGTCGTTCCAATCACGACATTCCCCGTCAAGTTAACATTAAACCTCTGACAAAATCAACTTACCAATCCTCTTCTAAAGGATGGTGGGTCCTCAAAGTCGTTCCAATCACGACATTCCCCGTCAAGTTAACATTAAACCTCTGACAAAATCAACTTACCAATCCTCTTCTAAAGGATGGTGGGTCCTCAAAGTCGTTCCAATCACGACATTCCCCGTCAAGTTAACATTAAACCTCTGACAAAATCAACTTACCAATCCTCTTCTAAAGGATGGTGGGTCCTCAAAGTCGTTCCAATCACGACATTCCCCGTCAAGTTAACATCAAACCTCTGACAAAATCCGCTTACCACTCTTATTCTGAGAAATGGTAGCCTCCCCCCACGGTCGCTCCAATCGCGACAAGATCCCATCAAGTTAATGATCACCTCTGATGGTTGGCGCCGTTATTCTTACGAATAGCATAGCCTAAGTAATAGCCTACCATGCGACGTGCTATTACTTCTGTCAATAGTCACACTCCTACGTCCCTGAACTATTTGACCTATTCCAGATGTCCTAACATTGCTTTAGGATAACTGATAGGTAGAGTCTACCAGGCGATGACTCCTACCACAATCAATTGTCACATTCCCACATGACGACAATTGTCGAACACGGTTCGACAGACAACCTGTCTGTCGGTTCCCCCATACAACAACTCGCCGAAAAGCGAGTCGAAGTCAAGTTCATCAGTTGGCCGTAAAGGCGAATGTTTGTTCTTTATTGCGATCCAAGGGTTACTCTCTCGATCCCGTTGGAGCTACAACGCGAAGATCGGAGTTAATCCGATCCCACGCTATGAGCAACAGAAAGCAAAACAAGAGCTTAATACGACTAAGTCCTAAACAGGACAATCAGTGGATCGTCAAGTTCAATTCAAATGCCCAACGGCGCAGTCAAAGAGAGAAAACTGTATGCGCAAAGCAAAGGTGAACAGAATAAGCAAAAGGGCCACTACGGGCCATAATTTACATGAGTTTTCAGTTTAGTTGTGATGCCCGAAGTACCAACTAAGTTGACACAAAAAAAAAAGTTCAAGAAGACAGAAGGATGGACTTGAACACGGCATTACAAAAACTTCAGCAGGCTGAACGAGCCGATCTTCGCTTTGAGCTTCGCACGCTCCGCAGCCCGCTGGATCCTCGCCTTCTCCTTCCGCTCCGGTTGCCGCCGGGCCAACTCCGCCTCGCTGGCTTCTTCCTCTTGGCGAAGGAGCTGGAGCTCCTGGTCCACCGCCGCGGCAGCTTCGCCGAGCCTCCTCACCGTAAGCTGGCGCTCCCGTAACTTCGCCTCGCCGCGGAGGGAGCCAGCGTCCTCGAAGAAGGCCCTGTCCAGATAGGCATCCATCCGGTCCAGCACCGCTTGTTGACGCCTCCGCAGACGTTGGAGCTCGGCCTCTTTCGCCTGAATCCTTTTCGCTCGCTCTTTGCGCTCGAGTAGATGACACAAAGAAGGGGGCGGCGGCTCATCAGAGGAATCTTCGTTGGCCAATTCTTCGAGGCGGTACATCCACCCCTCAATGCGCTCAAGCTCCCGCTCACATCGCCGTGTGAGCGAGGCATCACCCGCACGGCGAACCGCCTCCAAACACGCTTCCACATGAGGGAGCGCGTCGTAGTAACGTCCGTCGCCAACGCTGACTGAGATGGCAACCCCGTGCACCAAGCCCACCAATTCCTGGAGGGGCACGAAGGCGGGATGAGCCAAGGGGTCCGGAATCGCGGGGACGGCAGCCGGAGCACCAACGTCGACGACGGTGGAGGAAGAACCGACACCCTCCGCACCACTATCATTAGAAGAGGAAGCCATGAGAGAGAGAGTTCTTTTTCGCAGAGATCTCTTCCTAGCGGATTTCTCTCGAAGCGGTAGGGACTCTGCTGGAGAAGAGCAAGTGCAAGTATATATTCCGAAAAATTTAACGGTGGAGATTCATCACCCCAAGCGATCAAGCGGTCCAAACGCCCTGCGACGCTTCGAACTCGACGCCATTAAAGGCTGCTCTCGAAACCCCGAACCGACAGATCGGATTGGGCACGAGAGGCGAAGCGACCGGTCGCTTCACCATAAATAAGCATTAATGCGCCTGCAGACTCCTGGCTGGCAAGCACTTGGCCCCGCCGACTGACACGTGGCACGAGTTTCGCCCGTAGTTGGATCTCCGACTGTTGGACAAATTCGCTGACTGCTCAAGTTTCGCCTGAAGTTCAAACTCGCCGGGCAAATCGGGTCAGGTTTCCAACACAAGCCCAACATCGTACGGAGTTCGCACGTAGTATAAACTCGCCAGCCGTTGGGTTCCGTTCCCAAGCGAAACTCGCCAGCAAAGGAGTTTACTCATCTGCTTGAACTCGCCAACAGTTGGGTTTAGCACCCAAGCGGAACTCGCCGCGATCGAGTCTCGCCTGAAAACAAATTAAGTCTCGCCAATACGCAAGCAATGAGCGGGCACAAACCTCATTGGGACTTTAAGACAGTACATTTGAACAAAGTTATGTTTTCTGCAAATTGCGAAAGTCATAATAACATGTTCAAAGAAGCAAAACATACACCCAGCGTTTCAAGACAATACATTTGAACAAAGTTATGACTTTAAGAGTCATGGCATAGTCCCAAATGTAAAAACAAGCAAGCAAAACATCTTAATACAGTCCTGAGGCAGAAGTCTCAGTCGAACACGCTGAAGGTGGAAATCTCCTCTTTGACCGCCTCAACCTGGCTCGCGTGGTCTTCCCGAGCCTTGTTTTCAGCAGCCTTCCGGATCCGGTCCTCGCGGTTCGACGCAGCGGCAGCATCTGCTTGGCGCAAAGCTAGCAGGCGTCGAGTCTCTGCCTCAGCGTTCTCATTAACCTTGACCACGTCAGATTGGAGCGCCTTCCACTTCGCCTCCGCCTGCCCTAACTCGGCCCTCAGGCGAGCCATGGTATGATTGAGATCAATGACTTGCTCCTCTAGCAAACGTTGCTGGCTCACCCAAAAGTTAGCCACAGACTCCAAATCCGCTATCTCCTTGGAGCGGGTTTCCTGTTCCAGGGCTTCCTGACGCCCGAAGTGAGCTAGACAGGATGCCATTTTAGCCTCCGGACCTCCCCGTAGCAAGTCCTCTAGCACCATCATGCGTGGCTCCAAGAGACGGAGTTCACGCACGCAACGGGTAGCGAGACGGTTTTCACCTGATCGCCGTAAATCGGCCACGCGATCATAGAGGGACTGCCTGAAGCTGTCAAAGCTACCCATACCGAGTTCGACGAGGGAAATTGCCTGCCTTACAGCACCTTCGAACTCTTCAATACGGGCCTGCCACGGTTGAGACTCGGAGGGAACAGACCTCTGGCCCGGAGCAAGCGTCGTGATGGGAGGAATTTCGAGGCAAGGTTCGGCTCCCGGCTGGGGAGCGGGATCCGGAGCAGCGGAGTTCGCACGGCCTTCAGATTCGTCGTCTGAAATCAGAATGGGATCGGCCGCATGCTCCTCGGCAGCCGGCACCTCCTCTCGACCTGTAAGACGCAACAAGCGATACAGGGAACAGTTGGGGGAGGAACACCTACTAAACTTACACAAAAGTTGAAGCAAGGAGATACCTTCAGCAGCACCCGAAGAACCAGATTCTTTCCTTTTCTTGGAAACAACCCTCTTCACCTTCGGCGCCATTGGGGGTATGAGGAAGAAGAAAGTCGGGTCCACTCCGGGGAGACCTGTAGATCCTCTTAACAGAGGATAGGGGCATTAAATAAATCGGATTAGATTAGCATAAGACCCTAATCACCCCCTCTAGGGTCTAACAATGATCAAGTAGTTCACTGACATAGGAGTATAACGACTGTGATTAGAACAGAGACACATCGCATGATAGGCCACTATCAATAAACAGCGTCATTTGCATAAATGACGATGTTGAAATAATCAAGTCGCTCTGTGACATGGGAGTATAACGACTGTGATTAGAATAGAGACACATGACATGGTAGGCCACTATCTTCGATCGTTTTAGGGAGATATAACGTTCGAATAAGATTAGATAACTAATCATCGCATGATAATCATATTTTATTACAGTTTTATACCCTCATTATCTATTTTATATGAATAAATGTACTACTAATAATTTTTTTTATCTTTAATTGCAGGTTAATGAAGAATAAATCTCAAACTCTCATCTCTCAACAAAAACCCATTGATTAAATGAAGAAATGAAGCAAAGAAGCACATTGGAAAATCAATTTCCAAATTATCCAAAAGCCCAGAATGAAGTCGTGTAGCCTGTAGAAGCCGGAGAAAATAAAAAAATTAAATATGAAAAAAAAATGTATCAAGATAGTTGGCTGCAAAGAAACGACAATATCTCTCAATCCGGAAGGCGGAATTTAACATATAATATATGAAAATCGCCTATCTCGACGAGACGAAGCTATCCGTGAAATCAGAATTTGGAAATAGTGGGCATCGATGTCGGCATCGATGTGGGCATCGATGCTGGCATCGATACCTGCATCGATGCCTGCATCGATGCCAGATTACTGTAGCGCGCGTCAATGGCTGATTTTGCTTGTCTTGGGGCTCAAGTTTGATCCAATGGCTCTCATTCACTGATGTTTACTATAAATAGGGGTAGAGAGTGAGGGGTTAGAGGTGTGAAAATTTTGTAAACTCCTTTTGGAGAGGAGGGCTACTCTTAATTGAGAAGGCCTTCCAAAATTGTAACTTTAGTTGCAATTAATAATAATAATTTTTTCACCACTTTAAATATTTCTTCTCTTTGTTGGATGATGAAGATGGAGATGAAGAATTATTTAGAGGTTTGCATTTTCTTTCCTTTTTCTCTTTTATTTCCTTTTTATTGCTTATTAGTGTAGATTTATTTCTATGCTTGTAGTTTAGATTTTATTTTCTTGTTAAATAGCCAAGAGGCTAGAACCCTCTTGCCTTAGATTTATTTCATGCTTATAGAATAGATTTAATTTCTTGCATTTAATTCTTGCAATTTTATTTTGTAGTTTAGATTTTGCAATTTATTTTGTAGTTAGATTTTAATTTCTTATACTATTCACCTTGAGGCTAGAACCCTCTTGGGTTTAGTTTTTCTTTTTGTTTATTTTTATTTTGTTTGATTCGCCTTTAGGCTAGAACCCTCTAGGGAATCACCCTTTTCTAAGAAGTGGGTTCAATTGTAGATTACCCATATCTATAATTGAATCCACCATCTTTAATTTCTTGCATTTTCTTTTATTCTTGAATTTTATTTTCTTTATTCTTGATTTTTATTTTCCTTTTCCTTCTTGCCTTATTGATCATATTCATTCTTTGTCACATCCACTCTCACTTATATCTCGTGCCGATTTACACACTATCACTTCCACTCTCTCTATCTCTCCACAATCACATTCACTTATCACTCCTACTTGTCACGCACACAACATAAGAACCGATTTTATATTTTCTCCTACAAAACACCTTCCTCGTGGGATCGATATCTTAAATACTATAACTTGACACGGTTGTGCACTTGCAACCTTTTTGGTACATGTTTATGCCGCATCAAGTTTTTGGCGCCGTTGCCGGGGAAGGTGCTTAAGTAGGTTTTAATTATTTTGGTTCTTTAACTTGTGTGTTTTTTGTGAAGGAAACGCTTGGAGCTTGAAGATCGCGGATTGGAGAGCTAGGATTTGAAGATTTGCTTTCAGGTAAGTCCTCTTTCTAGTTTTTAATTCCACCCTTTAGCTACTTCTTCACAATTAGAGACAATTAGGACTTAAAAAAGAAGAAGAGATTTTATTTTTTGTTGACCATAATAAAATTCATCCTCCACTTTGACATTTACTAACAAGATAATAAATTCAAACAAATCCCCCCTTCTCATTTGTTTGATTGTTAACCCTAATTAAAAAAAAAGATTTTTCTTTTCCATCCTTTTTAGTTGCTTTTAATTCATAGGGTTGCATTTCATATAGTGTAGGAATTCACCAAGTGATTTGAGCATCTTGATTTGACACACACTTAAAAATATTTTTAAGGGCAAAACCCCATAATCAAGATAAGGTGAGGGATTTCATCACCCTTTCCTTAGCCCAAAAATCACTAATTCCTCACTACACCACCCAAGCCTAATAAAACTCATTAGACGTTGGCCCCTAAGGATTCGAGCTCAATAAGGAACAAGAAATCCTTAAGTGAACCGGTTTAAGTTTTCTCAGATTAGTTGGTGTCTAAGGCAAGGTTTAGGGGTTGCGTAAAGCGCTCCGCAAGGAAAGAGGTACTTAATTGATCTTTGATCACCCTCTAGTACTATCCTTACCTGGCTAACTACCTGGGTAAAACTTTGATCTTTTCACTGTAGGAGTTTTTGGTTAGGAGCTGGTCTAGTTGAGTTAGGCTAAACCCTAGAATTAGAGTTGATTGAAAAGTGATTGTTTTGATTTGTTTCAGTTAGGATTTTTCTTTTTCTTTATCTTCTAAAAAAAAACTAATTTTCTTTCTTTTTTTGAAAAAAAATAAAAAATAAAAAAAATAATAAAAAGAAATATTTTGGTGTATGCAACAGTGGATTAGGGATAATACACATCGATTAATTCGCTTTGAACCAATCATAGAAATGGAGCATCCTAATCCACCCGTTCTTCATGATATGTGCTATCCCATTAGGAATGCAATCCCCTCATGCATTAGGCTCCCCGAAACAAATGGAATAAGTTTTGAGCTTAGACCGCAATACATAAACATGCTTCCCAAATTCCTTGGTAATGAAACAGAAGACGCATATATTTTTATTTCGGAATTTGAGGAAGTGTGTATTATGATTAAAATGAGAGAATTAAATGAAGATGCGGTTAAGCTTAGATTTATTCCATTTGCTCTTAAGGATAAAGCTAAAAAATGGCTGTACAGCTTACCAACAAATTCCATCTCAACTTGGGATGAATTTGTCACCGTTTTTCTTAAGAAATTTTTTCCTATTCATAAAACGGTAAAGCTTAGGAACAGCATTCAAAACTTTAAAATTATCCCGGGAGAACCTTTTTGGAAGTATTTTGACCGATTTAAAGATCTTCTCATCCAATGTCCTCATCACGGTTTAGAGAAATGGCGATTGTGCCAAATAATTTATGAGGGATTAGATTATTCTGCAAAAACTTCCTTAGAATCAATGTGCCACGGGGATTTTATGAGGAAAAATGCTGATGAAGCTTGGGAGTTTTTGGAGAGTCTTTCTGAAAAAACAATGCAATGGGAACAGTGCGATGACAGGGTTTCATCAGTTCCCCATTCTAAGTCTAGTGGTCTTTCCTTGGAGTCAAACATTGCTTCTGAAGCGAAGATGGCGACAATTCTGCGGAGGTTAGAAGCCTTAGAAATTAAGGAACGAGCTCCAGCTCAACTCAATCATGTTTCTTTCCCAGGATGTCATAATTGT
This sequence comes from Asparagus officinalis, assembly GCF_001876935.1. Lineage (NCBI taxonomy): Eukaryota > Viridiplantae > Streptophyta > Magnoliopsida > Asparagales > Asparagaceae > Asparagus > Asparagus officinalis. Next base: position 73,829,907 of record NC_033798.1, on the reverse strand, counting down.
CAGTCTCCTACCCACGTTTCAGAGGAATGCCCTCTCTTAGGAAACAATCATTCATTAGAACAGATGAACGCTGCATTCCAGCACCCTAGAAATGATCCATTTTCTCCAACCTACAATCCAGGTTGGAGAAATCATCCCAACTTTGCATGGAATCTAGGAAATTCTCCCGGAACTCAAAATTTCACTCCCGCTTCGACCCAACATTTTCCTAGGGGAAACACAGTTCCATTCAATTCTCATTCACAATTTCAACAACTCAATCTGCCGTATCAAAATCAGTCTCCTCCTCATCAAGCTGTAATTCAAACTCCTCACAATCCAGATCAGGATAAACGTCTCAATGTCTTGGAAAGGGGTTTAGAAACCATAATTAAGGCCTCTACTCAAACCACGAATATGTTGACTCAAACATCTAGCACGTTGAATTCCTTCATGCAATCAACCGGACAAATGCTCAACTCCAACACTCAAGCTATAGCTAGATTAGAATCCCAACTTGGTCAACTAGCTAGTGCCGTGAGTGAAAGAGAGAAAGGAAAATTTCCGAGTCAACCCGTGGTCAACCCTAATAACACAGGATGCAGTTCATCCTATGAAGCTCAAGTGAATGCAATCCATTCACTTCGGTCAGGTAGACAGGTCGATAATCAAGTGAGAACTCCGCCAAGTCAAACTCTTGATCCTGTACAAATTCCTTCTCCTTCTCCTTCTGATGAATCTATTCAACAATCACTCCCCTCAGATGACCAAGAACCTGAACCCGAACCTGAGCCTGCTTTTGATAGATTTAGACCGGTTGCTCCCTTTCCAGATAGACTCAGGTCTAGGAAACACTCTCCTCAGGAGGAGAAAATCCTAGAGACATTCAAGCAGGTTAAGGTCAACATTCCTCTCTTAGATGTAATTGAACAAATTCCATCTTATGCTAAATTTTTAAAAGAATTGTGCACTAAGAAGAGGAGAATAAATGTTCCAAAGAAAGTCTTTCTAGCCGCCAATATTAGTGAAATGCTGTCAAATCCCATACCTTTGAAACGTAAAGATCCAGGTTCCCCTATCATTTCATGTATCATTGGTAATACTCACATTGATAAGGCGCTTTTAGACTTAGGGGCCAGTGTCAATTTGCTTCCATATTCAGTCTACCAGCAATTGGGTCTAGGTGTACTGAACCCAACCAAATGCACCTTACAGTTGGCTGATAGATCTGTCACGATACCAGGGAATAAGACTTCCCGTGAGCTAGGCAAACCGCCGGATACACGACCTCCACGGGAAGAGCCTCAAAGGAGTGAGTGGGGATTACGCACCTCTTCAGCCATAACATGAGGTACCCCGCGAGCAGCGCCTTCCCCGAGATGAGAAACTTCGCCTGATGATGGAATAAGTGAAAGACAGTACCAGACTTAAACCCGCCCTCGTCGTGGTCAAGAGTCAGAGTGCTTCCTTCTTTAGCTGCCCTCGCCTCCACTTCAGACTGGTCGCACGCGCCTAACGGGAGAGCGGGAAGCCCCTTGATATCGTTCCCCGGGAACAGGTAATCAGCCCAATTCTTGTGGCTGATCCCCGGGGTCTTCTTCTTCTTCCCCTTGTGATCCGAGGCCCCTAGGGTACTGAGGCATATGTGGTAGTGGCAGAGTAACTCCCACAGAGTTTCAACCGCCAAAGGGGAATGGCTCGACAGCTGATCAATCTCATCTTGATCGGGGACGTACTCCTCGTAAGGAAAGTCTCCCAGAGGCAGCCCCGACACGTCGTACATCTCGTGAGGGGTGATACCAAGCTCACCATTGGGGGTGAAAAACGTGCCGCTTTCCGCGCAATACAGTTCCAAGATACTATGGAACTGAGAAGCGTTGATCCGCAGGCCGTGTCGAGTGGCTTCGATGGCCACATACAGCTCTGTGCCCTTGAGATCAGCATTTTCGGCCAGAACATAGTCGGTGATCTTGGACCACCACGTGTCACTGCCGGGTGCAGAATAGACCCACCCCGGGGCCCTAAAGTCCTTAGGGGGAAAGCTTCCACCAGCTCGAAAGAAGCGGTGACGGAAGGTCTCCGCCACCGCTGTCGACTCCCCCACGGGCCCGTCCTTAGGACATTAAGCCAGGG
>NC_033798.1:73817073-73826795 GCF_001876935.1 Asparagus officinalis | reverse complement strand
GGAAATATCAGGGAGTACATTATGGAAATGTCTCATATTGCTTCAAAGCTTAAGGCACTTAAACTCAATATTTGTGACGAGTTATTAGTGCATCTGGTTTTGTTGTCTCTTCCTACACAGTTCAATCAATTTAAGGTCAGTTATAACTGTCAAAAGGAGAAATGGACTCTAAATGAGCTCATTTCATACTGTGTGCAAGAAGAAGACAGGTTGAAGCAAGATAAGACAGAAAGTGCTCATTTGAGCTATGCCTCTAAGGATAAGGGCAAGAAAAGGAAGAATGATAAGGAAGCTGCTAAAGGTCCAGTTGAGAAGAAACAACATAAGGATAAGCAGGGTTGTTTCTTTTGTAAGAAGCCTGGACATGTAAAGAAGGACTGTACAAAATATCACGCCTGGCGTGATAATAAGGGTACGTTCCTTGCTTTGGTCTGTTCTGAGGTTAATTTAGCTTCAGTACCTAGAAACACTTGGTGGTTAGACTCTGGTGCTACTACTCACATAAGTGTTTCTATGCAGGGTTGCCTGAGCTACCGAAAGCCAAGTGATGTTGAAAGACACATCTTTGTGGGCGACGGACAATCGGTAGATGTGGAAGCAATTGGGCACTTTAGGTTGTTGTTAGGAACTGGTTATTATTTGGATTTAAAAGATACTTTTGTAGTACCGTCTTTTAGACGGAATTTGGTTTCTGTTTCTGTATTGGACAAATCAGGTTATTCTTGTTCATTTGGAAACAGTCAATTCAGTTTATCTTTTAATTCAAATGTTGTGGGAACCGGTTACTTGAGTATTTATGACAACCTATATTTGCTTGATACAATTGCTTCTTACAATGAATCCTTGCATGTGGAATCACGTGGTACTAAGCGTAAATTAAATAAGGAAAATTCGGCAACATTATGGCATAAGCGCTTGGGTCATATCTCAAAAGGTAGAGTTGAGCGTCTTGTGTCTGATGGCATTTTGGATTCCCTTGATTTTTCGGACTTCGACGTATGTGTTGAATGTATCAAGGGAAAACAGACCAAAGTGAAAAGATTAGGTGCCAACAGATCTTCGGATGTCTTAGAATTGATACATACGGATATTTGTGGGCCATTCCCTACGGAATCCTGGAATGGTCAACAATATTTTATATCATTCATAGACGATTACTCACGTTATGGGCACCTATATCTTATTCATGAAAAATCTGAGTCTCTGGACATGTTCAAAGCCTATAAAGCTGAAGTTGAGAATCAACTCAACAGAAGAATTAAAACCGTCAGATCTGATCGTGGTGGTGAGTACTACGGTAGATATGATGGTTCAGGTGAACAACGTCCAGGACCATTTGCTAGATACCTAGAGGAATGCGGTATCGTCCCACAGTACACCATGCCGGGTTCACCTAGCATGAATGGTGTAGCTGAAAGACGAAATAGGACTCTTAAGGATATGGTAAGAAGTATGATTGCTCATTCTTCTTTACCAGAGTCACTCTGGGGAGAAGCACTTAAGACAGCAGCTTACATTCTGAATAGAGTACCAAGTAAAGCAGTTGCTAAAACACCTTATGAGCTTTGGACTGGTCGAAAGCCCAGTTTAAAGCATTTACATATTTGGGGATGTCCAGCTGAGGCAAGGCCTTATAGGCCAAATGAAAAGAAATTGGACTCCAAAACAGTTAGCAGCTACTTTATTGGATACTCTGAACGCTCTAGGGGCTATAAGTTTTATGATCCCACTATAAGGAATATTTTTGAGACGGGAACAGCAACATTCTTTGAGGATGTTGAGTTTGGGGGGAGAAATAAGGTTAGAGACATTAGTTTTGAGGAGGAATTGGCTTCAGATCCAATCCATACAGTTACTTTTGACAATATTCAGGTTCCTATACCTGTTGTTGCTCAAGAAGTAAATCCGGAACCTCAAGATGATAATGTTGAACAACTCCCTGTTCCAGAAGAACAAACTCAACAACCTCAAGAACCAGTGCCATTAAGGAGATCCACGAGAGAAAGGAGAAATGCTATTCCGGATGATTATATTGTATTTCTCCAAGAACATGAGGAAAGTAGTGGAATGTTAGAAGATGATCCAATCAACTTCTCTCAGGCCATGAAAAGTTCTAACTCTCAACAGTGGATTGATGCCATGAATGAAGAGTACAAGTCTATGCAAGACAATAAGGTTTGGGAACTTGTCCCATTACCAGAAGGTGCAAAACCAATTGGTTGTAAATGGATTTTTAAAACCAAGCGGGATGCAAACGGTAATGTGGAGAGGTATAAGGCACGTCTTGTGGCTAAAGGCTATACTCAAAAGGAAGGCATTGATTATACAGAGACTTTCTCTCCGGTTTCATCGAAAGACTCTTTCAGAATAATCATGGCACTTGTTGCTCATTATGATCTTGAGTTACATCAGATGGATGTTAAGACTGCATTTCTCAATGGAGACATTGATGAGATGATTTATATGGTGCAACCAGAAAACTTTGTGTCAGGAGACCCAAAGAATATGGTTTGCAAATTAAGGAAATCCATCTATGGACTCAAGCAAGCTCCTCGTCAATGGTATCATAAGTTTCAACAAATAGTTATCTCGTTCGGTTTTGAGATGAACATTGTTGATGACTGTGTATATCACAAGTTCAGTGGGAGTAAGTATATTTTTCTGGTTCTGTATGTCGATGACATCTTGCTTGCCACTAATGATATAGGCATGTTGCACGAAACCAAGAGATTTCTATCAAAGAATTTTGAGATGAAAGATCTTGGGGACGCCTCTTTTATATTAGGGATCCAGATACATCGAGATCGCTCTCGGGGTATTCTTGGATTATCACAAAAGAGCTATATCGATAAGGTACTTAAAAGGTTTGGCATGCAAGATTGCAGACCAGGTGACACCCCTGTTGCTAAAGGAGACAAGTTTAGTCTCAATCAGTGCCCTAAAGGTAACCTTGAAATTCAGGAAATGCAGAAGATTCCTTATGCTTCGGCTGTAGGAAGTCTAATGTATGCTCAGGTATGTACGCGTCCGGATATTGCGTACATTGTTGGGATGTTAGGCAGATACTTAAGCAACCCTGGTATGGATCATTGGATAGCAGTCAAAAGGGTTATGAGGTATCTTCAGAAAACAAAAGATTACATGCTCACATACAGAAAATCAGAGAAATTAGAGGTCATTGGGTATTCGGACTCTGATTTTGCTGGATGCCAAGATAGCAGGAAGTCTACATCAGGCTACATTTATATGTTAGCAGGAGGAGCTATATCATGGAAAAGTGTCAAACAAACACTAGTAGCTTCCTCCACTATGGCAGCAGAATTTGTAGCTTGCTATGAGGCATCCAATCAGGGAATATGGCTGCGAAATTTTGTCACGGGACTGCGCATTTTGGAAAATGTTGAAAGACCACTAAGGCTATATTGTGACAATAAATCTGCAGTAATGTATTCCAATAACAACAGGAGCTCAACTAAGTCAAAACATATTGACATTAAGTTCCTGGTTGTGAAAGAAAGGGTACAGAGTGGACAGATATCCATAGAGCACATTGGGACAAACTCCATGATAGCTGATCCTCTTACTAAGGGATTGCCACCTAAGGTCTTTCATGAGCATACTGCTCATATGGGTGTGGTATTATTTGAGGATATTATGTTTTAGTGGGAGTTTGTATTTGTGGTGCTTTATGTTTGGTTGTATTGTCTGATCAGAATAAAGTATTCAGTTAAGACACTCTGTTACATTATGTTTGGTTTTGACCTCACTAAGGAGGACCAGTTGAAAATAGACATGTACTGATCACATTGCATGTAATTTTCATGCTGCACATCCATGATTGATCTATGTCGTTTGATTGTATTGGTATATGTGACCATTGATGGGTCGAGTCACGATAAATATGACGAAGGCCGCTTTGATCCTATATTGATATAGTTAATGGACGAGATTGTTTGGAAATACCTTTTCAGTGATAGCAATTTTTGAGCTCATAAGGTTATACACAATTTAAGGAATCATATGGTGCCCAAGTGGGAGATTGTTGGATTTAATCTAATAAATCTATTTGTGGACACATATGATTAATCAATGTGTATTGCTATCTTTCAGGATAACCCACTAAAGTGATCAATTAAGTTGGGTTAATTTGGTATTTAAATAAGTCATGGGGTTATATGTGCAGATACCAGGTTGTAATTATGATTTATTAAGGGGCTAAATTACAAAAGTACAATATCTATAAATAAGGGGTTATGGTCCCTAACCTAGGGTTACATTCTCTAATTCTCTACACCCCCATCTAGCTAGAGAAATTCGGATTTAGAGAAACCCTAAGGTTAGAAGATCCAAAACCCATCTCAAGGTTCATCCATGGATTCAGGTATAAGCTTCCGCTTTTTTGATTATTGTTAATCTCTTTGAATTAATCATGGCTATATGGTTTTAGATCTCAAGTTTTATGATTCAGATCTAACAATAGTGTCTTGTATAATTATAAACATGTGCAATTAAGGGGTGTTTGGTATCTTGCAACTACATGTGCAATTCAAGTGTCAATTGCATGCAACTGAGGTGCTGCAACTATTCTCACATATATATAGTTACAATTGTAATTATTTAGTTCAAATTTTAAAATTTGCAACTAGAAGTTACATCTGTTTGATTGTGCTTGAGACTTTACATATGTAACCTGTTTTTCACATTTAATAAATTGTTGTAGTCATTAATTCTTTTTAAACTTTAAAAATATTTATTTTTAAAAAATAATTTTTTTTTTGTTTTTAAGTAAATTTATTTTTAGAATTTTCTAAAATACCTTTTTTTAGATAATACTTTTAAAAAATAATATCTTTTGTAAAAGTATTATTTTATAAAAGATATTATTTTTGTAATAATAATTATTTTTTCCAAAATTTTTTTTGGTAAAAAACATATTTTAAATTAATGATTCAATATTTTAAGTAAAATATTATCGAAGAAATGGGACAAACTTCAAGGTTGTTGTTAGGAAGGTTACCGAACTAAAGATGGATTTCTTGTTTATCAAGAGTGAATTGTGGTTTTGGTCCTTACTGTAGGAAGGTTTGACCAAGCGGGAGTTTAAAGTGATCCTAACTATAGGAAGGTTTGATCACTCGATTTAAAAGTGAACCTCCTATTCATTGAAGGAATCGAGAGGGGATTTTGACTATGGTCCTAACTGTAGGAAGGTTTGACCAAGTGAGAGTGGGAGTGTGAGATGACCCTAACTTTTATAGGTTTGATCACTCGATTTGTGGACCTCTCATTCATTGAAAGAATCGAGAGGGGATTTTGATTGTGGTCCTAACTGTAGGAAGGTTTGACCAGGTAGACAGTGGGAGCGGGAGTACAAATTACAATGGGAGTATTGATTTGTACAAATCACTCACAGGGGATTCCTAGTGTTAAGTGACAAGTACTTGACACGGAGGGGTTTGACAATTGTCAATGATCAAGAGATTAAAATTTTGAGTACTATGTTCGGACTCTAACAATGGGAGTGTTGAGTGCACAAACGTAGCGGGAATTTGAATGGGAGTTTCGTGAGGAAAAATTGATCCAACAAAGTGATCGAGTCTCATCTCAGCAAAAGAGTGTTTAGAAATCACAGTGGGAGTTTAGTGTTTATCACTTTGTTCATAATGATCAGGTCATCCCTAAGAAAATTACATGTATTATTCTTCCGGGAACTTCCCGTTACATGAATCATCCACCCCCGGCTTCCTTTGTGAAACCGGGTCTAACATTGTACTTAGTTGGATGACCAGGTTATCCTTAAGAATATCAGGCATGGCATTCTCCAGGAACTTCCCGTGAAAGAAAGGAAATAGTTTAGACTCATATACCTATTGGGGTTTCAAGGAACAGTTTAACCTCATATACAGATTGGAGGATCGAGAAGCAGTTTATACTCGTATACCTGTCGGAGTCTTCATTCGACTTAATTGAGCGTTATGACGCCGGCTTCAACCAAGGTTTGGATGCTATTCTTGAGAGCGAAGCAAGCCTTGGTAGGATGAAGGATCCTCCTGTGGTACGCACAGTACTTCGGATCCGCAGTATTGTTAGCTTCCTCCTAATTTATGATAGGTGGCAGCTTGATCTTGTTATTTTTAAGGAGGGACTCGAAAATGGCTGGAACATCTTCGTCCTTGAAGGAGTACTCTTTTTGGAGTCGGATCCGAAGTCTTTTGCTGTCTTTGGAGTTGTTATTACGACGTCTGATTAACGTCAACAGCTGCTACAGGTGCCTTGCCCTTACCACGGGAGGTGAAGTTCGAGTTCGGAGGATTAGCCGTCGGTTGGCTCCTCTCGGCCTTCTTCCTTCTTAGGAAGCGTTCGGCCCGTTCTCCGCGTACCTTCAACTCTTTCTAGGTGTTGGATGGTGCTACTCTCATAACTTTCAAGATATCAATGGAGAGGTTGTTATGACAGGTTTGGAGGATGAAGTCCTGTGTGATCGGATATCAGTAGTTCATCGCCTTATTCCGGAAGCGTTTGACAAAGTCATTGACTGTCTCATCGTCTCCTTGTTTCTCATTGAAGAGTGTTCTGATTGACACCTCGGCGTCATCATCAAAGAAGTGAGTGAGGAACAGGTTCTCCAGGTTGTCCCAACTATTGATGCTTGCAGACTTGAGACGACGGTACCAATCGAAGGCGGACCCGTGAAGGGTGCCAACGAATGACCGAACCATCAAGACTTTATTGCCGGAGATCATACCCAAGTAGGATTTGAAGTAGATCAGATATTGAGTGGGCGAACCCTTCCCGTCAAACGGCGTGAAGTTAATCAAGTTAAACTTCATCGGGTATGTTATTGAGTCCCACTCTCTTGGATAGGGACATGGAATCCCAGTCTTCTTTACCTCTCGATCAGACATCAGAGCATTGATTTTGCTCTCGAGGTCCTTCATATTTTCGTCCTCGTCTGTATCATGCTTCAGACGATTTGTGAGAGGAATAACGGGGCCACCCCAGTGTTGTCATCATTGGTGGGACCACCTCCGGTGTTGTTATCTTCAGTGAGGCCACCCCCAGTGTTCTAGTCAACGGGAGGATTCTCAGCATTGAGACGTTCATCCACATCTGAATCACTAACCGCTTGGCTAGTATTGTTGCGACGACTGGATTCTCCTATTTGATTCGACAAAACTCAGATTTGTTGGTCATGCTCTTCCCTCATCCGTAGCATAGTCATTTCCATTTTGAACTTGAATTCTTGCTTCTACTTGGCTAGAGCATCCTCAACCATTTTGGATACTTCCTTGGTGTTAATCATAAATACTTCATGGGATTGTCCTGGGCTGGATACTGTTTTGTCAGAAGCAACTGCAGAGTTAGCATCTGATGCTTCATCATCCGAGGATAATCCCCTCCGCATTCTCTGGTAGTCCATGAGTCTAGTGGTTCTTGCGCGTAGCCGAGTCAGACGACGCGATACAAGGGGGTCGGAGCTAGAAGGTCGAGTCGACTTTCCCTTATCCACCATATTTACCGTAACTTTCAAAAATTCATCACCTTGAACGACTGATCGTTTCTTATGGAAACATTTTGGTTTGGACTTAGTCGCTCTGTTAGAGATCCTCTCAAATACCGAGACCCTCTGCGGAGTGGTCTTGGGGTAGCTACACGCTGATAATACTACCCTTATTAGTCTGACGCATGGGCAGTGAGATTCTATTTCTCGGGTACTTCTCTTCTGAGACTTGTTCGTACCCCCAGCTCGATAGTACAACTCATCAGTCATATGACCGGAGCAACCTATCGTGTGTTGGTACGAGTTTTCAGGTATAACGTCGTTGTCTGACGAACACATTTTCTTTTGAGGACCTGTTGCCTCGATGGCGTTCTCAAGAGTCACACGTTTGGATCCACGCTTTCGTGAGCACGGGATCTTAACGGGCTCTTGGATACTGACTTGCAGTCCAATGCGGTCAATTACAGGAGTTTCCCGTGTGCAACCCCCAGCTCGAGTAGATGCTCGGGGTTCAGTCACCGGACCCAAGCGTTCTTTGATTAGAACTCTGCCTCGATCCTCGTGCAAAGGACCTAGGTGAACCGCCATCCTCATCGTGAAACGGGATAACTCCATGCTACCGCGGGGCTCCACCGGAGGTGCGGAACTCGATGGAATCAGAGAAACACATGCAGAACGTCTTCTGTCTTGACCCTGGCGCGGGTCAAACTTTAGTGACCCGCGGGTTAGAGGATCAGACTTGGGTGACCCGTGACATGGAGGGTCAGATCTGAGTGTCTCGCGGGCTGGAGGGTTGGATTGAAGTGTCCCGCGCCTTGGAGGGTCAGATTGAAGTGACCCGCGTTTTTCGATCTTTTCGGCTGCTGTTTCGGACTTTGGCCTCCAAGTTTTATGCAGCCTTGGTTGTTTCCCGACTATGTCCTTCTTCTGCATCTTTTGTGCTTTCTGTAAAAGAATTCGCGTGTGCGCACGCAGTACACGACGTTTCTGGTTGCGCTCCTCAAGGGTTGAACGGGTCCTTTTGACTTGAATCAATTCATATGTTGAGGACTTAGAGGGCTGCTCATTCGTTCGCTGTTGAGGTGATTGGTGTTCCCTGAATTTCAGATCCGTCTTGTAACATATCCCGTCCATTGGCTCCAAGGCCTTAGCGGGTTAGCGCGCGAGGCGTTGACGTTGCCTTTAACATGCCCTCTTCGATAGGAATGGCACGGAACCAGTGGCTATCTCCTTGATTGATGAGGAGTTCAGATCTGTAACTCTGACTTTATTGGAGGCCGAAGGGGCGTTGCGAGGTACAACTATTGCAGCAACGGGGGTATTAATCTTCCTACGCTTGCGAAGGGCAAAAGATCTGGAGGATGACGACAGATACTCCTCGAACTTCAATTGGTCGAACTCGTATTCGACCACTTCTTTAACCGGGATGCAGATCCGAGGTAGCGACACGACAGCTTCGGCAGCGAAGCTGTTGGCTTCCACTGTGGTCGCCAGCTTGTTTGGGTCAAAAGTTAATGTTTTTATTACCATTGAATCTATTACAACTTTAATCGTTACAATAAACTCAAATGAATAAAAAAGTCAATCTTTTTATAAGATTTCCTTATACAATAAAAATTCAAAAAGTACAACTCTTGTCAAACAGCGCAACGGACGTTTATCACCCGCTGCTTGCGTGAGATCTTTGCCTGTGCCAGGGATGTTAATATCCGTGGACCATCTACGGATCAGATCCGGTTGACAGAATGATTAATCAGAGCTCCTACTTCATGAAGGAAGTATTCGTTACAACGATGATCCCGACCAAGCGAGATCACGGCTCTTCTCGAGATTAAGACTAAGCTTAATCCGGAGGAATAGGGGACACGTCTCAGATCTCTCGAACTCCATTCTTTATGCACAGGAACTCGCCAAGATTTTCTAACCCTTGCTGTAAATTCGTGGCTCCACTCTCTAATTCAGCAGCGTTTCACCCTCTTGATGTCCTCCTCTGTGAATTGAGCCCCTAGGCCTATATTTATAGGCTTCGATTGGGAGGGTTTCAGATAAGAATGATGGATTTGACCATATCATCAGTCAATAACGGCCTAACTATGTTTGTGGATGATATTAAGTCAGTTGGAAACCCTTGGAACAGATAAATCCTGAGAAAACTACTCAAAACTATCGAAAATACGTATGGGGGTCGAAAAAGCGCGGGGGACGCGGGTCGGCGCGATTT
>NC_033798.1:73808308-73816944 GCF_001876935.1 Asparagus officinalis | reverse complement strand
TCTGCCGAACTTCTGTTTTGGCGCTTTGCTTTTCGGGACTTGTACTTTTCATTGTTTTGTGTACTTGGTCGTCTTGTTGACTCTTACACGTCGTTTATGAGTAATTCGTCGTTTCATTAACTCGTACGCTTCCTCACGCAGATCGCTTTACTAACGTGCGCGTGTTGACCGACGCGCACAAGTTGATTAAAGTGCACGAGCTGAGTGACATGCATGTGTTGACCGACGCGCGTGAGTTGATTGACGTGCACGAGCTGACTGTTGGGCGCGTTTGGACGCTTTGAGTTGATTGACATGCGTGAGCTGATCGTCGTGTGCGTGTTGACCGACACACGCGAGTTGACTGACGTGCGCGCGTTGACTGACGAGTGCGTGGGCCACATGGAGGTGGTTGGTGAGCGCACAGGATGCTTGGTTTACCACTCTGGTGGCTGACGAGCGTTTGAGCCACTTGGCGTTTGCCGTTGTGGTGGTTTGTTGTCGTGTCATCAACGGTTTGCCGATTCGCTTCATGCGCTTGTCGGTGGCGTTTGCCGTTGTGGTGGTTTGTTGTCGCGTCATCAACGGTTTGCCGATTCGCTTCATGCGCTTGTCGGCGTCAGATAATCCTCTTTGACTCGGATAATCCTCTTTGACTTGGATAATGACGTTCATCGCCTTCTCTTTGTCTCGAGCTGTATTCGGGAACCTATAGGCAATTTTTGATGCCTACAGATAATTAAGCTACAATCTAAAAATCTCCTAAAATATACACACGAATCTGCAACTAACCTCTAGTAGTCATGACTCAACATGAAAGAATCAAATTTCTTCTACCACTATATGGGTTCCTGTAAACTATGTATTCTTTTTCCCTTCACCTCAACACCCTCTGGCTACTCCATATAGTTCTCCTTCTCCAACTTACCATGAATGAATTCAGTCTTCACATCAAGTTGCTCAATCTTGATGTTTAAACTAGCTGCTAATCCCAAGATAACTCTAATGGACGTCATCTTCATAACCGGTGAAAAAGTCTCATCAAAATTAATGCCCTTTTTTTGACCAAAGCCTTTCACCACTAATCTAGCTTTGTATTTCTAAATATCTTTATAGCAATCCTTCTTTAACTTGAACACCCACTTGTTCTTCAAAGCTTTTATGTCCTTCGACAAATCCACCAACTCATAAATATTGTTCTTCTCAAGAGACTTCATCTCTTCCTTCATAGTCTGGAACCGTTTGTCCTTATCTTTATGAGTATGTGCCTCCTGAAAGCTTTCTGGCTCCCCCTCTTCTATCAGTAAAGAATACTCTGAAAGATGATATCTCATAGATAGACGATGCTCTCTAGCTAATCTCCTAAGTTATGGCTCTACAAACTCCTACTGCTGGTGATGCTCCCTCCGCTAAGGAGCCTCCTGCTCGTGATCCTGATCACCGTCTCCCTGCTATGGTATCTGACCGTCATCATCATCATGCACCTTCTCTGTATTTGTAGGATGCAACAGTACTGGAGACGAAACGAGTGTCATATCTGGAATCTCACTAGCAACACTCTCTGACTGCTCTGCTCTCTCCTCCTAAAAGAATCAAATCTGCTCGTCTGATAATTCGTCTCTTTTCTAGATCTCATAGTTTGTAGCCGAACTCATCTTCTCCATAACCAAGGAAGATGCAAGGAACCACTTTATCATCAAGCTTCTGTCTCTTCTCCTTTGGAATGTGTGCAAACACCTTGCAACCAAACACCTTCAGATGAGAATAAAAAATATCTTTTCCGGACCAAACTCTCTCTGGAATATCAAAACCCAAAGGAACTAAAGAAGACCTGTTAATTATGTAGCATGTAGTGCGAGCAGCTTTAGCCTAGAAGCTCTTAGGTAACTTCGCCATCTTCAACATGCATCTTTCTCTATAATGGTCCCGTTGTACCTCTTTGCAACTCCATTATACTGCAGTGTGTCGGACTCTGTCCTCTGATGTCGAATACCATGCTTTGAGCAATAAACTTTAAACTCAATGGAAGTGCACTCTCCTCCATTATTCGTGTGCAAACACTTTAACTTCTTTCATGTTTGTCTCTCCACCATGGCATGAAACTGCTAGAAGACTGAAAACACATGGTCCTTTGTCCTTAATAAAAACACCCACATCTTTCGCGATGCATCATTAATAAATATAACAAAATGCTTACTGCCACCCAAGGACTCCACCTCAATAGGACAACATCAGAATAAATGAAATCCATGATATTATTTTTTTTCTTTTAGAAGGCTTACTAAAAGAAACTCTATGTTGTTTGCCAAACAAACAATAATCACAAGGGGTGAGTGACAAACATTTGACAAAAGGAATGTGAGATTTCTTTGCCAATATCTGCAACCCCTTCTCGCTCATGTGCCCGAGCCTCCTATGCCACAAACTGAGAATGTCACCGTCTTGAGCCACGCTCGAATAATTATATGAAGTCTTTGCTTGAGTCTTATATAAATTGCAACATATACTTTCTCTAGCCACTACAAGAGAGCCTTTGGTGATTTTACATTTTTCTCCACCAAATTGAATTTCATATCCCATTTTGTTCAAAGTAAGACCTGAAATCAAGTTGAGTCGTAAATTGAGAACATGTCGCACCTTCTTTAAGATTAATGTGCATCCGGTATCTGTCTGCAAGTGTATATCACTAAGTCCTAAAATCTTCGAGTAGTTGGTATTGCCAATCATCACATTGCCAAAGTCACCTGCTTTATACGACGTGAAAAGGTCTTGATTGGAGGTAGCATGACATGTAGCTCCTGTATCCATTATCCACTCAGAATTCTGACTTGTAACATGCATACAGTCTTCTTCCCTACAAATGAGAATAACATCGGTATTAGACAAAGTAGCTATAGTATCACTATCCGCTTTTTTCTTCTCATCGTTTTTTTATCTTTGTTCCCAGCTTGCTTTTTCTTCAATGCCCAACAATTCTTCTTGATATGACCTGGCTTCCCACTATAAAAATAACCTCTCCCTTTAGACTTTAATCTGTCCTTAGATGTGCCACGACCTCTGAATTGGTCCCTGTACCTGCTCCTGCCCCTATTCTTTTTGACAAGTGCTTGTGAGTTATTTGTGCTGGTAAACTTCCTCCGAGTCTCCTCATTGAATAAACTACTAGTAATCATACTCATCGATAACACACTATCTGGAAATGTGTTGCTGACTGTCACAACCAGTGTCTCCTAACTATCTGGCAAAGAACCCAATAGCAATAAAGCCTATAACTCATCATTGATAGTCATCTTCATGGTAGCTAACTGATTAATCAAACTCTTGAACTCATTCAAGTGCCCTGCTATGTTGCTTCCTTCTTTGAATTTCAAGTTCACCAACCGCCTCATAATAAACACATTGTTTCCCATGGTCTTCTGCTCGTAGAGATCCTCAAGTTTCTTCCAAAGAGACTTTGCATTAGTCTCACCCGATACATGATGAAACACACTAACGTCGATCCACATCGAATATAACCGATCGCCTTCCTGTGTTGTTTCTCCCATTCTTTATCAGTCATCTTTTCTAGCTTGGCTTCATCTCCCTCAATAGGGTCATGTAAATCTTTACAATACGGAATATCTTCCATCTTAGACTTCCATACTTGCCAATTGAAACCATCCAATTTTATCATTGTGCTAAAACTCTTCATCTTTTCCATTCCAAAGCACGCCTCGAAATAGGGCTCTGATACTACTTGTTAGAGATTTTATGGAGATTAATCTACGAAATTAAACACTAAACAAATAATAACACCAATGAAAATACTACAAGCAAGCAAACACCAAGATTTAACGTGGTTCGACAAATCATTTCTACATCCACGGGGCAATTCAGAGAGAAATATTTCACTATGAATCAAGAGTACAATTCCTCCAAGTTACACCTGAAGTTGAAGTTTAAATCACAAGAGAAAAATACAGTGTTACTTTTAGGGCACCAAAATCCTAAAACTCATCTCACCAAAAATCTCCAATACCCGTGGAGAAACTAGCACCGTACGTACTCTCGATGGCATCGTCGTTCTGAAGACAACGACGTTTGAATCACTGCAATCGGACAACCGAGCTATCTGGAATCCAAACTTTCTCTCACTCCTTTTTTCCCTCTCGGTTACTGTAGCCGGTTACTGTAGCTCCAAAAAAATTACAAGATTCTCATAAATAGAATTCTCTAAACCTATTCCTATTATAAATAGATCATCCAAATCCTCTTCTAGATAGAATTTTAATTCATGTGAACATCATGTGGGCATTATCTTGGGCTGGACCCACAACATGCATCCTAACGGATATGGATACAGATATTATTGTGCATCCCTAATAGAAACTATAGAAGCTATAATGTGTATTTTCGAATTGGTCCTTCATGTTTATATTTAATTAGGTCACCCAGAGATGGATTTTTAAAAACAAATTTCCAAAATCCTGTAAACTAATTAGAAGTCAACATTAGTATTTTTTTAAATTAAAATATGAATTCATTATACATTAAGGGTCTGTTTGTTTCCTCAAAAAAGTATCGAAAATGTGTTGCCACCTCAATGTCAATAAATGAACAAGTGCCACATGGGTTTTTGTTTTCAAGAGTTTTCCATTTCTCATGTTTGTTTCGTTTTTAAATTTCAAGAAATGAAGTGCCACGTAGGATGTCACATCACAATTTCAAGAAATGTGTTTTCACAACAAAAACCACTGAAAACACTTGGAAATGTCACTTCTTTGAATTATTAATTAGTAAAAGCACTGTTGGAATAGTGAAGAAGAATAAAAAACATAATATTTAATACCCTGGTTTCTCATTCCTTTTTTCTTGTTCTCAAACAAACATAAGAAATAGAAATCAAGGCACTGTTACTATGGGGGCTTTTCTTGCCTGTTTGTGCGACTTGGCAGTGAAATGTGGAGTTTTCTTTGTGAAACAAAAAAAAAAGAAAACTGGGAAAACTCTTGAAATGTGCTGAAATCATTTCAAGAGGGAGTTTTCCATTTCCGATTTTTTTGTGGAAATAACCAAACAGGCCCTAAGTAACCCTATGCGAGCTTACTCTGACTATCCCCCTCCCTTCGCTAGCAGCAGTAACATACGTTACCACTGGAGACAAGTCGCTGTGAATGGTGGATGTCTGCCGCATGCCGTGACAGTAGCAATAGACGGTTATTGGTGGTAACGTGATTGATAAACGACTTTAACTAATTATTGGTTAAACTATGCTTAATTTAACAATAAATAAGTGCGTTTGGCAATACTCTAAAGTTGGCTTAGGAATAAACTTGGCCCAATTTTGAGTGCTTTCTTATTTAGTAAAAAACTAGACCAATGCTGGCCCAATTTTTATAAGCCAAAAAAGGCCCCTAAACTGGTTTTAGTTGGGACCAGGAGAGCTGATCCAAACTAAAGCTAGCTTAGGATGAAACTGGACCGGAACTGATCTTGGCCCAGTTTTTGACATTTTGCCAAAACAATGCTATATAACTTCAAGTAATTTGGAGAGCTTATTTTGTGAAGTGTTTCACGAATATGAGCTATCAAGAGATAAAAATGTAGGCCGCACATCTTTTAATGGTTAGGAGTGTCCTCACCTATTTTTTGCTTTTATAAAATACATCTTTAAAAAAATTATTTCAAAATTAACATGACCTAGAGAGCACTTCCAGAAAAATCCAACTATGTAAGACTACCGTCGCCGCCGCCGCCCCCCCTAGGAAAACAATGGCATGTGGCCTTCTTAGTCCCCTGCAACCTACTCACACAAGAATGACAGCCCTTGGGCAACTTGCTTGCTGGCTCAAGCAAAGTAGTGGACCCACCCTCCCATGGATTCTAGTGGAGATACCAACAAGCAAACACATGATCACACGTTGGCAAGGTCATTGGAGGAAAGCCAGGGTAGCATTCAGCTGTGGGAGAGAAAGCACAAAGCTGGAGTAAAAAAAAAAAACAAAAAAAGAGCACAAACAAAAAAAAATTCAGCATCACACTCAGAGCCTACTTGGATTTCCATTAAAGCAATGCCAAAATAAACTTCACCTACGCATACCTAACCTGTGGCCATTTCTAATTCCACATCAGTCTAAAGGTGGCCACTAAAGAGTATTATAAAATCAGTTCAAACTTTCGGCGTATTAAAAGAAGTATATATTTTTAAGATACTACGAGAGTTCTAGATTCAAACAAACATACTCAAAATAGACTTCGGATGTTGCAACTATAGTCCATAAGAAAGAATACCCAGCCTGGAGAAAAAGAATACTCAAGTCTGCGGTAACTTCGAAATTTCGACACGCCTAATGTCGAAGGTCACTTTCAGTGCACCAAAACTCGATAATGCGATGAGCCTTTTTCATAAGATTTCGATATCGATTGTTTTGATACCATATCAAAGTTCATGTCGAGTGCACCAATACTCTTAAGATGCTAAGAGGGTTGAAGACTTATACTTTTACTGACCCCGAAAAGGACTTTTCAAAACTTTCTACACCTTTGTTGCTACTTTAGAATCTGAAAAGTCCAATTGCTTGGTTTCCAAGATATCACTCAAACTCCCTATAAGAACAATACTTTTGTACTCACTCTCAATCAAACACCCCAACCTCCTCAGGGAAAATGGCCCTCACCTCCAGTACAACCCCATCCAATACCTTTTTTGAGAGAGAATGCAGAGAAATCCACACATCATTCGACAGCCCAGGCCAACTAGCCGTTATCCTAGCTCATCGGACTCCGGCAGAGAGGCAACAAATCAAGGAGAACTACAAAGCCATGTACAACAAGGACTTGGTTGATCACCTCCAAGAGCAGCAAAATGTGCCGGTATGTGCAGCCTTGTACTTGTGGATGCTTGAGCCACAGGTGCGCGATGCTGTGGTTGCGCACAGTGCGCTTGAGCGAAGTGAGGTGGATTACAGGGCTCTGGTTGAGATATATGCGCGTCGCAAGTCGAACCAGCTCTTTTTCACTAAGCAGGTGTATTTGAGCAAGTTCAGAAGGCATCTTGATCAGGAGATTGTTACCGAGGCATCTCATTCTTATCAAAGAGTATGTTCATAACGTATATGCTAGAACTATTAATGTAATACTCACTTTACTGGATCCAGATCCCCTCTTATTATGTGGTAATTGGATAGAGTTACCCTAATTGTGCATTCAAGTTTAAAGGGATAAGATAAGACCATGTAGGATTTCAACTATCACAATGGTTAGTTTCAAAGATAATAGTCAAAATACTATGTGGTCCTATCTTCTATCTAGAAACTAGAATAGACAAGCTAGAAGGATTGAGACAATTGGGCGCTCACCGCATACTGCTTAATTGAAGAGGATCTAGGTCCAACATTAATGTACTCAGTACGTGTCAAGTATGATAAATAGAGTTTGCGGTGTAATAACAGATTTTGGCTGCGCTAGCGACATCTCATAGGTCTCACAATGAGGAAGTAAGTCAGCATATAGCCAAATGTGATGCCATGAAGTTGTATGGAGCAATCAGAATGAGCACAGGAGGGATTGATGAGGCGACCATCCTTGAGATTTTCAGTAAAAGAAGTGTTCCTCAGCTCAGGCTCGCATTCTCTAGCTACAAGCAAATATATGGGCATGATTTTTCTAAGGTAAACAAGTTCCGCTTCAACTTATTTCGAAATTTTAGAGAAGTGGTGGATAACACAGGATTGATCAGTGTAACTTGAATTTAATTAAAAACATGATCATCAATATCCATTTGAAGATCGAACTGGGGTCTTTGTGGTAACTGAGTATGAATTGGTCGAAAAACTAGTACTTTTAAGCTATTGGCTACACTTTTCTACTTAAATTTATCGAGAATTGCTGCTCCTAACGCTTAACACGCTCTGAACATTACAGACACTGAAGAGAGAAGACAGTATCGAATTCGAGGAATCACTGAGAGTTGTCATTCAATGCATGTGTGATCCTACTAATTACTACTCTGAGGTACCAACACACAGAATGTTAATTCTACATCAAAAATTATGTTTATCAAAATTTTGTGTGTTTTTTCAGATGATTTTTTCGAGCTTGAAGGGAGAACCGACTGCGAAGAGAGTTCTGATAAGAGTGATGATGACGGGCAGTGCAGATGTTGGGATCGAAAAAGTGAGTGCGGTCTTCGAGAAAAACTATGGGATGAAGATGCAGGATGCCATTAGGGAGAATGTTGAAGATGGAGACTATAGAGACTTTCTTCTAGCTTTATCAGATATGCGGAATTCGCATTAGTCGATGGGGAGAGAGTTTTATCATCTATAAGAAGTCTTAGGTAGTATAAAGAGTACCTAGATAGAAAAAATTATATATGTATAATATATGTCAGTTGATGTGAAACAAGCTTCTTATGGATCAAAGCCCGAACTATTTTATAAATGCATGGTCACTCGAATTTGAATATGAGTTACTCCAAAACCAAGTTAAAGTCGCTTCAACTACACAAAAATTCTGAAATTGTGACAAAGTTAGTTAAGACCCATAGATTTAGGATCCAACATACTGTGCAAAATAAAACGACGACTATTTTTGTGGGGACCAACAAACAATGTAACAAAGGTTTCCATATTTATGCCAGAACCGGACCCCTTTGTCAAATTCACACTCATTTTTAG
>NC_033798.1:73802624-73806959 GCF_001876935.1 Asparagus officinalis | reverse complement strand
AAGTGTGGCTCTCTAAACTTTATAAATATCAAATAATCACTCCCAACCAGAAGAAGTTTGAATTATGAAAGAAGGCGAAAGGAGGAGGGAAATAGATTTTATGGCTAAAATTATTGAAAGGACAAAAAATGGAGTTTTGAATCATTTGACCGAACGTGGTTTCCACATGCGACATCAGGCCCAGCCAACCGAGTTAAATAGACATGTTATCTAACAATTCTTTAGGGATCTAAATGATATCTATTAAGTTTACGAGTGCTATCTCAGAATGAGACAAACCTGATGGGTTTTATGAAATTTACCGATATGGAAGATAAAAAATGAGTATGGATTCTGTCAGAACACCGCACCCCATGCGGAGCATTCTGAATGGAGTAGTGTGGGGGGCACGATGGTAACTTCTATGCCCCTTCTATGGTACAATTTATAAAAAAGGAGGGCAAAGAAGCCCAACTATTGAGCAAACGGAGACTAAATCTGCTGATCGGTTGGAGGCTACTTCCCTCTTACAAAAAGAACAAGGAACTTGTGCTTCGTAAGAAACTTCTTTCTTTGCCTACGGTAGGAGGTGACCTAACAAAACCTGTATGAAAAAGGAATTTTTAGACCCTTCAAACTACTCAACCTCAAGCGAACCAAATTATCTAAGGAATAGTTCCCTGCCCAAGACAACTCAAAATCAAGGCTCATATAAATCCACTACTTCTGCCTAATCAATATCAAGTAATACTCTCATTTGTTTTTTTGGATAGAAAATTCTGAGGAGGATCAAATGGCAAGAGCTGCACCTAGATCGTACGAGGACTTCCAACCATCATTCAAGTGGATAAAAGAGGATGAGTCTAATACTATCGTGATAAATCTTCCAGGTATATCCTTAATTAATACTCAACGACCCCGAACATTTTTGTCAGTATTTCGGTGTGTTTGGTTAGACGTAGTTGGAGTCCCATGCACCTTCAAATCTGAACTCTGAAAACTCGGTTTCTTTTCTTGGGACATTGTTGGAAAAACAAAGTGATCTAAAATCAAGAAGTTATTGTTATGTGTTGATTAATGGTCAATATTCCAGCAAAATTAAATGGAACTAGATGGTGTTACAAGTACACATATTCAACCGTAGAAAACGTATGCGAGCATTCGAGTAGTCGCATCAGAGTAGGCGGGCCTCAGAACTCTTACCTCTTGACACAGCTCATACACCTTGTGATTGTTAGAACATAATGAAGACAATAGTTAATCTGACCATCATCATAAGTAGTCTTTCATGTAAATTTTGAAAAGAGGTAAGTTTCTTATTAATCACAACTTGCATATGTTATATATGTACAATACAATTTAATGTAGGATTCAGGACGGAGGATCTGAAGGTTCAACGGGACAACTTCGGGAACTTGAGGGTTAGCGGGGAGCGCCCTCTTTCAAGGGATCGTTGGAGCCGCTTTTGCAAGGACTTTCACATCCCCGACGACACAAAAAAGAGCGAAATTCGTGCGATATTTGAGAATGGAAACCTCTCAGTTATATTACCAAAGCTCGGGAAAACTACTCAGTCACAGACCGGAGCAGAGCCGCACAAAGTTCAGGTAGGAAGCATGTCTAGCTTAAATTTTAGAATGTAGGTCCTTTTACTTCACAAAACCCCTACAAATTCCCATGAACTTTTATAAATGTTAGAAAACGTTTTTTTATATATATTGAAAAATAATACTCAACATCTCTGAACTTTTGGAAATTCTCATAAACAACGTTTCAGTATAAAGTACGAACTATATTCCTTACCTTTTATCTTATGTTTAGAGAGAGAGAGAGAGTGTGTATGTATAAGAGAGAATTATCCAAAAATCGTTACGCGTGGAGACTGGAGAGCATGACAACTTAAAGTAATTGACATAAGCCATGTCGCTTAATTTTTAAGCGATACAAAAGCCTCCAAAATTCAGGACGCGCCGGTGTGCTGAAATTTTTCCTAAAAATTTAATCGACGGTTGAAATTTCTAAATTGCCCCCTATTCCCTCAATGAATGACACCGACCACTCTATTTAAAAAAAATTAATTATGGCTCATTCTTTGATTACAGGATAAGCCTACCAAGGCACCGGAGATTAGGCCAAGCAAGAAACCCGCAGCGGAGACAGAACCAAAACATGATCAAGATCGCTTGAGCCGAAAGGACGAGGGCATCGTCCCAAGACCACGAATGAAGCAAAAGGATGGTATCGTCCAGAAACAACCCAGTCAAAAGATCGAAGAGACCAGCAAACGAGGCGATGAGAAAGAGGAGGTTCAGAGCCGAAAGCCTGAGGACCGGAAGGAGCCCATGAGCGATACCGGCGATGAAGATGCTGAGCTATCCAAGTCAAGAAAAAGGAAGGCTATAATGGATCAGGAGGTGAATGTGGGAGTATCTGCTGTCATCTTGGTTGGACTTGCGTTTTATATGTCATACAAGCTGAGGAGATCCATAATAGCGGGAGATGATAACTTGGTTGAGTAATTATTGGTAAAATTATTTTAAAAAATGCACTTGTTTGTTATGTGGCCTAAATAAAGGAAAAAAGACATGATGAATTTGTTAGATGTTTGATGAATGAACCTGTCGAATTGGCTGTTCAAAGTTATTACATATTATATGTGTGGACTACATAGATGAACCTGATCAGCATTACTCCCATACTAGTTATTACTTAATTAGGTAGGCTGTTGCCTGTTAAAGTCAAGCACCTATACCTACCTCAGCCACTATTTCAACAGTAACCTGGCTACAGACTTACTAACTGCAAGATCCACCCAACTGTAGTAACTTAATTTCTATAGTATCCACTTACCGTAGTATTACCTATAAATAGCCTCCAAAAACATTGAGTGGATATCATCCCAGCAGAGAGAGAGAGAGAGAGAGAGAGAGAGGAGAAAGAAAAAATAAATAAATAGTGAGTGGTTGTAAAAGAGTGCAGAAGTTTGTAGTAGTTAGAGTATTTGTATTGAAGAAAGTATAGAGGGTTGTACTACTAAAAATAATAAAATATTTCTTAGTGTTTATCATCATTCTCAACTCAACAAGCGGTATCAGAGCAGACAATCAGGGACTGACTCTCTCCTACAGTGATCCTATCGTCGTCATTGAAGGCCGAAGTTCGTACTCAGTCCGACACTGTGAAGTTGGTTGGTTAGGGATCAAATTTACATGGAGATACTAAAGAAGTACTATATCACAATGGGGGATCTGACGAGTACTATTGCTATACTTAAGAAACTCAACAGCAATAACTATAGATACTGGGAGACTTGTATGAAATAATATTTGTAAGGACAATACCTCTTGGAGGTCATCAGGGGTGCTGAAACTACAGCACCTCAGGAAGCTGGCAAAGCACTAAGAAAGTAGAACATCAAATCCGGCAAGGCCATGTATGTGCTGAAAATGACAATAAAAGAAGATTTTGTAGACTACATGCGAGATGGCAGAACTCCCAAGGAGGCATGGGATATCCTTCCCACATTCTTCTCAAACAAGAATGACGCTCGACTTTATTTGGGTCAGAAATTATTTTCTTCATTGTGATTGAATCTATTACAACTTCAGGTGTTACAATAAACTCAACAAAAAGTTAGTATTGTTATAAGACTTTTACACAATGAAAATAACTGATTACAATCTCTTTAAAATAACACACAGATCTTATTTATTAGTCTCTGTTTGCGTGGGATCTTTGCCTGTGCCGGGGACGTTGATATCCGTGGACCGCCTACGGATCAGATCCGGTTGACGAAATGATTAATCAGAGCTCCTACTTCACCAAGGAAGTATTCGCTAAAGTACTGATATCGACCAAGCGAAATTAGTACTTTTCTCGAGATTAAGACCAAGCCTAATCTCAAGTAATGCAGGGACGGGGCTTCAGATCTCTCGAACTCTCCCTCTTTATGCTGAAGAACTTTGCCGGGATCAGCTAGCCTCCTCTAAAATTCGTGCTCCCTTTTTTCCCAACTCCGCAGCACCTCCTCGTCTTGATAATAATTTGTCCCTTCTGAAAGGAGACCCTAGGCTTATATTTATAGGACTCCAGATGCGGGATATTTGGATAAGAATGGAAGATTTGGCATTATCTTCGGTTAATAACGACCTATCCACATCTAGATATGATTTCCAAGCAATTGGAACACTTAAAAACGAAGAAATCCCGAAAATCTATCCAAAAACATGTTTTGGGCACTCAAGGTGCGCGACAGGTTCTGCTGTCCCGGCCTGGGCGCGGGACAGTTCGTACTAATCCGGCATGGGCGTTGGACAGCTCGTGCTGACCCGGCCTAGGCCGGGTCAGTCGTGGCTA
>NC_033798.1:73797047-73802601 GCF_001876935.1 Asparagus officinalis | reverse complement strand
TTTGGTGTGGTTCGGCTACCGGGGGCTTCTCCGGGTTGTCTTGTTCCATCATTTTGTGTACTTTGTCATTTTGTTGACTGATACGTTTGGCCAATTTTCTTTATGCACTCGTTTACGGTTCAGATAATCCTCTCCGACTTAGATTATGACGTTTATCATCCTCGCTTTGTCTCGAGCTATGTGTGGACACCTACAGGTATTTTTAGATGCCTACAGATACCCTCTCTAAAGTATTTCAGACTCATTCTTTTATAGAGGAGTCCGGGATACTTTGGATAAGATAGGTCTTGTTCAATTTCTTCAGTATTTTGTCGAGGAGATCGGGTAGAAGGACCTGTGAATGGCTTTAACTCATGACCTCTTCAGCTTTCAATCTACTTAGTATTTTGTCGAATAGATGAAGTACTTCCGATGCTATGTTTGTCGTCTGGCTGTTGTCGCAATCTTGAACTGAAGTTGGTGTATAAGCATTTGAACTTAGCTCTTGTTATTGAGTTGACGTTGAACTGACCATCCTCGTCGGGAATTCACATCTGAATCACAATTAAACTTCTTGGAATCATCCTTTAGTCTGAAATTTTTCCTTAGCCTTATTTTGGTGAAATTATCGATGCGTTGACCGGCTAACCGGCATCGACCTTTACTTTAACGCGTTGACCGTCATTAACATAGTTTATACTCATACTTTTGCTAGAGTCTACATAGTTTAAGCTCTTAAGGCGTTGAAGAGTGGCGGTCCCAAATGTCGGGCTACAGGACCAACTATTAAAGTTGTTTCGTTTGCAGGTATGGATCTTATCCAGAGGTTGTTGGATGCTCAAGTCACGAGACCAACTAAAAAAGCTGGTGCGTCAATGACTCTTACGTTTATAGGATTTTTGGCAAACCCTCAGCCATCAACGGGTTTGATGAGCCTTTACCGACTACCATATGAGTCGGGCTAGCATGCAGATTGTTTAAGTCCGTTCTACATGTAACGTTGTGCTAAGAGAGTCAACTCTCTTAGTGGTACTATATTAAATACGTAGACTTCGTCCTTCTTTAGGGAATAGACTACCCGACAACGTGTGTTAAACGTTGACTTATCCATACTTAGGCTTCAGGATAAAATTCTCCAGACTTGGATTCTGGTGTCTTCTTCACTCGGTAAAGACTAAACCGGCAACGCGTGTTAGACGTTGACTTATCCCTATTTAGGTTTCGGGATAAAATTCTCCTTGCGTGTAAGACACGGATTATGACGTTATTAATAACAGCCTGCCACAATATCGATTATGTGGGCTTTTGTTTTTTTTACGGTCAATGACTAACCAGCAACGTGTGTTAGACATTGACTTATCACTACTTAGGATTCGAGATAAAAGTCCTCAGACTTAGATTCTGGTATCTTTTTCATTCGGTGAAAGACTAAACCGGCAACGCATGTTAGGCGTTGACTTATCCCTACTTAGGCTTCGGGATAAAAGCCTCATACTTGGATTTTGGTGTCTTTTTCATTCGGTAAAAGACAAAATCGACAACGCGTGTTAGGCGTTGACTTATCCCTACTTAGGCTTCAGGATAAAATTCTCGAGCATGTAAGGTGCGGGTTTAGAGAGTTGAAAAAGTGATGTCTTCTCTTGGGGTGAAGACAAACCCGATACTGGAAAGGAAAAATTTTATATTCGATCTCCAGTCACAAATGAAACTCAAAATAGGATCTCTACTTCGAGAATCTGAAGAGTGAAACTAAGAATGAGATCTTCACTCTAAGAATAAAAAATATACGGATAATCCTAACTATCAAAAGGTTTGATTACCGAACTAAAGGTGAATTTCTCGTTTATCGAGAGTGAATTTTTAGGTTTGGTCCTAACTGTAGGAAGGTATGACCAAGTAGGAGTGTGATTCGACCATAACTGTAAGAAGGTTTGATCACTCAATTTAAAAGTGGATCTCTCGTTCATAGAAAGAATCGAGAGGGGATTTTGGCTTTGGCCCTCACTGTAGGAAGGTTTGACCGAGTGAGAGGTTTGAAATGATCCTTACTGTAGGAAGGTTTGATCATTCAATTTGAAAATGGACCTCTCATTCATAGAAGGAATCGAGAGAAGATTTTTGTTGTGGTCCTAATTGTAGGAAGGATTGACCAGGTATACAGTAGGAGTGAGAGTACAAATCACATTGGGAGTCTTGACTTGTATTGATCACTCAGTAGGGGTTCTTGGTGTCAAGTGATAAAGTCTTAACACAAAGAAGTTTGAAAATTGTCAAAGATTAGTAGAGTAAAATTCCAATCATTATATCTGGACTCTAACAATAGGAGTGTTGAGTGTACAGACACAATAAGAGTTTGAGTGGATTAAACCAAAAAGAATTTTAGTGGACCCACCGTCAATTAATTTGATCAGTGAGGGATTTTGTGGTGGAAGATTATGAATCATCAAACACCAGTGGGAGTGTTTTGTGAGGGAAGATTGATCCGACGAAGTGATCGAATCTCGTTTCAACAAAAGAGTGCTTAGAAGTTGGTAAAATTGATCCCGGCAATTGGATGCGTTTCACTCTTAGAAGCATTCAGAGTCCAAGTGGGAGTTTCTAATTCATCACTTTTTTTGTAGTGACTGGGTTATCCCTAAGAATACACCATATAATATTCTTCCGGGACCTTCCCGTTACATGAATTATTCACCCCCAGCTTTTCTTGTGAAACTGGGCCTAACATTGTACTCAGTTGCATGATCGAGTTATCCTTAAGAATATTATGTATAAAATTCTTTAGGAACTTTTCGTCAAAGGTAGGAAACAATTTAGACTCATATACCTATTAGAGTATTACAAAGAAGCAGTTTAACCTCTTATACTTATCAGAGGATTGAGAAGCAGTTTATACTCGTATACTCTTTGGAGTCTTAGGGATCAGTTTAACCTCATATACCGGTCGGAGGAGCGAGAAGCAGTTTATACTCGTATACTCTTTGGAGTATAGAAAGGAGCAATTTATACTCTTATACTTGTCGGAGTTTCAGGGAGAAGTTTAACCTCATATACTGATCAGAGGAGCAAGAAACAGTTTATACTCGTATACTCTTTGGAGTACAGGAAGGAGTAGTTTATACTCTTATACTTGTCGGAATTAACCGATCTCATTCAGCTCATTTCGGCGTTATGACGCCGGCTTCAACCAAGACTTAGATGCTATTTTTGAGAGCGAAGTAAGCCTTGGTGGGATGAAGGATCCTCCTGTGATACGTAAAGTACTTTTGATCCGAAGTATTATCAACTTCCTCCTAATTTACGATAGGTGAGAGCTTGATCTTGTTGTTTTCAAGGAAGGACTCAAAAATGGTCGGAACGTCTTCGTCTTTAAAGGAGTACTCTTTTTGGAGTTTTAGATCGGAAGTCTTTTGTTGTCTCTGAGGTTGTTGTTGTTGTTGTGACGTCTGATTAACATCAACAGTTGGTGCAGGTACCTTCCCCTTACCACGAGAGACGAAGCTTGAGTTTGGAGGGTTAGCTATCAGTTAGTTTCTCTTAGCTTTCTTCCTTCTGAGGAGGCGTTCGGCTTGCTCTCAAAATATCAATGGATAGGTTGTTATGACAGGTTTAGAGGATGAAATCCTCTGTGATCGGATCTTGGTAATTCATACCCTTATTCCGAAAGCGCTTGACGAAGTCGTCGACTGTCTATTCGTCTTCCTGTTTCTCCTCAAAAAGTATCCTAATTGATACCTTGGTATCATCAAAGAAATTGCCGAGGAATAAGCTTTCTATATCGTCCCAGCTATTGATGCTTTCAAGCTTGAGACGACGGTACCAATCAAAGGCAGGCCCGCGAAGGGTGCCAACGAATGACCGGACCATCAAAGGCTCGTTGCTGGAGATCATTCCCAAGTGGGACTTAAAATAAATTAAGTGTTGAGTGGGAGAACCATTCCTGTCGAATGATGTAAAGTTGATCTGGTTGAACTTCATCGGATACGGGATTGACTCCTCTTTGGAGTAGGGACATGGAATACCGGTCTTTTTCACCTCCTGTATGGACATCAAGGCATTAATTTTGCACTCGAGGTCCTTCATCTTCTCATCCTCGCTCGTATTCTTCCTTGGTCGATTTTGAGAAGGAACATTGTGGCCACCCCTGATATTGTCATCATCGGTAGGACCACCCCCAGCGTCGTCATCTTTAGTGGGGCCATCCCCAGTGTTTTGGTTAACGAGAGGGTTATCATCATCGAGGTGTTCATCTATGTATGAATCACCACTTGTCCGATAGGCACTGTTGTGACGACTGGATTCACTGATTTGACCTAATAAAACTTGGATCCATCTGTCATGCTCTTCCTTCATCCACAGCATAGTCATTTCTATTTTGAACTTGAAGTTCTCCTTCTACTTAGCTAAAGCATCTTTAACAATCTTGGTCATTTGCTCAGTGTTGATTATAAATGCCTCGCGGGATTATCCTGAGTTGGATACCGTATTGTCAAAAGCGACTGAAGAGTTAGCATCAGATGTTTCATCATCTGAGGATAATCCTCTATTCATCCTCTGATAATCTCTACGTCTAGTAGTCCCTGTGCGTAGTCGATTTAGACGATGTGATATGAGGGGGTCTAAACTAGAAGGTCGAGGCGACTTTCCCTTATCAGCCATGTTAATCGTGACTGCGGATTGTTTAGGTCCAACAGCTGCTAGCTGGAGTCTAGACATTAGTTGGGCTATTCCCAAATTAACTCTTCTTCCTAGAGAAAAGTCAGGGCTAGAACCACTTGAAACAATAGGATACTTTCCCTTATTGACCATGTTGATGGTAACTTCCGAGAGTTCGTCGTCTCGAATGACCGATCTTCTTTTGTGAAAATGCCTTGATTTGGGCTTCGACGCTTCAGTGTATATCCTTTCGAATACTGAGATCCTCTGTGGAGTGGTCTTGGGGTAGCTACACACTGATAATACTACCCTGATAAGTTTGGTATATCGACAGTAAGAGTCCGCTTCCCGGGTATTTCTCTTTCGAGATTTGTTCATACCCCCAGCCTGATAGTACAACTCATCGGTATGATTGCCGGAGCAACCTATCATTTGTTGGCATGACTTCCCAGGTATAACGTTATCATCATCAGACGAAAATGTTTCCTTCTGGGAATTTAACATCTTGTTAGAGCCTTCAAGAGTCGCACGTTTGGAGCCACGCCTTTGTGAGCGTGGGACCCCTACGGGCTTTTGAACTTCGACACGCAGTTTGAGGTGGTTAATTATAAGAGTTTTCCAATTATAGGAAGCTTTGAAATTTTTAAGAGGGTGTATGTGACCCCTAGCTCGATGAGTTGCTCGGGGTTTATTCACCGGATCTAAGAGTTCTCTAACGGGAGCTTTGCCTCGATCCTCATGCAAAGGACCAAGGCGGTCTGCTATTACTTTCCTGCCTCTGGATATGTCCACACTGCCGTAGGGCTTGACCAGAGGTGCGTGATCGATTGGAGCGAAGACAGAACTCGACGAAATCGGAAAAACGGGCACGGGGGTCAATCTGACCTGGCCCTGGTATGGGTCACCTCATGGTGACCCGCCG
>NC_033798.1:73786633-73797037 GCF_001876935.1 Asparagus officinalis | reverse complement strand
GGGCCGCCCGCCGATCGCCGGATCACCTCGTGGTGACCTGCTGGCGACCGGGTCACCTCATGGTGACCCACTGCTGGCTGGGTCATCTGGCCGTGACTTAATATGTTCGATGTTTTGGCTGCTGTTTTGAGCTTCGGCCTCCAGACTTAGCGTGGTTTTGCTTGTTCCTTGACCATGTCCTCTTTCTACAACTTATGTGCTTCCCAAATAAGGTTTCGTACATGTACAAGTATTGCACGGCGTTTCTTGATTCGCTCCTCAAGAGTGGAACGGGTCCTTTTGACTTGGATCCATTCACTTGCTGATGATTTGGAGGAGAGGGCATTTGCTCACTGTTGGGGTGCTTGATGCTTCCTGAACTTTAGATCCGACTCGTAACAGATCCCATCGATCGGCTCTAAAACGTTGGTGAGCTGACATGCGAGGCGTTGACATTGCCTTTGATGTGCCCTCTTTGATAGGATTGGCACGCCTTCAGTACTCAACTCCCTAATTGAGGAGAAGTTCAGATTTGTAACTCCGACTTCATTAGAGGCCGAAGGGGCGTTGCAAGGTGTAGCTACTATAGCAATAGGGGCGTTGATTTTCTTGCAGTTGTAAGGTGTGGAGGACTAGAGGAGGAGGATGACAGATACTCCTCAAACTTGGCCTAGTCAAACTCGTACTTGACCTCTACATCAACCGGGATCCGGATCTGAGGTTGCGACACATCAGCCTTCACAGAAAGGCTATTGGCTCCCACTGTGGTCGCCAGCGTGTTTAGGTCAGAAATTATTTTCTTTATTATGATCGAATCTATTACAACTTCAGGCGTTACAATAAACTCAACAAAAAGTTAGTCTTTTTATAAGACTTTTACACAATAGAAATAACTGATTACAATCTCTTTCAAACAACACGCATGTCCTATTTATTAGTCTCTGTTTGCATAGAATCTTTATCTGTGCTGGGGACGTTGATATCCGTGGACCACCTACGGATTGGATCCGGTTGATGGAATGATTAATTAGAGCTCCTACTTCATCAAGGAAGTATTCGCTAAAGTACTGATATCAACCAAGCGAAAACAATACTTTTCTTGAGATTAAGACCAAGCCTAATCTTAAGGAATGAGAGATGGGGCTTTAGATCTCTCGAACTCTCCCTCTTCATGCTGAAGAACTTCACCAAGATTAGCTAGCCTCCTCTAAAATTCGTGCTCTCTTTTTTCCTAACTCCGCAGCACCTCCTCGTCTTGATAATAATTCGCCCCTTCTGAAAGGAGGCCCTAGGCTTGTATTTATAGGGCTTCGGATGCGGGATATTTGGATAAGAATGGGAGATTTGGCCTTATCTTCGGTCAATAACGACCTATCCACGTCTAGATATGATATCTAAGAAGTTGGAACACTTAGAAATGAAGAAATCCTAAAAATCTATCTGAAAACACATTTTGGGCACTCAAGGCACACAACAGGTTCTGCTGTCCCGGCATAGGCGTGGGATAGCTCGTACTGACCCGGCATGGGCGCGAGACAGCTTGTACTGACCCGGCCTAGGCTGGGTCAGCCCCGGGTCAGCCGTGGCTGTCCCGGCCTTGGCCAGGTCAGTTGGCCTCGGCCGAGCCTTTTGGTGCAGTTTGGCTGCTGGGGGCTTCTTCGGGTTGTCTTGTTCCATCATTTTGCGTACTTTGTCATTTTGTTGACTGATACGTTTGGCCAATTTGTTTTATGTGCTTGTATACGGTTCGGATAATCCTCTCCGACTTAGATTATGACGTTTATCATCCTCACTTTGTCTCGAGCTATGTGCGGACACCTACAGACATTTTTAGACGCCTACAGACTTCAGCTCCTTGAGAATCAACTAATGACCGTGTAGCAGAAGAATTTGACAATCGATCAGTACTTCAAGCAAGTAAAATCACTTTGTTCAAATATTGTTCAGTTAGATTCCGATTCTAGAGTGTTGGATGCAAGGGTGCAAAGAATAATCATCCACGATTTAAGCCTAGAGTACCATGTGCTCATTGCTGCAACACCCGACTGGCCGACTCAACAAATGGTCGGCGTTTCAATAAAAAGTAAAGATGAAGCACTCTTTAGTGAAAGCACCCTAGATGGGAGGTGAATAGGATGTATGCTAATCTAATCCGATATTAATGCCAATTACTAACAAATATATTCTAGAAAGAATGATATATAATGAATTATTTTCAGGGATATGTAAACTAAGGGCAAATAAATATAGAATGATATAAACAAGATAATGGATAAATGAGCAATGCAAATACAAGAAAATAATCATGAAGTTCGGTCCTTCCAACCTACATCTCCACTCCCCACGCCTGGGGAGAATCCACTATCACAATGGGTTTTCAACGTTCACCCAAAACGTTTATACCTCACAATCTCGGTTTTCTAGCTCACCGAAAACTTTCATAACTCACACTCTTGCAATCACACTTTTCACCCTCTAAGTGTTGGTCTCTAACCCGTGTCCTTCCTCAAGTGCTCGGATTTATCACCTCTCCCTAGGATTTACTGCCGACGTCACTCCTCTTGGAACCGACCCCGTCTCTCACCACACACTCCTCTCGGTGTACAAGTGTATTATAAAGTGATCTCACAATATAGGCTCAAATACAATTGTTTGTTCTCTAATACAAGATACAAGGATGAGAACTAAGTGTAAGCTTACTAAATGAATCACACCACCAACCCAATAATACTAAATATGAAATACTTAAGGCTCAAATGGTTGTGTGTGAAAACAATAAACAATAACAAAATCAAACTCAAATTAATCTAGCAAATAAGAATCAAAATGTAAATAAGCTAGATTAAAGAGTTAGAAGAACTTCTCTAAGGAGGCACATGCAAAGAGACGTAGATAGGAAATGAGATTGAACTCCTCAAAACCCAATTGAAATCTTCTCCTCATTGTGAAAACTTCTTTTAGCTTAAACCAAAACACACTTACAAACTTGTAACAAACTTGTGTAAACTCTCTTAAACTTCTATGAGGAAACAAATGCGAGTTGAGGGTTTTTTATAGCCTCTCAAAACTAGCCAAAAACCCACAAAAAGACAAATCTAGAAAAACAGCCATTATAGGCTGAAAACATATGATCAGTCGATTGATAGTATCATCGGTCAACTGATGATACAGTCGTTGGAACAGTAACGACAAATTCTAGAATTTTTGCGTATCTGGTTTTGTAAAATCAATTCAAAGTAGTAAATCAACTCCAAAAATCATGAAATTTTGAGGAAAGTTTCTAGACATGTATAGGAACATGTTAGAGAAAAACTTTATAAAATATCACTTTGTGAGAAATAAATATTTTAAATAGATATTCTAGATTCTAAAAACTATTGAAACACCTGATTTTGTAAAATCAAATTGACATAGTAAATCAACTCCAAAAATAATAAAATTTTAGAAAATGTTTGTAAACATATAATAGAACATGTTAGAAAAATAATTTCTCAAATTGTATTTCCCATTTGTTAAACATAATTTATTTTGTAAACTATTCAAGAATATGAAATTGTCAAAACTTGATTTTGATGAAATTTATTCCAAACAAGTTTTGAAATGCTTTCCAATAGATTAATAGATTTGAGAAAAGATATGAAATAGTATAAACAAGTCTTTAATTAATAAACATATTATTTTGCAAATAAAAATGATTTAACTTGAAAACGATAAACTAAAAACATATATGTGTATAATATTTGAGCTTTAAGCATTAACACACAAAATATAAACCTAAGCTAATATACCCAATATGAAAGATCTTCAATATGCTCGTCTTGGTTGTGGATGAAGCTTGAACTTGTACTTAACTTGAAATACAAAGCTTCATTCCAATATTTCTTCCATCCCCCAATGGATATGATCATATAGGCGCAAGTCCATCCAACCTCCAACATCGTTATTTGTCTAGAATACCTAATAAGAAAATACAAACACTAGACAAATAATATTAGGGATTGTTTGTAAAATATCATCAAAATAAGAAGGCCAACATTTGGTAGCAAGGAGAGAGGCAAATCAAGAGGCGCGAGTAAAGAGGAGCATGAAAAGGTTGGCTTAAGGGGGCATCGAAGATCATCATACACCGGCAGAATACAACAGAGTGAGGAGCATGGTCATCATTGAGCAAGGTGACCTGACAGTAGCTGCTACAACTATGGGGAAAAAGGACACTTCACCAAAGACTGTCGCTAAACAAGAAGACATGTAGAAGGTAATGTTGCAACATCGCACAAATGTCAAGATGAAGAAGTAGAATTGGATGCCCAAGTATCTGTAGCAATCATTGAAAATGTATTAGTTGACAAACAAGAGGTTATTGACATGGCACTAACCTCGATTGTGGAGGAATCTGAGTTCGTACTTACAGTAATTTTAGATCGGGAAGGAATTAGCTACAGTAAAGATTGGATCATCAATTCTGCATGTTCCAATCACATGACAGGAGACAAGGTGAAGTTTGTCAACACGAAGGAGTATAAAGGTGGTCAAAAGGTTGTGATAGCGAATAATTCAAGATTACCTATCAAAGATTGTGCTTTATACTATGCTACAAACCAAATCAGATACAACTATAAGATGTATACCATATACTGGGTATAAAAAAATCTCCTATATGTTTTCCAATTAATAACTTTTAGAAATTATATAGTATTTGGACCATAAGATGTAAAAGTCTATCAAAACTTGAAGCCATCAGGGGAGCCTATCACGGAGGGATGGAAGTTAAAATCTATCTATGTGATGTCCGAAGAATTGACATATGTAGATAAAGCTAGAAAGAATGAGACAGTTGATCTATGGCATGTTCGGCTTAGTCATGTGAGCTATCACAAGATCAAGATCATGATGGAGAAGTCAATGTTGAAGAGACTTCCATGTTTAAATATTCGAGGAGGGACCATATGTGGGGTTTATTAGTACGGTAGGGCACATCAATTATCATACCAAGGGTCATAGTTCAGAGTCAAGGAACCTTTAAAAGTTGTACACTCAGATGTAATCGGTCGAGTAAAGCAAGAATTAGTTGGTGGCATATGCGGTACATGATCACTTTTATCGATGATTACTCGATATATGTCTGAATTTATTTCCTAAGGAGAAATTTGATGCACTTTTAAATTTAATCAATATCGAGAAGAAATCAAAAGAAAACCCAGCAAGACGATTCATTGTTACATACAGACAACGGGGGAGAGTACACATCAAAGGAGTTTTATAACTACCTAAAGCAACACAAGATTCGACAATAGCTAACGTGCCAAATACTTCACATCAGAATGGTGTATCAAAAAGGAAGAATCGTCATCTCACAGAAATTTGCAGAAGCATCATAAGCTGTCTAAAAAAATACTGCAGATAGTTGATCCTCATAAAACATTAAAGATAAAAGTTACAATCTGACGACTTTCACAACAACAGACGAGAGTTACAATTTGATGAGTCTTATATCTTTAGAAGTCAGAGTACAATGATTACAAGATGATGACCTTTGTATTCTGAGAAGACTTAATGCAGAGGTAACACAGAGATTACAAATTGACGCTCTTTGTGTCTCCGAAGCCAAACACGACCCTCGCATTTCAACAGCTAAATGCGGAGGTCAACCCTCGCGTTTCAACAGCTAAACACGGAGGTTAACCCTCATATTTCAACTGCCAAATGTGGAGGTCGACCCTTGTGTTTCAACAACTAAACGCGGAGGTCGACCCTCACATTTCATCAGCCAAACGCAGAGGTCGACCCTCACATTTCATCAGCCAAACGCAGAGGTCGTCCATCATGTTTCAACAACTAAACGCAGAGGTCGACCCTCGCAAAGGTCGATCCTCACGGACTTCGCGTTTGACCATTTCAAATCATTTGAACGATTCTAAAACCGTTCTCCACTTAATGGGGGCGATTAATCCCCATTATGGAGTAAATTAAGGGGTCAGTTACACCCCTTAAACCTTATAAATAGCTGATTTTACAGCTAAAAAAGGGTTAGATTTTGGAAGGTTGGCTTTCTACTCTTAAGATCATATTTAAAGAAGTTCAGCTCAAGTTTAACTTGCCTAGCAAGTTTCTCCCAAAGCAAAGTCAGAGACGACTAAAATTTTATCAAGCGTGGTGCTCGGATCGTCAACAAGATACAAGATTCAAGCTCTCACCACCACCATGAAGGACCCAATATTAAACAAAGGGAAGGATCTCCATTGATCTTTCTCTCTTTTGTAATCGGGAATCTAGTAAAATGATTGTAATACTCTTTCTCTAAGTCAGTTAGAGAGGTTTTTACATTTTGAGAGATTGTAATTTCTTTATCTAAGTTAGTTAAAGAGATTTTATAATTTTCAATTCTCATTTTTTTCCTTTTAAATTTCCCGCAAACAAGCATGCTTCATGCCAAGAACGTGTCAGGACGTTTTTGGGCTGAGTGTATGAAAACTGTGGTGCACATAATTAATCGGTTACCACAACTAAAATTAGAGTTCATGTCACCATTTTAGAAGTTATGGAATACCAACCCAACCGTAAGTCATTTTAGAGTTTTCGGTTATGTATGTTATGTCTTTGTACCTAATCACTTAAGCATCAAGTTTGATAAGAAGACTATAAGGTGTATTTTTGTAGGGTTTGACAGTAAAAGAAAAGGATGGAGATGCTATGATTCCACAACCGAACGGTGCTACATATCAAGGAATGTTGTGTTTGACGAAGCCTTATCTTAGTGGGCTTCACAAGAAGTTACGCTATCAGATTCTAAATATTTTGAGGATCGGCTATAAGAGAAATTGGGGGAGCGAAGTCAAGAAGAAGACTTACGTCAATCATAAAAGACATGATCAGGTTCTTCAACATTCTCAAAGAAAAATAATCCATAGAAGACTGGTATTTATCAGACAACACTAGAAAAAGTGTGCCCAAGCCAGATAGAGGATGTCGAAGAAGAACCAGTAGAGCAACTTTAAAGATCAACCAGACCCAAAAAGCTGAATCCTGAGTATGCTAATGTTACCATTATGGAAGATGTTAAGTAGGCATCTAGTTTTGAGGAAGCATATGAAATTGCTGAATAGAGATAAGCAATAGAGGAAAAAAGTTAGGGTCTGCAATAGAACAAAACTTGGGAGTTGATGTTGAAGCCCAAAGATGTCAAACCTATCTCCTATAAATGGGTTTTCAAGATCAAGACTCAATCGAACAGGTCGATGAGAGATACAAAGCATACTTAGTAGCTCGAGGACTCTCTCAATAGTATGGACTAAATAGGGAACTTCGTTTGTATTAATAAGAAGGCTTAATACAAACTAATCAATCGAAATTATAACAGAAGCGGAGGGAATGCCCTCCTTGTTTAGTGTGGGGACTTTCGGTAGCTACAGGATGCTTCGCTCTATGCTCGTGCCGAGTTTGCTTCCCTTGGACGGTTCAACCGAAGTTGCTGGAGAGCTTCAGTACATAGTAGAAGCTCAGGTTGATGGAGTTCGAGTCTCCGAGTTCGGCGGCGATCAGGGCCCGGAACTGAGAGGAGATGCTACGGTGCAAAGGTTATGCAAAGAGCTTGTCGTCGACTCTTGTGGGAGTCGAGAGCTAGTGGTTCAATTAGCTGATTCAACGATGAGCGAATCGCTGGATGGCTGAGAAATAGCTGAACTTCTTCTTCGTAGTTGGCAGAAGTTCTGAACCAGTGAGCTGATCAACCCTTGAACCCCTTATTTGTGGCTGGAAGAAGTTCTTAAATGGTGGAGAGACGGCGTGGTCACTCCTTGAATCATGGAATGTGACCATGTACTGTCAAGAGATGTTTTGCTCCCATCTGTACTACGAACGGTCATTCGATGGGGTGTGTTTCACGTCATGTCACGTAGGAGTGGGAAGGCCCATCCTCGTATATGAGACAGCGGCTGCCTACTACGTAGATCTGGCTAGCCTACTGTGTGCCGGCGGATCCAGCTCTTGACTTGGACCGTTGAGCCGAGTCGCATTTATGAGCGCGCAGGTTGATTTGGCGCCTGTCCGATCACTTGTACTATGAGCAGCCATTCGACGAGCCTGGAGTACTGTGCATTCTCCCTTCAGGTCGAAAGAGGTGGGAAAGCGGGTTCCCAGTACTCGAGTGGGTTTGGACAGCTTGCCGAATACCGGCGGATCTAGCTCTTGACTCGGACGGACGAGGTGAGCTGCATTTATGAGTGCTCAGGTTGACTCGACACCTACCCGATCACTCGTACTATGAATGGCCGCTCGACGGGCCTGGAGTACCGTGCCCTCTCTCTTCAGGTCGAGAGAGGTGGGAAAGCCCGCCTCAGCACGTGGGGTAGCAGATACCTAGCTATACTGGCGGCCTTGAGGTTTGCTGGCGAATTCAACTTCAGACTCGGTCAGGCGAGTTGTGTCAAAAGGTGAATTCCCATGGCTTAGGCGAATTGTATGAGCGACTTCTCCTTGCAGGTGAATTTCTTGCAAGCTCACGAAGTTATTTTTTTACCGTCTACACAAACTAAGAAAAACTCTCTATGGATTGAAGAAAGCTCCGAGAGTTTGGTACGATAAGATTAGTGAGTTCTTAATTCAAAATAGATAATTTCTTGATCTTACTGATTCTAGTTTATTTGTCAAACAAATTGGTAATAGACTAACAATTGTATTGGTATATGTGGATGACTTAATTCTTAATCGGAGACGATGAAGCGAAAATCCAGAGAACAAAGACAAATTTCTCGATTGGGTCTCAAATGTAGTAGTTTGGAGATCTCAAGCATTTCTTCAAAATGGAGGTCGACCAAAGGAAGAATGAATTATTCCTTTGTCAAGAAAAGTATGCGAAGGACATGTTGCTCAAGTACAGGATGTTCAACTGTAAGTCAATCTCAATACCGATGGAGACAAATCTGAGACTGTGTGCACATGAAGGAAAAGATTTGAATGATCTAACTATGTATCAATAACTAGTTGGAAGCTTGATCTATCTGACAATAACAGGACCAGATATTTTATTTACGATTGGTGTGATGAGCCGATACATGCAAAAGTCAAAGAAGTCTCACTTAGAAGCAATCCAAATAATCCTAAGGTACGTCAAGGGTACAATTAACTATGATTTCATGTATAAGAAAGGAGAAGAATGTAAGGTCTATGGCTAGTGTAATGCTGACTATGTTTGATACGGGTGTATCTTCTCTTCGGAAAAAACGATCCTCATGGGAGCTTGAGGATAGGTGATTCTCATGATATCTTGAGAATAGAGGTGTGGTTGGAGCCATAGAGGACGGCGAAAGAAGTCAGAAGGAGTGAAACGCAAAAGATCAGGAAAACAGGGTCGGGTTCTGGCCGGTCGACCGCGGCACCCATGCCGGTCGACCGGAGAAACCTGCACAAGGCAGGGTTTGCAGAAGCGCTCTGGCCGGTCGACCGGACCAGGATTGGCGGGCGACCCGGGCGCGATATTTGGCTTTTCCTGGTTCGTTTTAGATTCTGTTTTGACAGGAATTCCTGATCCTTTTTGGACTTGTTTATTTACAAGATTACCACCACGTTGTAAACCCTATAAATAGGGATTGTTTAAGGTTCTAAATAAGGAGGTTAGAGGCCAAGATGTAGTCCTAAAGAGTTTTAGGTCTAAGTGAAATCCTGATCAAAAGGATTAGGGTTTAGATTGTAATCAGATCTCAGAGAGAAGTGATCAAGAGAAATTCTAATAATTGTATTAGGGTTTAGAGAGAGAGTTAAGAGGTTGTTCTCGGTTCTAGTGAGATTGTGAGGGAGAGATTGTAATCTTTTGTTCTTCATAATCTAGAGAAGGTATTTTCCTTCGCCTTATACTGAATTGTTCTTGTGTTTGGTCATCCTCTTCTCAACCCACCTTTTGGTAATTCCACGACCAAAGGGTGCTCGCACAGCGACTCGTATCAATGCTGGAGATCATGATACTTGGAGGTCTGCTACTGGATACGTGTTTAGTCTCGATTCAGCAGCTATATCTTAGTGTAGCAAAAGACAGTCAACGGGGTCACTATCAACTACAGAGACAGAGTTCAGATTAGTAGCAATGGCAGCTCAGTAAAGCATGTAGCCTTTTCAGTTAATGAGGGATCTACATCAATCCACAAACTACTTAGTAGCTTTACATTGCGATAATCAGTCTGCAATACGATTAGCAGATAATCTAGTTTTTTATACTAGGACGAAGCATATCAAAGTACATTGTCACTTTTTATGAGAGAAAGTGTTTTAGGAAGAGATTGTAATGAAGCCGATTACGACAAACGAACAAATAGCTGATATATTCACCAAATCACAAAGTTCTTCAAAGTTTACGAAATTTCAAAGTTAACTTGGGCTTGTGGATAGAGAGTTGCTACTGAGGTGGAGTGTTAAAGTCTACATCTATCTACCTTA
>NC_033798.1:73734608-73786615 GCF_001876935.1 Asparagus officinalis | reverse complement strand
ACGAGCCACAAGATCCACCAGCCATTATTGTAGCAAAATTATAGTAACCTAGTTTCTACAGTGTCCACCTACAGTAATATCACCTATAAATAACCTCCCAAAGCCTTCAGTTGATATCATTCTAGAAGCAAGAAAAAGAAAGAGAGAGAAAGATAGAGAAATAAAGTGGGAGAAAAAAATAATGAATGATTGTAAAAGAGTGTAGTAGCTTATAATAAAAAGAGTGTTTGCATTGAAGAAAGGGAAAAATGCTTCCAGCCCCCAAAACACAAGAAAACGTGCTCCCCCCCCCCCCCACTTTTTTTAATGGGTGCTTTGCCCCCAAAATGATCCGTGATTTTCTTCCAGCCCCTAAAACGAATCCCCAGGCACTCCGTTTAAACCCCTCACGAAATGCCCAAAATACCCATACATAGCCTGTAACCATCACCCTCTCACGTCGAAAACATAGCGTTTCGACTGTAGGTATTAAATGGTGATTAGAATGCTATTTTTTAGGGGGGGGGGATTCTCATTTCCCTTCAAAATTATCACCAGATATATTCCCTTTCCCGTTGTAATAAAATCACTGAGTTCCTCCCCATTCTATTACCCCAACTAATCTGTTCCTTCCACTTAATTCTCTTCAATAAAAGCCTCTTCGATTATTCAACTACTTCCTGTAATAAAATAACGGATGATCTCTTCTATGCGTGGTAATGAAGGCAAAAAGCAACAAAGATGGTGACGGTGTATTCGTCGTTATCAAAGAGAATACAGAAATAATCAGCTTGAAATATCAAGTGTCGGAAAGGCTTAAAATACTAATGTAATCTCTTTCACTGAAGTTCATATGCGAAAGGAAAAAGAAATTCAGTATTTCAATTGACAATGACGATGACTTAAATTTGATATTCGAGTATTGTCGGCGTAATGGATTTACAGACACGAATTTGTATGCTACCTCCGCTGGGGAATTCTCAACTTCACAAAACACGCAAACTACATCGAAAAATGCGTAGGAATTACACTCCAGATTTCCTTATGAGTTTACTGATAGGTTTTGCCATTAGTTGTTAACTTTATGCATTGGTTGCTTAGGTAATGAGTTGGTTGTCAAGGTTAGGTTAATGACTGGTGGTTAAGGTTATTTGTTCACTGTTACGTATACTAGTTGGTTGCTATGATAAGGTGTTTGATGTTATGTATATGCGTTTGTTGTTAAGATCACGAGTCTGTCCTTAAATATAAGGGTTAGTTGTCAAGGATATGTGTTGGTTGTTACGTTTATGAGTTTGTTGTTAAGGTTATCAGTTCATTGCTGAGGCTATGTATTTTTATTACTACTTCAG
Organism: Asparagus officinalis; assembly: GCF_001876935.1. Lineage (NCBI taxonomy): Eukaryota > Viridiplantae > Streptophyta > Magnoliopsida > Asparagales > Asparagaceae > Asparagus > Asparagus officinalis. The sequence continues at coordinate 73,785,284 of NC_033798.1, read as the reverse complement.
GACAATACCGACAGAAAATTCACGATACGCAAATACCACGTTCACCCAAACCTGTAATGATGAGCGTATTCCTAATGATAACCCCACCGGCGACTCGATCATGCTGCTAGAAGACATGCTTAACCACCAAACAAAGATCCCAACTGAGTGGCACACCTCCATATATGAAGTTGGTCAGAAATTTGATAGTGCTGCTGAAGTTAGATTAGCACTTTAATACTATTCAATTGCTAAATTGTTCGAGTGTGATTTTTATCATAATGAACAAAGGCGCATAAGAGTCTATTGCTAAATGGTTACCCTTGGATGTTGTTTGCTTCCCCGTTCAGAAATTCGTCTATTATGTCCATAAAGAATTTTGAATCTACCCACACCTGCGGTCAATATGGAGTAAATGCTGGCAACTCAAGGGAATCAAGAAAGTTCATTGCTAGCCAAATACAAGTTGTTTTGAAGGTTAGGCCAGATCTTCTGTAGTTGATATCAAGAACAACATGCTCTCTAATTTTGGTATCAAGATTAACTACAGTAAAGCATGGTGGGGGTAAGGAGACAGCTCAACATGACATGTTCGGTGACGATGATAAGGCTTACGATTCACTGAGATGGTACGTTCTTTTTTATTCTTCTGAAATCACTCTTACGTTTTGGTTGCTAACTATACGTATTAGTTGTTAAAGTTATCGGTTCGTCGTTAAGTATACGTGTTGGTTGTTAAGTTTGAAGATTAGTTGTTATGGTTATGAATCTATTGCTAAATTTACTGCTTTGTTGTTATATTCATGTAGATATGAATCCATGGTGCATGCAACTAATCCAGGGAGTCATGTTGTTATTGATGTTGATGATGGGAGGTTCAGGCAATTGTTCATTAGTTATAATGCCTGTATTGAAGGGTTCATTGCTGGGTGCATGCCTCTATTATTTTTGGATGGAACATTTATTAAAGATCGTTACAGAGGCATACTACTTAATGCCACTGGGTATGACGGAAACCAAGGAATATTTCCCCTTGCTTATTGCGTATGCGACAGGAGAATGAGGTTAACTGGAAATGGTTCTTACAAGGATTGTGGATGTTACTGTATGATAGAGAAAATCCTTACCAACCTCCACATCGACTGATAATGATTTTCGACGCCGACAAGGGTATTAGTCAGCAGTCGAGGAATTCTTTTCATATGCATTCCATTCAAGGTGTGTTCTGCATCTAATCGAGAATTTCAAAAAGAAGATGAAGGATTTTGGGCGCAAGGCAAATATCACCACTACGTTGGGCGAGCTATTACAATCTGCGGCTTATAAGTTCACAATTTCTGAATGGGATGATGACATGAAAGAATTGGCAGCGATCGATTATAGGGCTTACGTCACTGCAATGAAATACTCCCCGGAGAGATGGGTAAATGTGCATTTTCCTAGTATAAGGTAAGATAGCTTGGTTTCAATGTTATTTTATTACAACACCGTTATAGTTGTTTAGGTTAGAGTTGGCCTACAGTTTTCTGTTAAAGTTAGATTTTTATTGTTATGGTTAGAATTATTCTGCTAGGGTTTTGTTGTTAAGTTTAGAATTTTATTGTTAAGGTTAGGACTTTAATGTTTAGGTTATGATTTTATTGTTAATGTTAGTATTTTGTTGTTAAGGTATGACCATGTTACTTCAAACGTTGCTGAGTCCTTCAATAGCTGGATAAGAAAGGCACGATTGTTACGAATCTTACCTTTGGTTGAGACCATATGGAAGCAAATAATGGAGCGCATGCATGAAAGGAGGCTAGTGGGTCAGAAATGGTCTGGATACTTATGCTCGGAAGCGGAGATGGTGTTGTGTGATAATATTCAGCATGGTAGCTGCTTGGCGATTAAACATTCGACGGAAGATATTATGGAGGTCGAGTCCAATAAAACTTATCATGTAGATTTGAAGAATCGGGCATGTTCTTGCAGGTCCTGGGACATCACTCGCATTCCTTGCAAACATGCGTGCACTGTAATTACATAGATGGGATGAGAAATTTATCAATATTGTGATTGTTACATGATTGTTGACGCATTCAGAGCAAGTTATGCACCTATTATCTTTTCCATTCCAGATTACGAGAAGTACTTTGTACCACCAGAAGAGCGAGTGTTGAAGCCTCCTCTCACCAAAAAAAGACGTGGCGGATCATGCACTAGACGAATAAACAACAGGTCGCTGAACACCCATCTTGTTAAGTGCTCTCGATGCAACATGGAGGGTCACAATCTTGCAACCTGTAATGAGCCTATATAGTTTAGCGTTTTATTGTCATATATATGGATTTGTTGTCCTGTATATCGTTACAAGTGATAAGGTCATGGCTTGGCTGTTAAGGTTACTATTTGATTGTTAAGTTTATAACTTGTTTGTTGAAGTTTTGACTTGGTTGTTAAGTTTATCGATTGAATGTTAAGTTTATTGTTATCCACTTGCACTTGGCTGTCAGTGTTACCAATTGTTAAATCCTCCTCTCACCAAAAAAAAGATTGGGAAGATCATGTACTAGACGAGTTTGTTTTGTTAAAAATAGGTCGCTGGACACCCGTCCTGTTAAGGGCTCTCGACACAACATAGAGGGTCACAATCGTCAAAATTACATACAAACCTATATAGTTTAGCGTTTTTATTGTTAAGTCTATGGAGTGGTTGATAAGAATACTGTTTGGCTGTTATGTTTATAGAATTTTGTCAAGGATATCGTTAAAATTGTTAAGTTTATTACTTGGTTGTTAAGGTTATTATTTGGTTATCAAGTTTATCACTTTAATATTAATGTTACTATTATTCACTTGCACTTGGCTGACAAGGTTACCGAGATATTTTTGATTTGACTGCATTCAATGTATTTCATAGTTCCCAAGACAGTAGAGTTATCTCACCATCCTTCGGCTTGTTCCAATACAGAACCAGCCTATAACCTTTCTCCTCACATTTATATCTTTTTTATCTTCCCATCACCGCCACTCTATTTATCCTCACTATTTTCTCGATCATTCTAAGATCATGGCTAGCCCTCACGCTGATGAAGACATTTTCAATATTTATGGGTTCTGACCATATAATAGTATCAACCTTTTTTGAATATTATTACCCTTATCTATTCCCCATTGTTATTTTCTCTAAGTTCCATCAGTTGGGCGTGAATATAAATGGCTTTCTCCAAAGAGTTTCCCGTGAACTTACCAAGCTACTGGAAAGCTCTTTGGTGAAAGCCATTTGTGTTTAGGCACAGCTGATGGAACTTAGAGAAATGACAGTGGGGAATAGCTAACGTTATTAGGATTCAAATGGTTGATGCTATTATACATCAGAATCCAAGAAATCTCTGTTGTAATAGTGAAGTCACTTGGGCAGGCAGGCTTATGGGTTTGTTGTTGATGTTAGGGTATTGTTGTTACGCTTATGGGTTTATTGTTAACCTTAACGTTGTATAGTAAAGTTTATGGATTAGTTGTCAAGGTTACAGATTGCATGTCATGGTTAGCGCTGGGTTGTTATTTCACGTTTCGTTGATAAGGTTATGTCTTGGATTGGTTGTTAAGGTTAGCACCGGGTTGTTAATTCACGCTAATTAACGTTAATATAGTTTAATGTGTAACTTGTAACGAGCCTATATAGTTTACCGTTTTATTATCATGTATATGGATTTGTTGTCAAGTATATCGTTAGAAGTGTTAAGGTCATGACTGGGCTGTTAAGGTTACTATTTGGTTGTTAGGTTTATCGATTGAATGTTATGTTTACTGTTATTCACTTGTGCTTGGTTGTCACGATCACCGAGATATATTTTATGCTACTGCATTTAATGTATTTCCTAGTTCCCAAGGAGGAGAGTTAAAGATAACATGAACTTCTACCTATCCCCACATCCCACGCGGCAACATCACCATCCCTTTGCCTGTTCAACCACATGATAGGTATGATAACCTTTCAGTGCAATCTTTCCTCGATCTCCCCATCGTCGACTCTCTATTGACCCTCCCTCCTTTATATGTAAATCCCAAGATTTTACCCTCTCCCAAAACCTTCAAGTTCTCCTGTCGCCATTAACCAGAAGATCAATGCTAGTCCTCACGCCGATGAAGGACATGGTGATAAGGATGCACGCTGATGAAGATCTTTGATATCCCTCACGCTGATGAAGACGTTATCCACATTGTCTTTGCTCTTAGTTCCATGAGCTGTGGGTGAATATATGTGGCTTTTTCCAAAGAGTTTGTACATTAACACCTAGTTATGATTCAAAAGTGCAGTGAATACAATCAAGTCAGATGGGTCATGCGTGAATCACATGGGAAGGCATGCATATGCTGGTGGAGATAGTCCTCTGGCTTACGTTAAAACTGTATATATACAGTTTTAACGTAAGCTAGAGGACTATCTCCACCAGCATATGCCTGCCTTCCCATGTGATTCACGCATGACCCATCTGAATTGATTGTATTCCACACACTTATGAATCTTAATTGTCTTGTTATTATACAAGCTCATTGAAGGGAGTCAGTTATATTCACCCACGGTTATGGAACTTAGAGCAGAGATAATGGTTGTACATGCAGCTGTCATCGTGTTGTTGAGCTTAGAGATTTGTTGTTTAGTTTACGGGGTTGTTGGTAAGCTTATTTGTTTGTTGTTAAGGTTGTAGTATGATTGTAAAGAAAATCATTGCCCGATACAAGGTTGTTTTGTTAAGTTTATCGTTTTATTGTTAAGATTATGGACTGGCTGTCAAGTTTATTGACTGGTTGTTAATCTTATGGATTTATTGTTACGTTTGGCATTTTATTGTTAAGCTTATGGAATGGTTGTCAAGTTTACTCTTGGTTGTCAATGTTTGGCGTTGTAATGTAAGCTTATGGTTATGTTCGCCCTTGGTTGTCAAAGTTTTGGTCTGACATTAAATGTATATGGCAGTTTGATTTACGGAAGTAAATGTATACTCGTAGTTTTGATCTGAGAGACTATCGTTTGTCTATTGTTTATTGACTGGTTGTTAATCTTATGGATTTATTGTTACGTTTGGCATTTTATTGTTAAGCTTATGGAATGGTTGTCAAGTTTACTCTTGGTTGTCAATGTTTGGCGTTGTAATGTAAGCTTATGGTTATGTTCGCCCTTGGTTGTCAAAGTTTTGGTCTGACATTAAATGTATATGGCAGTTTGATTTACGGAAGTAAATGTATACTCGTAGTTTTGATCTGAGAGACTATCGTTTGTCTATTACTATCAAGATTATGTACTGGTTGTCAGGCTTTTTAATTTATTGTGAAGTTTGGCGTTGTATTGTTAAGCTTATGGATTGGTTGTCAAGTTTAGTGCTTTGTTTAGCTTATGGATTGGTTGCTAAGTTTAGCACTTTGTTGTTAAGCTTATGGATTGGTTGCTAAGTTTAGCGCTTTGTTGTTAAGCTTAGCCTTTTGGGTGAATGTATACCCGTAGCTTTGGCCTGACATTAAATGTATACGACAGTTTGATTTGTGAAAGTAAATGTATTATTAAACTTATGGATTGGTTGCTAAGTTTAGCGCTTTGTTGTTAAGCTTATGCAATGGTTGTTAAGTTTAAAGCTTTGTTGTTAAGCTTATGGATTGGTTGCTAAGTTTAGAGCTTTGTTGTTAAGCTTAGCCTTTTGGGTGAATGTATACCTGTAGTTTTGGCCTAATATTAAATGTATACGATAGTTTGATTTGCGGAAGTAAATGTATACCCGTAGTTTTGATCTGAGAGACTATCACTTGTCTGTTACCATCAAGGTTATGTGCTGGTTGTCAAGCTTTTTGATTTATTGTCAATGTTTGGCATTGTATTGTTAAGCTTATGGATTGGTTGCTAAGTTTAGCGCTTCGTTGTTAAGCTTATGGAATGGTTATCAAGTTTAGATCTTTGTTGTTAAGCTTATGGATTGGTTGCTAAGTTTTGCATTTTGTTGTTAAGCTTATGGAATGCTTGTCAAGTTTAGCTCTTTAGTTGCCAAGGTAATCAACAGAAAATTTTTGATTTCTCTCTACATTAAATGCATTCCATAGTAGCGTATGTTCCCAAGATAGGCAATATTATCACCTGGCTCCTCGCTATTCGCAGCTACCACGCATCAATTACCCCCGTCCCTTCGCCTGTTCAATGACAAGACCATATGACGCAGCCTTCAATCTTCCCATCACCGCCATTCTCTATGTCAGGTTTGCGAACAAGCTTAAAACCCTTCTCTCCTAATCCCAGCCTCATATCAACTACACTCCCTTCGTTTTCTAAACCAGAAGATCATGTCTCACAATGATAGCGTCTATATCCATTGCAATGGCTCGGGGTATATCTCCCGGGATTGCCCTCATGGTCTGAGAGCAAGCGCCTCTCCACGGTTGTTCCCCATGCCAGATAACATCACCAGCAATATTCAGGAGCTTACTACCTTCGCCATCTTCACTCCTGAGCTGGGTCTGCCATCTTTGGAGGAGCTCAGAGAGATACTAGGGTATCACTTCAATGTCTAGGATTGGACCTATGATATCAAGCGAGTATCTGCAAATAGCTTCATGGTTAAATTCCCTTCTGATGAACTACTAGATCAAGTCATCGAGCTCAGCCCGGTAAATTTTGGGTCCTTCGTGGGCAGATTCAGGCTTTGGAGGGAGGACCTCAGGCTAAGAACATTGCCCAACCCCATGTATACGTGGGTCTGCCTCTTCAATCTCCCTTACCACCTCTGGGAGTGGGAGTTCCTCCAATCACGTTCGAGGATATCGGCCAATTCGTGCACTGCTCCGCTGACGTCACCACGAAAAAAAACTTCAAAGACTGCAGGGTGCTGCTAGAGATCAGGGAATATTCGGATGTCCCTAAGAGGATTAGGTTTCGTTACACCTCTCCTATGGACTAAAGCCTGATGGAAGGTTTCGTCATCACTTAGGTTGTAGGTCGAGACTGGGAGCATCAGACGAACAATGAGGCTGGTCCCATCGACATATCTTGACCAACCTCAAAGTCAGTGTATGCAGCCTCCCCGCACCGACCCGGAATTGATTGAAGTGACTTAGGACGGCAGGCAAATGATAGTGGTGAAAGAGCTCTGGCAGTGATTTCTCTAGGCTCAAGGTGTTGGGGGGTCTACCCTTCATCGCGACAGGGGTTTCTCCCACGATTGCGCTTCGAGCAAGGGGAGCGGGGGAGGAGCAGTCGGCCCCTAGGTTATCATCAATTGTAAATTCCCTTATGTTTTGCTTAACTTGATCATGATATGTGTTGTTAACAACATATTAATTTATGATACACTTTTTGGAATGATTATACTCTTGTTAACTGTAAATATCCATGGGTTTGATGTTAAGCTTAGGGGTTGGTTGTTAAGGTTTTGTGTTTGTTGTTAACCTCGTGGGTTTGCTGTTAAGGTTACCCTTTGGGTGCGTGATGTTAAGCTTTGGGCTTATTTTGCGTTGTGTTGTTGAGCTTATCAGGCCTTGGTTGTTAGGGTTACGGGGTTGCTATTCCATTTTAGCCTTTTGGCTTGACGTTTGTTGATAAGGTTACGGTTTTGTTGTTGAACTCGTGGGTTTGTTGTTAATATTACCCCTTGGCGGTGTGTTATTAAGGTTGGGCTTATTTTGCGTTTTGTTGTTGAACTTATAGTTCTTTGGTTTTTTGTTGTTGAATTCTTGGGTTTGTTGTTAAGGTTACAGATTGAGTTTTAATTTTAATCTTTGACAACCACAAGCTAAACTTAACAAACAATCCATAAACTTAACAATACAACGCCAAACATAACAATAAATCGATAAGATTGACAACCAGACCATAAACTTGATAGCAATTTTATAAGCTTGACAATAAATCATAAACTTAACAATAAATCAATAAACTTGGTAACCAGTACACAACTTTGATCACACAGCCACGCGATAATCTTTCACGATAGAAATAAACATAGTCATTAACAACCTCGTTTTAGGCAATCGTTTACTTTACTAAAGCCATGACATTTAACAACAAACAAATAAGCTTAGCAACAACCCCGTAAACTTAACAACAAATATATTTAAGTGATCGTGACAACCAATTTTAAGTTAAAAATAGTAAACTTAACATTCACGTTCGTGGCTTGCAGTTGAGTTTGTTGTTATGCTTAAGGGTTTGTTGTTAAGATTACGGGTTTGTTGTTAAACTCATGGGTTTGCTGTTAAGGTTACCGATTGGAGGTGTGTTGTTAAGGTTGGGCTTATTTTCACGTTGTGTTATTGCTATGCTTAGGGGTTTGTTGTTAGGGTTACTCGTTTGTTGATGACCTCGTGGGTTTGTTGTAATGTTACGACTTTTCTGTCAATGTTATGGGTTTGCTGTCAAGTTTTATGGATTGGGGTCAATGTTATAGGATTGCACAGAAAGTTTCTGGATTTGTTGATCAGCTTAAATCTTTACGATGTTAACCTTTATATTTATAATATTTATATGTATATTGTTATTTACAAAGAATTGTAATATATCATTTACAAAAAATCTGCATCTCAACGTCATCATCGTCAAGTTTTCCCGTATCTTCTTTCCTCTTCCTAACTTCAATCAGTAAATATGCTGCTAGCTTCGCACGTACTACCCATGTGTTATGCTCTACAGGTGTGACGTGCAGGACATCTCTACCTTCAATAATAGCTTTTACGAACTGGTAGACGTAGATCCCACAGTCATACATGCACACAAAAACAATCCTCCATTGAGACCACTGTTGCTTTCAAATAAAACATAACAATAAACTCGTAACCTTAACAACCAGTTTCCAATATTGAATTCCAACAAGGGTTCCGGAAAACTTACGATCCCTTTTGTTCCTCGCATGGAACTTTGATTGGGTCGAATACGTTGCGCAATTGGTTCTCATCGAAGCCAGCTTTAATGTAGTTGAAGGCTTTGACAATATTGAGTACATGTTCCTAATGTCCAGATCTCTCATTCAATGAGTCGTAATGCCTGACAATATCATTTTCGACATCAAACTCCAGTAGATGCCAATGACCCCCCTGGACAATGGGAACTAAGAGGTTAGTACACCCTGCATCGACCAAGTGTTTGATGTAGATCTGGTACATTTCTTGGTATTCTAGTTTCGCCACATGTATCTGGTGTTGCAATAAAGAATTAACCCTATCAGGTTCCTTTTAACATAGATTCTGATAGATAGGTAGGAGTATGCCACTCTAGACATAAACTTACACTAAACCAAACAGGGACTACCCCAAAATTTTTACTGGACGACTCTCTCTGACTTTCACGCACTAAATCTAGCAGCGTATGAACAAGCTATAATAAGTTGACAACAAGTAATTAATAATAGTATTGTTAAATATGCTAATCAATAATTACCCTATAATAAGTTGACAACAAGTAATTAATAATAGTATTGTTAAATATGCTAATCAATAATTACCAATCGAAAATCTTACTGCATTAGTATTGTTAAATATGCTAATCAATAATTACCAATCGAAAATCTTACTGCATCATCCAGTCGACCACCACGTAATATATTGAGAATCTCAAGCTGAGTAATAGACCCCACTGGTCCTATGTACGCTTTAATAACACTGCAAACAGGGACAAAACAAAAACTATAGTTAGCAACTAACAATTAACAGTAAGAACAAACCAATAAACTTAACAACAAACCCGTAACTTTAACAACAAATCAATAACCATAGCACAAAAACCTGTAACCTTAACAACAAACCCGTAACCTTAATATCAAACCCGTAACCTTAACAACAAACCCGTAACCTTAACATCAAACCTGTAACCTTAACATCAAGCCCGTAACCTTAACATCAGACCCATAACCTTAACAACAAATCAATAAGCATAACAAAAATCCTGTAACCTAAACAACAAACCCGTAACCTTAACATCAAACTCATAACCTTAACAACAGACCCATAACCTTAACAACAAATCAATAACCATAACAAAAAAATCGTAACCTTAACAATAATCTCGTAACCTTAACATCAAACCTATAACCTTAACATCAAACCCGTAACCTTATTAACATAGGAGGAACCCTAACAACTAATTGATAACCTTAAAAGCGAAGCTATAAAAACTTGTGATATGAGGTAAATACTTACTTATTACATCTACAAATACAAAAATAGTTGAGAGTTTTTTTCTCCTCTTCCGTCAGCAACGCGGAAACATCTGCTGACACCTTATAATTATGTACAAATGTGTCCTTACCACCCAAAAACTTGACGATGAAGCCTCCTGGAAAGGGAATCCTCTCGTTCAGCTTATTCCTGTACATTTCTTCTTCTGAACTCATAGGGGAACTCATGTATTTTTTCCAGATAGAGTGTGGGTCACTTTGTAGCCGAACAGGTACCAACTCTGCTACCTTTTCCTACACCTGCTCTTCCTCCTCCTCAGCCACTTATACTATAGCCTTATCCCCTGTGATGTCTTTTTCTTTCTTCTTCTTCCCTTCAGTGTAAGGGGTGACTACTCACTTGGAAGGCTTCACCGCTCTCTGCATCTCTTCCCTTTAAGGGGTGCAACAGCAGACACCTTCACGCATGCCCCCTTTGCACCCCTCTTTCTCTTATTCAAAGCTCTTGAAAACTTAATAGGAGCATCTTCATCCTCAGTTGATGTGTCAGGTACTGGTGCAGGGGCATCCTCTGATTGCTTTATTTCCCTCCCAATGTCCTCTTAGAGTGTTTGTTTCTAAACAATCCATTCGAAGTATAAATATTGAGAAAACTTAGCCTCATCTATCTAAACTTAACAATCAATCTGTAACCCTAACAACTGATTCCTAAACATTTGGTAAAAAAGTTGCTAACCTATACAAGTTTGCATCTCCGTATCATGTCCTATTGTACAGACATCATCCACCAGCATTATTTCCCTTCTAATGTTCTCGCGTTGAGTGCTTGTTTCTAAAAATATTCAGAGTATAAATAATCAAAAACTTAACAACCAATACGTAGACATAACAACCAACTGTTTCTAAAAATATTCAGAGTATAAATAATCAAAAACTTAACAACCAATACGTAGACATAACAACCAACCTCTAACGTATAGTGCAAAAGCGAGCTTACATGTACAAGTTAGCAGCTCCTTCGCTGGCGGGGACACCTTCTCTCCCTCATTTATTTTTTCTTCAAAAGCCGTATCAATGTGATGGTTCTCTAGTGGAGGTACTTCTCCTGGCAAAGCATCTTCACTCTCCTTATTGATATCAAAAAAAAATGATGGTGGAGAGGCTCTCTCTGTTGGAGGGTCCTCGCTCTCCTTATTAGCTTCATCAAATAATGATTGATTAACATCCCCCTCGTACTGTATATCAATGTCACCCATAGTGCGTGAAGTGTCTAATTCAAAAAAATAAACAAATGAGCTTATGTACTTCATTGTCAAAAAACATAGCACTAGTTATATAACCTTAACAACTAACCCAGATACTTAACAATCAATCTCTAACCTTGGCAATAAATCTGTAACCTTAACATTAGATCCGTAAAATTAACAATAAATTCTTAACCTTAACAAAAAAATCTATACACTTAATAATCAATCTTTAAACATAACACACAAACGTTAACAAACAATTCTGTGGACGTAATTGCAAGCCACATCTAACCTGTACAAGTTTGCAGCTCCATCAATGAGCCGGACACCAATTCTGTAGGCCTCTTATCCTTATATACAGAGAGGGTTCTGGTGCTTCGCTTAGTGTCTCTCTAGCCTTCTATTTTGAGCTGACAACTTAGCCACTTTTAAAGAAAGAGCACTTATCTTTACACGGTTGACAGCAATCATATCCTTGAATTTATTCTCGTTATCGCGACGTAATACTTGGTTCATTGATGCAATGCTCTTCCAGTAGACCACTTGCTAAGGCCATTCTATTTTCTCAACTGCCTCATTTGGCTGCTCGACGTCTTCATCAATATCCTGTGGCATCACCTATGCAATGGATAGATAGAGTATTATTAAAAGGATTAATTAATTAAAAAATAAATAAAATTCACAACTGCTAAATTCTTACATCTGCATCAATTGGGATGTCATCTTTTGCTCCCCTCTTCTTCTTGTGAAGGTGTCTTGGGTCACGCGTCCTGCCGGCGTCTACTGCAGTCGGTCCATTAATCCTCCTCTTCTCTCTCTCTCTCTCTCTCTCCCTCCCCCCCTCTCTTCTCTCTCTCTCTCCCTCCCTCTCTCTCTCTCTCTCTCTCTCTCTCTCATCTTTTCTTTCTCTTTCCCCTGCTCCATCCCCCACAAACCTCCCTCGATTCTTTGAAATTGGCCATGTTGCTGTGGAAGCTTTATCATAGCTTTGCTTGCTTTAGCAACAACAGTGGTCAATCTCAAAGAACCAGCAACCTCTCCAAGTCTCACCCAATTTATGAGGGGAGGCCTCACCGTACATCCAACTGCTGGCTTCTTGATGCCAGTAAGTTCATAGTACCACAACTGCACATTAGAGAAATAACAACTTAATAAACACATTTATCCTTAACAATTAATAAGTAACCCTAACAATAAAAATGTAACATTAACAACCAAACCGTAACATTAACAAATAAAGCGTAACCTTAACAACCAAACTGTAACATTAACAACTAAATCCTAACATTCACAATCAATAATAAAAGACATGATTACTTACACAAACTAGCGGGGTACACCCTTGCAGATATAAGGTCGTCTTCCCTGGCTCAGGACCCTTCAATGCCCTCTCTATCGCGTCAGATGTCTCACTGAATATATAGGTCCCCCAAACAGTGTTATTGACCTGTTCGATGCTGTCGACGTACTTGAATAAATGCTTACGAACGCCAGAAACACTGCTTGGACACCAAATCATGCTCAGCTGGTAGAGGATCTATAGCAGGACAAAGTCCTTTACATCTCGGCGATCAGCCGATAGTACCAGCTTCAAGAGCAATTGCTCCACATTGCGTCTGGTGGGGCCTCCTTTGGGGGGAGCTATATTGCTAGCACTCTCGGCCTCAGGTTTGTTAAAAAACCTAGACCAAATCCTATTTTTCCTATTCCGGTTGTGGTCAACAAGAAGCCCCTCATTAGAGAACCATGTATGTTTCATTAATACCCACTCAAGGTTGAATGAGCAGGCGGTCTCTTCTCCATCATTCCTATCGGTGAAGACGAATTTGTTCATTTTCTTGTCTCACTGACTCAAAATGTGCTCAAAGGTGGGAAGATCGACACCAGGTGGGCCAAAATGGACGTAGTGTCTGAATACACTATCTTCATAGGCCGTAAAGTGCCTTAGCTCCATATGTTGCACCAAAGTCCGCATGAAGTCATGATAGACACTGAAGCTGACGGTGGGCCACAACGTAATAGTTGGCTTTGCCCTTTTTCTACATAACAAAAACACAAGACATAAGCATTTTTAAAAATAATCAGTAAACATAACAACTATGCTGTAAATTTTACGGATAAACCAACAACCTTAACAACAACCCCATAACCTTAACAACCAAAGCCTAACATCAACAACTAAACAACAACCTCAACAATAAAAACATGAACCTTACATGTTAACAGTAATCTCAACAGCTAACAGACACCCGTAATTTTGGACATTCCCACCAGACTAGGAGCATTATCAATAAAACCATAACCTTAACAACATAAAACTTGCGGTAAAAATTACCTTTTGGGTGCTGTCACAACTTTTCTTTTTCTCCTCTCTATAGACCAAGGAGCGCTCTAGTGGCATCGTTGGACGCGGCGGTGCTGCCAGTGTTGCCCTCTAGATCTGAGCGGGGGCCTAGACTTAAATTTTGAGGTGGACTTCTGGGTTGAGAATGGCTTATTGCGATGTCCTCTAGAACATTAGCAATCACAACTTCAGCATCAGATTCAGTACGCACTACTGTTGTCTAGGCTCTTTCTGAGATTTCAGACTGCTGGGCGTCATCGCTTTCGCTGTGGTCGGCATGTAGGCTTGCTTTGGGGGTTGAATTGCCGTTCATTTTAATCCCTTTGCTTTGATTCGGTTTGCGTTGGGTTTACGGATGATTTAGGGCTAGGGTTTTGAAATAGGTTTCTGGAGTCGGTTTGCTTACAGAAGAGAGATAACATGGTACGGATGTGGAGGTAACTCAAAACGAGGAATTTTAAATCAAAGGGTATTTTGGGCATTTTGTGAGGGGTTTAAACGGAGTTACGCCTAGGGATTCGTTTTGGGGGCTGGAAGAAAATCGCGGATCATTTTAGGGGCAAGCACCCATTGAAAAAGTCTTAGGGGGAAGCATGTTTTCTTGTGTTTTTGGGACTGGAAGCATTTTTCCTTAAAGAAAATAGATGATTGTTCTACTGAAAATAATAATAAAATATTTTTACTATTCACCATCCTTCTCAACTTGACATCACCCTCCGGTCCCTCCCTATCATATTATACGAGGGAAAACCATAGTGGAGTGAGCATTACGTTGAAAATGACTGAGGGAGATAAAAGAAGGTGCACATGTTTCAGCAATAATTTTTAAATCAGTGTAAAGAATGAAATCAATGTAGATCTTTTCAACCACCAATATTAAATTGATACTAGAACACGTGTAATCTTCTTGTTCCTCTCCTTGTATATATTTTCTACGGTGGACTTTCAAATAGATTTCTTTTCTCCAAAGACTTCAATAACGGTTTTAGTGCGGCTGCCAGTAAATTTTAAAAAAAACACTGTAAAGTAAACTGAGCTATTGAGAACAACATAATTTTCTAGTAGTTCATCCAGCAAAATAAGTTACTATCTTAGATCCATTTTTCTTACACATGTATAGTATATTTGAGTGAATGTAAGTTTTTGTTCATCAAACATTTTAGTTGTTGGATGGAATTTGCTTGAATCAAAATTTAATCTCTCTTCCTTTTTGAAACATTTCTTTTGTGACACTAATGGCGGGTGATCGTTGAAAAACAGATGAGAATAAAGAAAGAAAAACGTTAAATATGGCTAAATATCACTTAAATGTCTTATAGTTTCACGTACTTTACACTTATATCTCCATACTTATTTTTTTAGCGGTTATATATCATAATATCCTAAAAGTTGTTTTACATGAGCAAGTTACTACTTTTCCAAAGCAAAACATGGTAATATTCCCTCATAGATTCCTATATGACTTTCACATGCAAGTTTAGTACATCTTTCTCCCTATTGTTTGCTGAAATTACAACATAATTCATTCCAACTAGGGTTGAGCACGGACCGGATCGATCCGCGGGCTGATTCGTCCCAGCCCATCATGGATCACGACCTGCCCCGGCTCATAGTAGGCTGGGCCCAACCAAGATCGTGATATAGGCGAGCCGGGATTCAATCCCAGACCCGGGACTACAGAAATAGGCCAGACCCACCTTGACCTGACCCACTGTCGACCCAGCCCGGCCTAGCCCTATCCGACCCGAAATTTTAATTATTAGTTTTTATTTAATATTTTTTATCTTTTTCTTCTTGTATTTGTAATTTAAATTTAAATTTAAACTAAAAAAATTATTAACGACGTAGGTCTTCCTTAGAAGTCCAAACCATGTAAATCTTTGTGTTTGTAATATTTTTCTATATCATGCTTATCTTTGTATAATGTTTGTGTATATATATCTCATTTTAAATAAAGAGGAAAATAGAAAAAATAATTTAAAAGATAATAATGCAATATTGATATAGTTTAGAAATTAAAAATAAAAAAATTAGAAAAAAGTTAAACCTATGGGCAGACCAACGACCCATGGGCCATGGGAAGGGCCCGATCTGACCCGTCCCTAGTCCGGTCGGGTCCAATCCCAGACCCCGGATCAGAGAAATATGCCCGGCTCATTATAAACTAGGCTCAGACCGGCCTTGAATTCGACGGCCCATGTCACAAATTTGAAATGACCCGGTCCATGCCTAACACTAATACCAACTTTATTTTCTTACCTTCAAATCCATTTTGAACTAGAATTTCATCTTCTTCCCCTTTATTTTTTCCTCTCCGCAAAAAACATCATCTTGCTCCCCTTTCTTCTATTCAAAAATTTCACTATTCTCCTTTCTTCATCTTCTTCCCCTTTATACTACGTATAATAATCAAAAGCGAAATTTTTTTGAGAACATAATTAAAAACAAAATTTGTATCCAAATAACAGATCAAACCCAGTGGCGTAGGCAGAAGCCTGATCGAGTTGACACTTCTATTCTCTTTTTTTTTAAAAATAATTATGTCAATAATCGCATCCAATAGTATCAAGAATGCTTTGAGAGAAAAGAATATGCTCTCAAACTTTCCAACAGAGAACCGCTTCTTGATTTTCGCACAGAGACATTGTTCTGGTCATTTTCCTTTGGGAGCTAGCACTAGATTGATATAGATAAGTTTTTTTTTAATACTAGTGATTAAATGTTTTATATTTTAAAATTAGTCTGTCAAATTATTGAAAATGCTATTTAGTCCTTAACTTTTAAGTTATTTTGATTAGTCTCTAGATTTTGAGATTACAAGTAGATCCCCAAATTCTTAAATTATTTTCAAATTAGTCCATCCAATTAAGAGTAGAAATAGCAATTTGAGCGATTAATTTGAGAAAAATAGATTGGGGGACTAAATATTCAATAGTTAAATATTTAACTCAGTAATCCCTACAAATTGCTACTTTTACTATTGTCCATAAAGACTAATTTCAAGTACAACTTAATAATTCAGCGACCTAATAGAAATTTCAAAAATTTGAGGGAATAATTAATTTCAGTAATTAAGAATTGGGGGACCTACCCCTGGAAAAAAAGCCCATGACCACAACACAACGCGGCTCACAAACTCATTAAAAACTAAACAATAATTCCAACTACCCACGACGGATCCATCATTTGAATAATAATAATCTCAGTTGAAAAGACACATCCGTCGAAAATCCTTTCCACATTTCAAGCTTACAAAATCATTGTTGGACATAATTGAGCATGAATTATCTGATTAAAGCAGGTGAAGGTCGAAGCTTTCCAATATTTTGATGCGTTATCCAAGATATCTCCAAACCATTTGTTGATTGAGTCCCACTAGAGGCACACCCTCAACCACACTCTCAACCACACCCCCACACTCTCTATAGTACTAGTGGGCCATGCATGATATTTTTTTAAAAATATCATGCATGGCCTATTAGCACTATAGAGAGTGTGGGGGTGTGGTTGGGAGTATGGTTGGGGGTGTGCCCCTATTATTATTTTTGTTGATTTTAGAAAAGAAAAGGAGAATACTGAAATAAGTTTGTGTTAAAGACGAGGTTTTTTCTGTGAGGGTAAATTCGTCTTTACAGAAAAAATTTTAACTTCGTTTACCAGATTCTAACGGAGGAAACTTATGATATACAACTGCTAAGGAAAACAATTTATTTGTGTATAAATGTGAAGTAGGTGATGTTAGATCTAATAAAACTTGAGATCTAAAACCGTAAAGCCATGATTAATTCGAAGAGATTAACAAGAATCAAAAGAGCGGAAGCTTATACCTGAATCCATAGATGAAACTTGAGATGGGTTTTGGATCTTCTAACCTTAGGGTTTCTCTAGCCAAATTTCTCTCTAGATGGGGGTGAAGAGAATTAGAGAATGTAACCCTAGATTAGGGATCATAAACCCTTATTTATAGATGTTCTACTTTTATAATTTGGCCCCTCAACAAATCACAATTACAACCTGGTATCTGCACATATAACCACATGACTTATTTAAATACTCATTAACCCAACTTGATTGATCACTTTAGTGGGTTATCCTAAAAGATATCAATACACATTGATTAAATCATATGTGCCCACAATTAGATTTATTAGATTAAATCCAATAATCTCCCACTTGGGCACCATATGATTCCTTAAATTGTGTATAACCTTATGAGCTCAAAATTGCTATCACTGAAAAGGTATTTCCGAACAATCTCGTCCATTGACTATATCAATATAGGATCAAAGCGGCCTTCGTCACATTTATCGTGACTCGACCCATCAATGATCACATATACCAATACAATCAAACAACATAGATCAATCATGGATGTGCAACATGAAAATTACATGCAATATGATCAGTACATGTCTATTTTCAACTGGTCCTCCTTTAGTGAGGTCAAAAACCAAACATAATGTAACATAGTGTCTTAGCTGAATACTTTATTCTGATCAGACAATACAACCAAACATAAAGCACCACAAATACAAACTCCCACTAAAACATAATATCCTCAAATAATACCACACCCATATGAGCAGTATGCTCATGAAAGACCTTGGGTGGCAATCCCTTAGTAAGAGGATCAGCTATCATGGAGTTTGTCCCAATGTGCTCTATGGATATCTGTCCACTCTGTACCCTTTCTTTCACAACCAGGAACTTAATGTCAATATATTTTGACTTAGTTGAGCTCCTGTTGTTATTGGAATACATTACCACAGATTTATTGTCACAATATAACTTTAGTGGTCTTTCAACATTTTCCAAAATGCGCAGTCCCGTGATAAAATTTCGCAGCCATATTCCCTAATTGGATGCCTCATATCAAGCTACAAATTTTGCTGCCATAGTGGAGGAAGCTACTAGTGTCTGTTTGACACTTTTCCGTGATATAGCTCCTCTTGCTAACATATAAATGTAGCCTGATGTAGACTTCCTGCTATCTTGGCATCCAGCAAAATCAGAATCCGAATACCCAATGACCTCTAACTGTTCTAATTTTCTGTATGTGAGCATGTAATCTTTTGTTTTCTGAAGATACATCATAACCCTTTTGACTGCTATCCAATGATCCATATCAGGGTTGCTTAAGTATCTGCCTAACATCCCAACAATGTACGCAATATCCGGACGCGTACATACCTGAGCATACATTAGACTTCCTACAGCCGAAGCATAAGGAATCTTCTGCATTTCCTGAATTTCAAGGTTACCTTTAGGGCACTGATTGAGACTAAACTTGTCTCCTTTAGCAACAGGGGTGTCACCTGGTCTGCAATCTTGCATGCCAAACCTTTTAAGTACCTTATCGATATAGCTCTTTTGTGATAATCCAAGAATACCCCGAGAGCGATCTCGATGTATCTGGATCCCTAATATAAAAGAGGCGTCCCCAAGATCTTTCATCTCAAAATTCTTTGATAGAAATCTCTTGGTTTCGTGCAACATGCCTATATCATTAGTGGCAAGCAATATGTCATCGATATACAGAACCAGAAAAATATACTTACTCCCACTGAATTTGTGATATACACAGTCATCAACAATGTTCATCTCAAAACCGAACGAGATAATTATTTGTTGAAACTTATGATACCATTGACGAGGAGCTTGCTTGAGTCCATAGATAGATTTTCTTAATTTGCAGACCATATTCTTTGGATCTCCTAACACAAAGTTTTCTGATTGCACCATATAGATCATCTCATCAATGTCTCCATTGAGAAATGCAGTCTTAACATCCATCTGATGTAACTCAAGATCATAATGAGCAACAAGTACCATGATTGTTCTGAAAGAGTTTTTCGATGAAACCGGAGAGAAAGTCTATGTATAATCAATGTCTTCCTTTTGAGTATAGCCTTTAGCCACAAGACGTGCCTTATACCTCTCCACATTACCATTTGCATCCCGCTTTGTTTTAAAAATCCATTTACAACCAATTGGTTTTGCACCTTCTGGCAATGGGACAAGTTCCCAAACCTTATTGTCTTGCATAGACTTGTACTCTTTATTCATGGCATCAATCCACTGTTGAGAGTTAGAATTTTTCATGGTCTGAGAGAAGTTGATTGGATCATCTTCCAACATTCCACTACTTTCCTCATGTTCTTGAAGAAATACAATATAATCAACCGAAATAGCATTTCTCATTTCTCTCGTGGATCTCCTTAATGGCACTAGTTCTTGAGGTTGTTGAGTTTGTTCTTCTGGAACAGGAAGTTGTTCAACATTGTCATCTTGAGGTTCCGGATTTACTTCTTAAGCAACAACAGGTATAGGAACCTGAATATTGTCAAAAGTAACTGTATGGATTGGATCTGAAGCCAATTCCTCCTCAAAATCAATGTCTCTAACCTTATTTCTCCCCCCAAACTCAACATCCTCAAAGAATATTGTTGTTCACGTCTCAAAAATATTCTTTAGTGTGAGATCATAAAACTTATAGCCCCTAGAGCGTTCAGAGTACCCAATAAAGTAGTTGCTAACTGTTTTGGAGTCTAATTTCTTTTCATTTGGCCTATAAGGCCTTGCCTCAACTAGACATCCCCAAATATGTAAATGCTTTAAACTGGGCTTTCGACCAGTCCAAAGCTCATAAGATGTTTTAGCAACTGCTTTACTTGGTACTCTATTCAGAATGTAAGCTGCTGTCTTTAGTGCTTCTCCCCAGAGAGACTCTGGTAAATAAGAATGAGCAATCATACTTCTTACCATATCCTTAAGAGTCCTATTTCGTCTTTCATCTACACCATTCATACTAGGTGAACCCGGCATGGTGTACTGTAGAACGATACCGTATTCCTCTAGGTATCTAGCAAATGGTCCTGGACGTTGTTCACCTGAACCATCATATCTACCGTAGTATTCACCACCATGATCAGATCTAACGGTTTTAATTCTTTTGTTGAGTTGATTCTCAACTTCAGCTTTATAGGTTTTGAACATGTCCAGAGACTCAGATTTTTCATGAATAAGATATAGGTGCCCATAACGTGAGTAATCGTCTATGAATGATATAAAATATTGTTGACCATTCCAGGATTCCGTAGGGAATGGCCCACAAATATCCGTATGTATCAATTCTAAGACATCCGAAGATCTGTTGGCACCTAATCTTTTCACTTTGGTCTGTTTTCCCTTGATACATTCAACACATACGTCGAAGTCCGAAAAATCAAGGGAATCCAAAATGCCATCAGACACAAGACGCTCAACTCTACCTTTTGAGATATGACCTAAGCGCTTATGCCATAATGTCGCCGAATTTTCCTTATTTAATTTACGCTTAGTACCACGTGATTCCACATGCAAGGATTCATTGTAAGAAGCAATTGTATCAAGCAAATATAGGTTGTCATAAATACTCAAGTAACCGGTTCCCACAACATTTGAATTAAAAGATAAACTGAATTGACTGTTTCCAAATGAACAAGAATAACCTGATTTGTCCAATACAGAAACAGAAACCAAATTCCGTCTAAAAGACGGTACTACAAAAGTATCTTTTAAATCCAAATAATAACCAGTTCCTAACAACAACCTAAAGTGCCCAATTGCTTCCACATCTACCGATTGTCCGTCGCCCACAAAGATGTGTCTTTCAACATCACTTGGCTTTCGGTAGCTCAGGCAACCCTGCATAGAAACACTTATGTGAGTAGTAGCACCAGAGTCTAACCACCAAGTGTTTCTAGGTACTGAAGCTAAATTAACCTCAGAACAGACCAAAGTAAGGAACGTACCCTTATTAGCACGCCAGGCGTGATATTTTGTACAATCCTTCTTTACGTGTCCAGGCTTGTTACAGAAGAAACAACCCTGATTATCCTTATGTTGTTTCTTCTGAACTAGACCCTTAGCAGCTTCATTATCATTCTTCCTTTTCTTACCCTTATCCTTAGATGCATAGGCCAAATGAACACTTTCTGTCTTATCTTACTTCAACCAGTCTTCTTCTTGCACACAGTATGAAATGAGCTCATTTAGAGTCCATTTCTCCTTTTGGCAGTTATAACTGACCTTAAACTGATTAAATTGTGCAGGAAGAGACAGCAGAACCAGATGCACTAATAACTCATCACAAAGATCAAGTTTAAGTGCCTTAAGCTTTGAAGCAATATGAGACATTTCCATAATATACTCCCTGATATTTCCTTTGCCCTTATACTTCATCGAAATCAAGCGAGCTAAAAGCGTGCATGTTTCTACCTTATCGTTTTTCGCAAAACGCTTCTCAATTTCAGCAAGGAAATCTTTAGCCTTAGTAATCCCTTCGGATTCTATGCCCCTGAAGGCTTCCGGAACGCCGCGCTTAATGATCATAAGACTCATGCGATTTGAACGCTCCCATTTCTCATACTCCTTCTTTGCATTAGGAGTGCTATCCGCATTAAGAGGTTAGGGTTGTTCAGTTCTTAATGCATAGTCAAGATCCATGCAGCCAAGAACAATTAATATGTTCTCTTTCCAAACCTTGAAATTTGTCCCATTTAGCATGGGAATTGAGTTGATGTTAGCAGAAATTGTTGCAGCAGATGCATTAGCTGAAATAAAAAAAAATGCTCACATCAATAACCATAATTAGTAATCAATAAAATTTAAATAATGATGAATCCCATCCAAGATATCTGGCACAACATTAATATCAAGTCTTTAGATAGTAATATTAACTTGTAAGTGATACCTTGTTGTAATGATCAAACATTGACAATAACTCATGTCAAATAATAAAACTATCTTTGGATCGATTCATTATTCACATGTAAACCTTATAATTGTCACACGTTTATCATCGCAGATGTGTATACAGTCTAAATAAATATTAACCTTCCTTTGGGCCGATTAAATATTTACACGAAAGCATACACACAAACATCTCACATTCCTCATGAACAATCTACACAAGAGAGGTTACTTTGGTAACTTTTTGTTTCAATTAATCAATTGGAGTGAGAGACAACCTTAATGCCTTAGTGTCATAATATTTGAATTAAATAATTGATTAAAAACCAAATTAGATTTAAATTAAAAGGTTTTAATTTTAATCAACTGAATTTCCAAAAAAAACTTAATTGGGGTCTCATACCTTAATTAGGGCCCATAACTTAATTGAATAAATTAAGTAAATCAAAGTGGATCCATGAAAAGTCGAGGCTTAACCATAGTGAACACGCAGTTTGCTTGACTTCGAACACAAGGTTCGACTGTATTGAGTACAAGACTCATTTAAGCACGAACGCGAGGTTCGTCTGAAAATAAACACAGGGTTCAACTTGAGAACGAACGTGAGGTTCGTTAAAAAATGAACACAGAACGAACGCGAGGTTCGTTTGAAAAATGAACACAGAACGAACGCGAGGTTCGTTTGAAAAATTAACGCGAGGTTCGATTTGAATTGAGCGCGAGGCTCACCTTAGAGCTGAGCGTGAGGCTCACCTTAGAGCTGAGCGCGAGGCTCACCTGAGATCTGAGCGCGAGGCTCAACTTGAATTGAGTGCGAAGCTCACCTGAGATTTGAGCGTGAGGCTCAACTTAAGAACAAACGCTAAGTTCGTTTTAAAATTGAGCGTGAGGCTCACCTGAGAACGAACGCTAAGTTCGTTAGAGTTGAGTGCGAGGCTCACCTAAGTTGAGCGCGAGGCTCACATGAGACCAAACGCGAAGTTCGTTAAAATTGAGCGCGAGGCTCACCTGAGTTGAGCGCGAGGCTTACATGAGAACGAATGCGAAGTTCGTTAAAATTGAGCGCAAGGTTCACCTGAGTTGAGCGCGAGGCTCACATGAGAACGAACGCGAAGTTAGTTAAAATTGAGCGCGACGCTCACCTTATAACGAACGCGAAGTTCAGTTGAGGTAACCACCTCCTTAATTTTCGCCACGAACCCTTAGTGTTTCAAACTGAAACCGCCGCCGCCATTGCTCTGGCACCCAAGAGGTCGAAACCCTAGGGTTTCCTAACGCCGTCGTCGCCGTCGAGAGCGAGGCCGCTAGCGAAAGTTCACCGGCGAGGAGCACGAGACCGAAGATCAAACCCAAAAAATCCAAAAATTCCTCGATTTTATTTCAAAAAAACAGATCCAGAATCGAAAACAATGAATTTTCTTGATCCAGATCCAAGAAAAATCGAAGAAAAAATCAAAAAAAATCCAAAAAATTCCGAAAAAACACGTTACTGTTCATCCGAAAAAACACGTCACTGTTCATTCGAAAAGACACGTTACTGTTCACCCGAAAAAACACGTACTGTTCATCCGAAAAAACACTTCACTGTTCACCCGAAAAAACACGTTACTGTTCAACAAAAAAATTTCAACAGTCGTTATTGTTCATCCGAACATTACTGTTCATCCGAGAACAAATCTTAACCCAAAAACCAGAGATTTAAGATCAAAAACCCAATTTTAAAACTTAAATCCCTAAGAATTAATCAAAGGTGGCTCTGATACCACTTGTTAGATCTAATTAAACTTGAAATCTAAAACCATAAAGCCATGATTAATTCGAAGAGATTAATTCGAAGAGATTGAAAAGAATCAAAAGAGCGGAAGCTTATACCTGAATCCATAGATGAAACTTGAAATGAGTTTTGGATCTTCTAACCTTAGGGTTTCTCTAGCCAAATTTCTCTCTAGATGGGGGTGAAGAGAATTAGATAATGTAACCTTAGATTAGGGACCATAATCCCTTATTTATAGATGTTGTACTTTTGTAATTTGGCCCCTCAACAAATCACAATTACAACCTGGTATCTGCACATATAACCCCATGACTTATTTAAATACCCATTAACCCAACTTGATTGATCACTTTAGTGGGTTATCCTAAAAGATAGCAATACACATTGATTAAATCATATGTGCCCACAATTAGATTTATTAGATTAAATCCAACAGGTGAAACTATAAGGTATTTTAAGTGCTATTTAGCAATTAAATTTTAATAAATTTGTCTATCAACTTAGAAGTTGAATGAACAAAAACTTTTTTCTTTAAAAGAATCTTGAGTCTTATGAGTAGTCCAAACTCCAAATGCCAAACATTAGAATGGTAAAATAGTAAGGCCAATTGCTTTATATTTAAACTTGTTTAGTTGATTAATATTATTTTACTGCTAATAATTTTTTGTTAATTATTTTACTGTTAATATTAGAATGATTAAATATATTCTGGCAAGACAACATAAGATGAGCATGCACATTTATCATTCATTTAGACACTTAGTAGACACAATATAGTAATACAAAAAGAAAATTAATAATATCCTAAATTTGGGATTTACTCTTTCAATCATTCAGATATAAGAGCAAAAACTATATAAGACTATTTATTCTGCCTTGAGGTATGGAGGTTTAATTACTTATCATTTTAATATCAGTACTAAAAAATTATCAAAAAACATGCTATAGTTAATGCTACTAGTACAAAACGAAATAGCCTTTCTTAACATAATAATCGAGATTTTAATAACTTTTTTGCACTTTTTACTAGTAATATAATATATTTTCTTGCCCTACTTTTTGTCTAAACAAAAGGGAAAAAAAAAGAAAACGTCTTTACTTATAGAATTTATGGTATTTATTTATCACATTTTCATTTATTGTAAATCTTATTCTCTAATTTCAGGTAACCTTTCAATTGCCTCTTAATCTCCCAAGTAATAAATATATTAGATATATGTTATATGTCTAAATAGATTGATTACTCGTCTTTCACTAGTAAGTGTATGTACTCTCTTCTTCCTTTTTTTGCTTTATCTGTTGGATCTAATCTAGAACAAAGAGAGTCATTATCATCATTCGACCACCGTCAATAACATGGTAATAAACCCCCACTGTTCTTTTCTTACTTCAAAATTTTTTAAATATTTTCAAGAAAGGCAAAGATAATGTTGAAATGAGATTTTTGCCTCTCTTAGAAATCTAATTAAGATTAACTTAAGGGTAGATGAGATTATTTTGAAGGTAAAAATTGACAAATATGAACATTTGAGGAATAAAAGATTTGAGGGACATATATGCAAAATTAACCAAAACCGTTGCGGAAAATGAACGTGGTTTTGACTGGATCATAATGGAGCAGTGACTTAGATAAAGAAAATGGGTTAAAATCACAAAACCCTCTCAACTTTGGGGGATTTCGCAGAACTCCTCTAAACTTTGTTTATTTCATGTAACCTCCTGAATGTTGGGTGTCTCATGAAACACACTTAAACTTTAAGTTTTTCTTACTGAACCTCCTGCATTATGAGATGCAAATAACTATAATATTTCTTAGAGAATTTTTTTTAAAATTTTTGTCATTTGTCACTGAAACTTTAAGGTTTTCTTACTGAACCTCCTACATTATGATTTTACTCTCAAGTA
The DNA here is from genome assembly GCF_001876935.1 of Asparagus officinalis. NCBI lineage: Eukaryota > Viridiplantae > Streptophyta > Magnoliopsida > Asparagales > Asparagaceae > Asparagus > Asparagus officinalis. The sequence continues at coordinate 73,759,172 of NC_033798.1, read as the reverse complement.
AGTTTCGTTTATTTGCAAATTACATGTAGTGAAGGCCCAACTAGAAAAGTTGTGAGTTAAAGAGATTCTATGAGAAACCTAAAATAAATTAAGGTATCTCCGGCAAACCCTAAAAAATGGGTCATGACTAACCTTGGTCTAGTTTTATGTTTATTTCTTAATCAGCAAAAACTGAACAGAACTAGCCCAGTTTCTAGGCCGAAAAGAGAAAGAAAACATTTTTTTAATCTTTACTAGGTTTTATAAATTTTTATTATTTATTATAAATGTATAATTTTAATTTGGAAAATATTGTTAATAAATTATTGAATGTAAACAATGGATCAAACATATAGACATAATCTTAAAATTAAACCTTGAATGCAAATTTGATATCAAATTGAATAGAAAATTTCCATTCTAACCATCAACCAGTTAGGCTTCCAGATTGTTATCGACATAAGTATTTTCCAAATATTACTTTATGCATGGAACCAGAGGATATTCATCATATCTCTTTGAAAAAAAAAGTTAAATTCATCACCAAAATAAATTTGCAGAGAAGTAGTGAATTAACAAATGTGGTTTTAGAAAAGAGAAGGACATGAAAATTCTCCTATAAATAGCCCTGTATTTCAAAATTACTGAATATTTGGACTATGGAAATGGAATACTATAATATTTTTCTTAAATTAGATAAAGCGTAGAATAGTAAACATCTAACATTATGAAGAATGGAAGCAAATATCTTTCCAGGCAAATAGCAAATGTAAGACTGTACTCATACTTAATGGAGTCATTAAAGTTCATAGACATTACAGGTTGTGTACCACTTAAATCACAAGAGAATTATTTGAAAAATTCTCTAGGTTCTCCAATGTTCGACCCCTTAAAGTTTACATTAAATGCACCTAGTTCAATTAGCCAAGGTGACTGCAAAAGTTCATTCCTCTTATCATGCATTTCAGTCATAAAATTTCTGCGAATAACAGATCCATGTACCTGCCATATATTAAACTAATAACGTAAGAATTTACACAATAGCTATCTAGAACACAATAAGTATTGAATTACTTACTTTGTCATACTTCTTTAATATCTTTTGAATAGCAATAGCATTCATGGTAACATAATCAAGTAAAAGCTTCCTTCTTGAACCATGACTTGCTGATCATCTCTGTGAAGTAATGACGCAGTTCCACATATATTCAAGCTAGAAGAATAAATCCAATTTGATATTCAGGCTAGAAGAATAAATCACTTTCTTGGCCTCTAATTAACTTATATGCATAATATGTACGGGTGTGTGTGGATCAACATATATACATATTACAAGCGATAAGATATTGACAGCCATACTACTGAATTTTACCTATTGCATATGCACAAGCATTATTTGTTTATGTAACATAAACACAATAGTCAATCATATCTGTACACAAAATATGAGGAAAGAAACCAGGACTTCGCTAAATGTTTAGTACAAAAACATGCACAGTACAATCATAATTAGTAAGTAATGAAAATGCAGAAGTTTATGAGAGAAAGATTAGAGTAAACCTTTTGAAACATGTACATGTTAATTATTTGCTTGTACATTTTTTGATCGGACCTCCTATGACATTGTGTCATACATTTTCTAAAATTCAAATATAGATACACAATCCCTTAAATTATGTTGCTTCCCTTGCTGGCAGCCTGCTTGGACGTGGCGAGGATAGCCCACCTGTTGATGTTGAAGCTTGCATGTCATTTTGCAATTAACCTCTATATTATATCAACAATAGTCTACATTTAAATCAATTTTTGAAAATTTGTGCGAGTGCAGTTGCAAGTTTCTGACCTTTTTTTCAGATGGATAATAAACCCCCCTCTGGATATCACAGTTCCTACAATATCAAGATGTACGAAGTTCTGAACAATCATAACAAGGACGAAACGCAAATACAAAGACATAAATAACTTTAACATGGTCCAGCCTAACTGCTGCTACATCCACTAAATGTTGTGACATACAGATAGCACAATAGTGATGTTTCAACACCTACTGAAAACATAATGTGTGCTCCCAGTGTTTAATTATACATAACACTTACGGAAAACTCCCAAAAAAATAGACCACACGGAGGAGGAAAACCCAAACCTCTGCATGGATCAGACCAAGCACCAAATAAACAGAAGAGCGTGGGCACATAAGTAAAACACTAACATGTGGATAGTTGTCATTATCTATTAACTCAAAAATCAAGAAGTAATCTTGGATCCAGGTTAAAGGCATTCAAGCTAACGTGCAGCAGCTTGGAACAAGACAATGTGCTACAGCAGGTAGGAAAAGAGGAAAAGAATATAGAATGCTAGTACAGAACCAATGCAGCTATAAAAATGAAATTTTTAATGTAGAATTTTTACAAATAAATCAAGCTCATGATGAGTTATTAGCACATGCTAACCTTTCCTTTATTATTACTACCTAGCTAGACATTTTGCTATACTAAGAAGTTCCATTGTGTATTATATCAGGATTCGTCATTTGTTATACACCTCGAACATGCTGCCACCTACGGTTTAGCATTGAATGATCTGTGTACTCTCCAACAGCAGGAAGGTCGAATGCTTAGAAATTTGCTGGAGGGTGGTTGTTCAAATGGGAAAGCTGTCGAATGGCTGATGTTTTTTTGTTGTATTTATTTATATAAGTTGAGATATACTAATAGTGGGGTTAAGTATAATATAAGCTGTTGTATGTGACACCTTATCAAGGATGTCTAGCAAGTTTCATATACACTCATAAAATTGGATTTATACCTTTAAATCTCAGTTGGTTTGGAAGAAGTTGTAATTTCATCCAATCCGAACGATCATCTTTCGGTTTGAAACCTGCATATTTATTAAATTTATCATGGGGCTTTTTTCCTAAAGTAATAAAAAAATAAGCATCCAATAAAGAAAAATAAACTGTTACAAAACATTAAATTTATTCAATAGAGTGAAAACCTACTATGAAAACATTAAATTTATTCAACCGGAGTAGGTTTATTGCACCACTTCAGTCTTTTGCTAAAAGAGGTAATGTACAACATACATACATGAACAACACACATACATATATACAAATGTGACATAATGAAACAATCGGTTTGTATAATATGCATAAAAATACCAAACCATGAATTATATATCTAAGCAAAAGATAAATAAAATTAGCTAAATAAGATGAGTACAATCTTAAATGATATTTAACATGCAATTTTATATTTTAAACAACAAAAAGAAAGAAAGGGAGTTTACTTACATTTGTAGGTGAAAACATCAAACCATGAACTGGTCCTCCATGACCGCTAAGAATATCTAATAGACGACCAGTCTTCATTGTCCAAACAAAAATATGAAATCCAAAATAACGTGAAAATGTCAAGACAAGACAAAAGAAAAGCTTATGAGCATAACTAAAACACACAGATTAATATATCAAATACCTCAAAAGAATCTAGTGTCCCTGCAAAAATTATTTCACCACTCTGGTCTGAATCCAATGCAACAAACTGCTTGGGTGTAGGAGTAGTAAATGTTCTAAAATTCCGGTAACAAAAACAAATCACATGCTCAAACGGTTCCATCCAGTGAGGCACTCAGAAGACAATGGTTATTAGCCATAAAGTGGACTGCAGTGTCAGCATTAGTATGCTCAGAGAATGTTAAAAAACAAAAGCCTGATGAAACTGTCCAGACCTGTCATACATAAAAACAAAGGTTTGATTATGAGTATCAGTGTAGCCCAAGAAAAACATCATTCTACAAGAATTATTTTGATAGCAATTGTTCTCGAACAATTATATAACATATTTTTTTCATATGAGAATTCAGATGTCAGCTTCAGCAATATGAAATTACGCCGCTACTTTATTTTTAAAAAACTAAGAATTTTCACAATTTTAACTTGCATTTACAATTCACAAATGCATTTACTAAAACTAAGTAACTTAAAAAATATAAATAGAGACTACATTCAAGACACATCATTTGAAAAGGAAACACATACCTACAACTTTCCAGTTAGAACAACAGTATTCAAATAATCGTACAATCCAAAATAAAGCACATTAAATTTATTCAATAGAGTGAAAACCTACTATGAAAACATTAAATTTATTCAACCGGAGTAGTTTTATTGCACCACTTCAGTCTTTTGCTAAAAGAGCTAATGTACAAACATACATACATGAACAACATACATACATATATACAAATGTGACATAAGGAAACAGTCGGTTTGTATAATATGCATAAAAAATAACAAAGCATGAATTATATATCTAAGCAAAAGATAAATAAAATTAGCTAAATAAGATGAGTACAATCTGAAATGATATTTAACATGCAATTTTATCTTTTTAAACAACAAAAAGAAAGAAAGGAAGTTTACTTACATTTGTAGGTGAAAATATCAAACCATGAACTGGTCCTCCATGACCGCTAAGAATATCTAATAGACGGCCAGTCTTCATTGTCCAAACAAAAATATGAAATCCAAAATAACGTGAAACTGTCAAGACAAGACAAAAGAAAAGCTTATGAGCATAACTAAAACACACAGATTAATATATCAAATACCTCAAAAGAATCCAGTGTCCCTGCAAAAATTATTTCACCACTCTGGTCTGAATCCAATGCAACAAACTGCTTGGGTGTAGGAGTAGTAAATGTTCTAAAATTCCGGTAACAAAAACAAATCCCATGCTCAAACGGTTCCATCCAGTGAGGCACTCAGAAGACAATGGTTATTAGCCATGAAGTGGACTGCAATGACAGCATTAGTATGCTGAGAGAATGTTACAAAACAAAAGCCTGATGAAACTGTCCAGACCTTTCATACATAAAAATAAGGTTTTGATTATGAGTATCAGTGTAGCCCAAGAAAAACATCATTTGAGAAGAATTCTTTTGATAGCAATTGTTCTCGTACAATTATATAAAATATTTTTTTTCATATGAGAATTCAGATGTCAGCTTCAGCAATATGAAATTACTTAAAATGAAAATGCAAAATCACATTATGAGCACAACAGGTTGAAACTGCAATTTAAAGATCAATAGAGTTAATAACCTAACCAATGAGAAGGGATATGAAAGAGCGCACTGATATTCAGACCCTGAAACCAGACCTTAGGAGAATTTGTTCTCGCGGTTAGGACAAATTGTTGCGTATTCTCAAGAGCCATAACTGTTAGATTAGAGAAAACTGCATTTCAAACCTCTCAATTGTTAAGAAGCAGTAATGGGTATATAGTGGGTGTTCAGTGTCTCGGTTGATGGGTAAATAACAGGATATATCTGTTGGGATATTTCTAATACAGGCCCAACAAGATGAATTGTCCTTGAGATTTTAGAGTCAGCATCTAATACCTGATTTCAGCTCATCCACTTGGAAGTGCAACCTAATCACACCTCAAATTGGATTGAGCTTAGCAGGGGCCAGGGCCCAGCCTGGTAGTGCTAATTATAATATTTACATATAAAACATGAAAGGGTGAAAAGAAATATCTATAATGATGTACACGTGCAATGCGCAACAGGTTTTCACAACATACATAATTACAATTGATATTAGATTGATCAAAACAGAATTGATATACCTAATTTAGGAATGAAATCACAACCGAAATCACAATCTGAAAAATAAAATAACTCAACCCTATCATTCGATGTTGTTTCATCACAGAATTCTTTAGCTTCATCTCAAAATTCTTCTGAATATCCAGATCAGACATCTGAACAGTTCAAACCGATTCCAATTATGAACTCTGAAGGTGACGAGTTGCTAACTATAGGTAGGGGCAGTGGTGTTAGTTCATTCAGAGAACTTCTAGATATGGCAGATGGAAAAGTGCTGAATGACTTGAAAGCTACCGGCAATGAAAGCATATTATCGGCAACACACAAGAGTTTGATTGATTGGTCAGCATCCATACGAATTGACAAGAGTCCACCAGTTACAAATGGACCTTATCTCCATGGTTCAAGTCCTTGCACCGACACTTCTAATTCTCTTTTCCACTCATCAGAACATGATTTCTTGAGTTTGTTTGGTGCTCCATCATCTTATGGTTATCAGAATTTTTCGAGCTCATCTTTGATAACAAAGTTATCTGTTGTTTTTATAACAAAGTTATCTGTTTGATAACAATATTTACACAGTTGTGTTTTATTATGGTGAATAGCATTGGAAGTTTAGGAGCTAATAACTCCAGGGACCGTGTCAGCAATGTTTTCATGGATACAGTTACACTTCATGGTACTCAAAATGGAGTCAGAATCAAAACCTGGCAGGTAACTTAAACAACTATTTACAAAAAATGTGTTAATTACATAAACCCCCTCATCTATATCTTCAATAGCTCTCATCACCCTTCCAAGACTTTATAAGCATTTATTATCCCTAGATTGACATTTTTCTCAGATTTGATCTTCTGAGTTTGATTCAAAAATCCTCTCTCCAAGGATTTCGTTGCTGTCGTTGCCAAATCTCCAAACCTGGGTGATTTTGATGATAAAGAATCCAGCCTCTGATCTGATTATCAAAAATCCGATCCTTTAACTCTGTCGAGTTTGTTGATATTTTATAGGGGGATAAGGGGTTGTAACTGACCCCTATATCCGCTCCTACGTGGGCGAAAATCCCTCAGAACGTGGGATAAACGGTTCTGAAACTGTTCGACTCGTGTTTGAACAAGTCAAACGCCCAATCTGGCGTTTAGAACCCAACTTCGTGTTCTTTGAATTGAGACGCGAAGTTGGGTGTTAGCTGAACACCATTGAACGCGAGGGTCACTCACGTTTGGCTTATGCATTGACGACGCGAGGGTCGCTGTTGGTTGAACACCATTGAACGCGAGGGTCGCTGTTGGTTGAACAGTGCATTGACGACGCGAGGGTCGCTGTTGGTTGAACACCATTGAACGCGAGGGTCGCTCACGTTTGGCTTGTGCATTATCGACGCGAGGGTCGCTGTTGGTTGACGACGCGAGGGTCGCTATGGCTTGACGACGCGAGGGTCGCCGTGGCTTGACGACGCGAGGGTCGCTGCATTGTCGACGCGAGGGTCGCTGTTGGTTGAACACCATTGAACGCGAGGGTCGCTCACGTTTGGCTTGTGCATTGTCGATGCGAGGGTCGTCGTCATTTCCAAATTGGTGACGTGGGGATGACATCCGCGTTTCAGAAGGAGCCATTTGACTTGTAACTTCTTCTGTAGAGCGTTGCAAGGACCGTTGTTCAATAATCCTAGCTTTAGCTGTTGTGGGGTGTGAAAGCCGTCAGATTGTAACTTTCACTGTAGATTGTGAAGACTGCTGTATAGAGTTTTCATCAGTCGTCAGAAGTGTCGTTGAATTGTAAAAGTCCTCTATTTACCGCTTTCGACTGCCGATCCGAAAACTATTTGATTGTAGCTTTCGTTGTTGGAGCTAGACGGGAATCAACATCCATAGTGTCTTAAAGACGAATATCTGCCCTCAGCTCTCTACCAAGCAACTATTCGGCTGTATGTTTCGATCATCGACCCGAAAGCTATTTGATTGTAGCTTTCGTTGTAGGAGCTAGACGGGAATCAACATCCATAGTGTCTTAAAGATGAATATTCGCCCATAGCTCTCTATCAAGCAACTCACCAACTGAGTCCAACTTTTTATTTCTGAAATCGTCCCACTGCTCATCAGCATCTCTAATAGTTGCTACGATATTAGCCATGCTGTTGTCACAGCCATCAAGATCAATCATCTCAGAAGTGAGGTCGCGTTTGTGGCAATTGTGGAGTTGCGGATGCAGTGATTGGGAAGTCGTCTGATTGTGACCTCCGTTGTCGGAGCTTGTTTGAATAAGCTATCTATTGTGATTTTTAGACAACCTACAGAACCCCCTCCAAAGTTTCCGAAAGTTCGCGGTTGACTGGGACGAATTTTCGGAATACTTTGGATCCCAGAATTTGGTGGATTGATTGCTCTTCCCGCCTGATCGAGTCAGATGATTTCGCCGTTGTTGACTGTACTCTATCTGTACTCCTCCAACAGACTCCCCAGTGGAGTCGTTTGTTTCTTCCTGGCTTTGGTCGCCTTGGTAACCAAGAAATTGCTGTTCATGGTGGTCTCAACACAGAGATGCCTTCTGCATTTGAGAATTGGAACGCGTGGGTGAGCCCAGCGTTGGGAAATTTGAACGCGCAGGTGAGCATCGCGTTTGGAAGCTGAATCAACTCGAACGCGAGGGTCGAGCTTGGGCGGGCTGATGGCCTCGAATCCCGTCCGTTAGGATTTGACAGCTCATAGCTGTCTATAAATAGACCGCTAGGGGTCAAATCAAGAGTCATTTGACTCTTCTTGAAAATTTAACGAAAAAGAAATTTCGTTTTCATCTCCGGCGAAAACTATTCTTCTTCTCCGACGAGATTCAATGGCACCAAAGAAGTCCTCCAAGTCCGACGTCGCTTCCAAGCCTGATGCCGCTACGGTTCGGGGATCTGCACCGTCGGTGCCGACCGGCGGCGCCGCTGCTCAGGCGAATGTGACGCCCCAGCTTCCTTTGATCGGTGGTGAGTACGACCTTCGTGGTCATTAAACTTGCTCCGGCAAGTTCTGATCTTGAAATTAACGAGGAAACTCGTTCCCATAACGCGGGGCTGGACCCCGTCGTTTAATCTTCTTGACGAGGGGTTTAACCTCCGCGTCTCAGATTTTTGACGCGAGGGTCGACCCACGCATCTGAACTTTTCTGACGCGAGGCTCGACCTTCGCGTCTGAGATTGTCTGACGCGGGGTTCGACCTTCGCGTCTGAGATTGTCTGACGCGGGGTTCGACCTTCGCGTCTGAGATTGTCTGACGCGGGGTTCGACCTTCGCGTCTGAACTTGTTTGACGCGGGGTTCGACCTTCGCGTCTGAACTTGTTTGACGCGGGGTTCGACCTTCGCGTCTGAACTTGTTTGACGCGGGGTTCGACCTTCGCGTCTGAACTTGTTTGACGCGGGGTTCGACCTTCGCGTCTGAACTTGTTTGACGCGGGGTTCGACCTTCGCGTCTGAACTTGTTTGACGCGGGGTTCGACCTTCGCGTCTGAACTTGTTTGACGCGGGGTTCGACCTTCGCGTCTGAACTTGTTTGACGCGGGGTTCGACCTTCGCGTCTGAACTTGTCTGATTTTGAGTTGTCTAACTCTTTTCTTCTTTTTGTAGTGCGCCATACCAGCGAGCCTCTTCTTTTTCGCCACCACTTTGGACATGAAGGTGGTGCAGACATGAACATAACTTTCAGCTCGCGTTTAGAACTCCCGGTTTTCCGGATGAGGGAGAAGAGTCGCGTGGAACTGATCACCCAAGCTTCTCATGACACTCTCAGGACGTTGGTTTCGGACGCTCGACTTGAAAGCCCAAGCCGTAAGCCCATAACCAAACCTGGATATCTCTTCGGGGACTTTGTTGACTTCAACGCAAGCACTGCTTATGATGGGGACTATAAGTGGCTGCGGAGAGTTGAGGACCGCAACCTTTTCTTGCCCAACATGGAGAGGATGTTCCCCCTATCTTATTTCCAATGCGCTTCCGTCCCGAGGCGTATGGATTGGCCCCTGGTTAAGGATCAAGATGGGGTTGCTCTCGGAACTCTGACTTTCTATGGGGTCCGCACCGTTGGTTATAATCGGCAGGTGACAGCTTTACGGCCGAGTTTATTTGCTAAGGAGTATCCCCTTGGCGAAGCACCCAGTCCGGCAAAGACCTTCGTTAAGAGATTCCTGGAAAAGAAAGGAGAGTTTCCCGCGCAAGGATTTAGAACTCCTGGTTGGGTTCATTCTCCGGCGGCGGGATGGTGGGCCCAGATGACCAAGTTTGTTCTGAAGGAATTAGAAGCTCCCCTCGCTCAAGCTGGGTTGCTGGTTCCTGTGCGGGCTACTGAATTTGGGATCGTCCAGAGCCACTTTCACTTCTTCACTATACTGGAGAAGTATAATCCTGATAGTTGCACATTCTTCACCCCTGTGGGGGAGCTAGGCTTCGCTCTTCACGAGATGCACGAAGTCTCGGGTCTTGTTCTCGGGGATCTGCCGTATGAAGAATTTGTTCCGGGATCGGCGGAACTCCAGATTTTAAAGAAGACCAGTCCGGAAATTTATGCCACTCTCTGGGAAGTCATGTGTCACTTCCACATTTGCATGCAGCTGACGGGGGTCCGTGGAGGCGGCATCAAGCAAGTGTCTTGGGCGGAATATTTATTCCATAACTTGACCACTAAGGGAGATTCAGTGACCCGCTTGCCTGCCAGTACTTTGGAGGAGGTTCAGGCTCGTATTGACGACGCTACCTCCCATTACACTAACGAGGCCAAGGAAGATGTTTTCCCGGCTCACACAGAGTTTGAGAGCTTTCATTATCAAGCTCTGATTCCAATTTCCGACGCGGCGTTGCTAGCTGGATTCTTGATGCTGTGGCTCAAACGTTGCGTCGTTCCTACCAGGCCGATCGATGCCCTTGCTATTGAGGTGGTCTACCCGGCTGTTCTCTTGGCACACGGGAGACCTGTGAGCCTCCTCAGCGCTATGGTGGGTTGTCTTCAGTACGGATTACGGGAGTTGGCCTCTGAATTTGTTGATGTTACAGAGGTGGAGTCTGAGGGCCACAAGACCTTCAAGACTCCCAATCCCCGGGTGCCGATGCCATATACATATTTGATGGCTTGGTACGTGCTCCACTGTCCTCCTATAATGAGTGCAGCCTCTCCCCCGGGAGACTCATTCATCCCATTTGTGCAGCGACTAGAGTCCGCGAAATGGGAAGGGGGGTACATGGTTAGGATCCGCCAAATCTTAGCACGGGACACTAACTTCCATATCTACCGATGTTTCCCTGATTTCGAGGGCGGTGTCTATGGAGCAGAATATCAGGATACGGCGGGTCCTAATGGATTCACTCAGCTGAGCGGGGGGGTTTTCCATTGGCTTTTATCCATCAGGCCAGGCTACCTGATCTTTCGACAAGGCGCCAACTGTTTCGTCGAGCCTTACCAACCCTACAGGTTCGCTCGCCAATTTGGGTATGATCAGTTGTATGTCGGGAACCCTCGTCCTCAACTCTCAGTTATAGCCAACTTATATGAAGGAGCCAGGGCTTGGTATTATTCTGTGGCAGGTTGTACCAAAGCCATCTTCAAGCTTCCCCACAAAACTGCTAATTCCTATACCTCCATCAGCTTCTGCAATTGGTATTACGCTGCTTCTCAGACTCCCAACTTCAACTTGAATACATCTTGCCTGAAGGACATTAGGCATATGTATAATTCAAGAAAGGGGTCTAAGACGTCTCGCTTGAGGGGGATCGATGAGTTTCTATCCATCGAGAGTCAGCCTGCCGAACAGGAAGAGGAACAAGGAGCTGAGCCTGTTCCAGTGGAAGAACAACGAGCGGCTGATCCTCCTATGACAAGAGCAGCGGGGAAAAGAAAACTTTCTGCTGATGAAGCTGGCCAGTATGATAAGCAGATCCGTCGAAAGTTGCTGGTGGATTCTCCCCCCAGAGGCCAACAAAAATCCAAGTTGATGGCTGAGGCCATTAAAGCTGCTAAAGATGACGAACCACAGGAATCATCTGTGGCTGGCCTGCCGCATAGAGCGGGACTTCGTTCTCATGGTCCAGCTCTGTCGGGCGAAGGTTCTTCTTATCATCCTCCTGAGGACGAAGAAGATGAATTAATGGTTGCAGATGCAGAATCTGCTCCGGTGATGGATCTTCCTAGGTCTCCTGCGTTGGAGCCAGGGGGTCTCGAAGATAATCCACCTCCTTCTCCTTCAGCATTAATGTCACAAGCTGATGATTTAATGCCTAGTCCTACAACGGGACTTATGAAAAGACCAGCCGCTGGTGCAAGTCTTCCGGAGTCTTCAGCTGTTCCGGGTGATGAGGAGCGAGTTGACTATGACGACTCCCCAGCTGGTGATGCAGTTGACAGAGATAGAGGTGATGAGGACGCTGATGTTGGCAACATGTCAGGTGAAGGTGAAGATGACGATGAGAATGATTCCATTGATGACGTCACCACTTTTGATGATGATGCTCCCAAGGTCCCGTCTGATAAAGCATCAGGTTATACTCCTTTTTATCTTACCGGTAAGCTTGGTTTGTTTCGACTTCTTCCACATGCTTTTTCTGCGTTCCGACCGTTTTTTCGTGCAGGTTCACCTACTCCCGGGACTACTTCAGCTGCTCCTTTAGAGCAAGAACCTGCGCAAGTGTCGGCTCCTTTAGAAGAGCAACATTTACCTGGTTCTCCTACGGCGACTGTTCCGCCTGTAGCGTTGCCTGAAACCACTGCCGCTACTCCTCCTCCGGAACAACAGCTCATGCAGGTATCAGCCCCTATGCAAGAGCAATCCATGCCTGACCCTTCTGTAGTGGCTACTTCACCAAAAGCGGTGATGAAGATCTCGCTCACCCCAACGGAGGCTGGGCCAAGCTCTTCTCAAGCGAAAGCATTGATGGCTTTGACCTCAAGCCCTTCGCAATTGAACATTTCAATCGCCTCTGCAGCTTCAGCACCTGGATCGCCTGCTAGTCATCATCTTAACGCCTCCATCTCAGCTGCTGAAGGGGTATCTTCAGGTGCAATTGTCAGTCTCGCTAATGCACCTAAATTCCTCCAAATCTCCTTGGTGTACCTAAACAGTCTTGCGAAGACGGTAGTCGAGTCCTTGATGAATGGTCAAGGAACTTTGAACTCCTTTCGACCTCTGCTGGAAGCAGGCTTAAACGGGGTCAGGAGTGTGGGCGAAACTCGATGGTTCGAACGCTGCTCAGAGATTATCCTTCGTTTGGAGGCGAAATTACAACGCTTCGAGACCATGGGCCATAGTGACCTTCAGCCGCAAATTATGTCCACTTTGGCTAGTCTTCAGGTCGCTGAGGTGATACACCGAGAGACGCTAGAACGGGACTTAGCTGAAAAAGAGCGTCAGATTGCAGAGCTTCGTGAGCGTAACACTCGGAAGCGAGAAGAACTAGAACGCTCAACTGCTTCTATGAATTCGCTTCGGGACAGACTGGTTGAAGCTGAAGCCGAAGTCCTGCGATTGAAAGCTGAACTCTCCCGCGAAGAAGGCATTGTCAACATCCTTAGTACCCAGAATGCAGCTAGTACTTTGGAGTATCATGCACAAGCTCAGGCTCTGGAAGACGTCAGAAAGGAAATGGCGGCCATCATCATACCCAGCGAGGATGAACTTCGAGCAAAGGCTGAAGCTATGGTGCGAGCTAACCACGAGGCGGAGTTAGCTGAACTCAAGGCTCAACTCATCTCTTTTGATTTAATGCATGAGTGAGTTTGGTTTCTGTAATGTTCTTTTGACAAGAACAAAGTTTGTTTTGTATCACTTTCTTTTGGTTCTTGAATAAAAAGTGATATTGACTTCTCATTGTTTCTTGCATTTATCATTTTTTGATTTTAAATACAAGTCACGAGAAATGCCTGAGATGTATTCCTGACTTAGAATATACCTCCACAATGGTTCTGTTGCAGAGAACTCTCTTTATTATCATTTAAGACAACTCTAGAAAGTTTCAAACTGCTGAGGACGAATACTCCCATAATAGGGTTGACTAATAGAATTCTTCCTGTGTTATGTTTTGCTTTAAACACTGAAAGAAGTCTATAAATGCTAGAGGTGTAGTTTTAACTTAGCAAGAGAGATATTGCGATCGGAGCAATTTTGAAGACTTATCGTTCTATTGACGAGAAGCGATAAGTTGATTTTTGTCAGAGGTGTGATTTTAACGTGACAGAAGAAATATTGCGATCAGGGCAATTTTGAGGACTTATCGTTCTATTGACGAGAATCGATAAGTTGATTTTGTCAGAGGTGTGATTTTAACGTGACAGAAGAAATATTGCGATCAGGGCAATTTTGAGGACTTATCGTTCTATTGACGAGAATCGATAAGTTGATTTTGTCAGAGGTGTAATTTTAACGTGACATTTGTGGGGAAAGAATATTATAGCGTCTCACAGGGGAGAACTGCTATATGTTTTATCATCGGAGTGATGAGTTATAAGACTTGTGATTTGATCAAGATTTTGGGGGAGTTTATTACCCCACTGAAAACGAGTTATTTATTGCTCTGCTGAGGAGAGCCAATAAATCGACAATGAGTTGGAGACTTATCATTCTATTTTTTGAGAATTGATAAGTGGATTTTGGGGTGTAGTATTAACCCAATGAGAATTTGAATTCTGCTGAAGAGATACAGAGGTTTTGATTACCACTCTGTTAAGTAGGCTTACCAGTGCATATTCTTCATTTAAAAGAATTGCAACGCTGAGGTGACCCTCGCGTTTAATATTTGAAACGCGAGGCTCAGGCCTTGTGACGTTGGCTTGGGCTTTGCATTTGGGAAACTTGAACGCGGATGTGAGCTTCGCGTTTTGAAAGATGGTTGGGATTCATTCCTAGAATCCTGTGCCATCTTAACAGCTTGGTGGCTGTTATAAATAGACCTGAGTGGTCATATCAAAAGTCACTTGACTTTCAAGACTTTCGACTATTTTCAAGAACGAGAATTCTCGTTTGATTCCGGTGAGATCTCCGACGGTCTTCGTCTCCCTCATTCAAAGGAATTTCCTCCGATCGACTGCATCAATGGCGCCTCGGAGACAGACGTTCAGGTCCCCTGGATGGGTCTGTTCTGGCGAAGGAGGTTGGTGGACCCGCATGGTTGACTTTGTTCTTGAGGAGCTTAAGGAATCGCTCGCTCAATCGGGTCTCACAATTCCTGTATTAGCTGTTCGACGGGGAGTCGTGCAGAGTCTTCATAATTTCTTCGCTATGTTGGAGAAATATAACCCTGACAGCTGCACATTCTTTACGCCTGCTGGAGAGTTAGGTTTTGCTCTTCATGAGATGCAGGCAGTGTCGGGGCTGTCGCTTGGAAAAATGCCCTACGAGGAGTTCATTCCCACCACCGAGGAACTTTCTCTACTGAAGGTGGCGCACCCGGAAATTTGTGCTACTTTCTGGGAGCTGATGTGCCACTTCCACATATGTGCCCAAGTCTTTGGGATGCGTGGAGGGGGCATTATGCATACCACGTGGGCAGACTACCTCTTTCAGAATTTAAACCGGAAAGATGTAGCCGTATCTCGGGTTGCTGTGATCTCTCGTAAGGATGCCAAAGCTCGAATTACAGCTTCCAGTGCTACCTATAAGACAGAGCATGCAGAGGATGATTTTGAAGCTGGTGCCGAGTTTGAAAGTTTTCACTACCAAGCCACAGTTCCTATCTCTGACACGGCTCTGCTTGCAGGCTTCTTCATGATTTGGTTGAAGCGGTGCGTAGTACCGTCAAGACCGATAGAGGCAATATTAGCTGAGGTAGTGTACCCAGCTGTTTTGCTAGCGCATGGGAGACCTGTGAGCCTCCTTACTGCTATGGTTGGCTGTATTCAGAATGGCCTGAGGGTGTTGACTTCAGAACTCCTCAGTGCTTCGAGAGTCAAAGCCGCTAAGAAGAAAACTGGAAAAGCTCCTCAACCACGTGTACCAGTGCCATACACATATTTAATGGCCTGGTTCGTGTTGCATTGCCCTTCATTAATGACGGGAGGGCATGAAGGGGATGATGCTTATACTCCCTTCGTACAAAGATTGGAGTCGGCCACGTGGACTAGTTCTTATATAGTCAGGGCTCGACAGCTTCTATCCCGAGAAGATAAGTACCGGGTTTTCTGCTGTGCTCCTAACTTTGACGGCCTAACTTTGACGGGGCTGATGTTAAGGATGCTCGTTTCATGGATTTGCTTTTTGAAGGCTCGTCTTCTTTGGAAGAGGGTACATTCAGCTGGCTTCTTATGATCAGGTTGGGCTACCTGGTCTATCGCTCACGGGAGAAGTGCGTAATCGAGCCTTACATGCCTTCTCGGTTCGCGAGACAGTTTGGATATGACCAACTCTATGTTGGCAATCCTAACCCGGCGTTAGCTCAGATTGGGAATTTATACGAAGGAGCTCGCGCATGGTACTTTTTCTCCGCCGGGGGATCCCATGCGCAATTTACTTTACCCCATTCACCACCCGGCTGCTCTACTGTTATGGATTTCCGCCAGTGGTTTGTTGAAGCTTCTCAGATTCCGGAATATGACGTTTATACTTCATGTATAAACGAGATTCGGGAATTATACCGTTCACGGAGTAGTTCTGCGAGTACTCGTCTACCAGGGATGGAAGAATACCTATCTTGTGAACAGGAAGCGACCGGTGCCGTTGAAGGTCCTAAAGACTTGTCCACAGTAGAACCTTCTGAGGAAGAGGTTCCTACGGGAATTGGAGAGGGAGAGCCAATTGATGATTCTCCCGAAGAAAAGACAACTGAGGTGATTCCTGCAGAAGAGTCCGTTCTTACACCTCGTTCTCTAAGATCGGGTAAGAAAGCTCTTTCTGCTGCTGAGCAAAGTGAGTATGACAGGAGAATCCGTAAGCGGATACCTGTCATGGCCAAGAATTCCAAGAGGGCCAAATTAATGGAGGATGCGATGAAGTCTGCGCTCGTTGAGCGTTCTACTGACGGAGAGGACGAAATGCCCCAATCGATCCCCTTAGTTCCTGAAGACGATAGGGCCGGAGAGGGTCCTTCTTCTGAAGTTGCTCCAACACCTGTTCAAGATGATCATACGGATCCAATCTATCCAACTCTTCCTCCTCCACACTCAAGAGCTCTGAAGAAATCAATTGATGAACTGGAACGTTGGATGCAAACAATTATTGGTATGATCAGTGTTGAGGGGGCTTCTCTTGAAGACTGTAAATCCATTTTGAGCCAATGTTTGGACGACATCAAGGCCAAAGGGGATGCATCCTGGACTGAGCACTGCCAGGGTGGGATCACTCTTTTGATGGCAGAATTGACAGCTTTCAGGGAATTACAGCGCGCCAATTTAGATTCTGAAGTGGAGCCGGCTCTTTCCTTGGCGATAATCTCGAGAGCGCATCACCCAGGGAATCTTCGCAAGGAACTATCTGATAAAAAGGCCCGCATATCAACTTTAAGGAAGCGACACTCTAAAGCATACGCTAAAATCAAACATGTTGCTTCTGATATCCGTGTTATTGAAGAGACTATCGCTCGATTAGAGGCCGAGTTGGACCAGAAGAAAGCTCAATTGGCCCACTATGAGGATGTCAGAAAAGAGCTTGAGCATAAAAGTGGCCAAATTTATACAAAATTTTGCCGTACACTCCACGCAGCTGAGCAGACTCGTAAGGACATTGTTGCTACTCTTCCTATTGAAGCAGAACTCAGAAAGGAGATCGAGGAACAAGTTCGAGCGGCTCACCGGGAGAAACTCTCTGCCTTCAAGTCTAGGCTAAAAACCCTCAAGTTAATGAAGCCTGATGTTTAGCTCTTGACCCTTTTTTTTTTTGATTAAGGAACAACATTGAATGGAAACGATATCACTTTTGCTCTTTATCGTCTCTTTTTGTTGAAATCTGGTTCAAGACAATAGAAAATAATGCAAATGTTATCGAAATTCCCTTTATTATTTATTTAGAATAATTCCATCAAATTACAATCGTCAGAGGTGTAGTGTTAACATGACGAAATACAAGATAGAATTACACTATGAATGGACAACCCCCAGCCTGATTTGGTTGGGGTTTAGGGGGCTACATGATTTACGGGAAATATCTCTTAAGGAACTTCCCATTAATTGGCACCATGAGCCGGTCTCCTTCTTGATTGATGAGGCGGTATGCTCCGTTCGAATAGACTGATTCTATTACGAAGGGCCCTTCCCATTTAGGATTGAACTTCCCTTTGGTTTTGTGTGTCATCACCATGGGTCGTCTGTTGGCCAACACTAGATCGCCTCTCTTGAAAATCCGTTCCTTGACCTTTTTGTTGTAGGCTTTGGAAATACGGGCTTGATATAGTTCGGTCTGTTGCTGAGCTTGAAGTCGTTTGTCTTCTAAGGCTTCAAGTTCTTGTAGACGTCGTTGATGCTTTTCTTCTTCTGTTAGTCCCGTTGTAATAGCAACTCTCAGAGAAGGGATCTGAATTTCCAATGGCAGTACAGCCTCGCAGCCATATACCAAAGAGAATGGTGTAGATCTTGTAGGGGTCCTCACTGTTGTGCGGTAAGCCCACAGGCATTCACCCAGTTTTTCATCCCAATCGCGCCGGCTCTTGGAAACAAACTTTTTGAGAAGCTTCACTATGGTTTTATTGAAGGCTTCTGCAAGACCATTTGCTGGCGGATAATAAGCCGTAGATGCAATACTTTGGATTCTGAATTTGTCACAAAATCTCTGAAACCCAAAGCTGACGAATTGCGTCCCGTTGTCATGACCTATTCGTCTTGGGACTCCAAAACGATAGATGACGTAATGCTTGATGAACTTGATCACGTTTGAAGTCTTGACTTCTTTCAACGGGATTGCTTCCGCCCACTTAGAGAAATAATCGGTCACGGCTAGAATGAACCGGTGTCCCTTGGATGTCGGAGGGGAAATCGGTCCGACGATATCCATACCCCACATTTCGAATGGCCAAGTCGCTGATGTAGGGTGTAAGTTTCCAGGCGCTTGGTGGATGAAATCCCCATGAATTTGGCACGCGTGACAACGTTTAGCATAGTCAAACGCGTCTGAAAACATCTTCGGCCAATAATAGCCGATGCGTCGGAGGCGATCTCCTAATTTAGCTCCAGGCTGATGAGCTCCACACATTCCGCCGTGAGCTTCCTTGAGGGCCTCTTTTGCTTCCTTCCGAGAGAGGCATCGGAGCAAAACTCCATCATGCGATTTACGATACAGGACTTGAGAGACTGCGTCGTAATAGAATCGGAGGGCCTTTCGTTTGATAGAGGCCGCTTCCTTAGGATCCTCTGGTAGAATTCCATATAGAATCGCCAATCCCTAGATTCGAACTCCATAAATGCCGTACAGACTTCTCCCGACGTCGTCTCGTCTGAGTTTTCCACTGTAGGAATCTTAGAAAAGTATAGCTTACGTCCCATGACCGGAATCGTTGTTTCGACCTCTGGTGGCAAGGCCAGGGAGGTTGCCAAAGAGGCTAAAGCATCGGCATAAGCATTCTGAGCTCGTGGCACGTATTCGATAAAGAAGCCTTCGAACTTTTGAGCCTGCTCTAGCACTGCGAAGTAATACGGGATCAAATCCTCATGACGTGCTTCATATTCTCCTCGGACTTGATTAACGATGAGCTGAGAGTCACTGTAAGCTTCAAGACGCTGAATACCAAGTTCTTCAGCAAATTACATGCCTAATAGCAGAGCGTTATACTCGGCTACGTTGTTGGTGCAGGGTTCGATTAAGGAAAATCCCCTTGGGATTACATGGCCGTTTGGAGAGATTAGCACTACTCCTACTCCCGCGGTGATCGCTCCATGAGGATTTGCTCTGGATGCACCGTCGAAGAATAATTTCCACACTTGCGTAGCTTCTTGAGTAACACAAGTTTCGGCGACTTCGTCAGGTAACTCCTCATACAACTTAGATATTCCCGATACTGGATGATCGGCTAAGAAGTCTGCCAGTGCTTGACCCTTGACCGCCTTTTGGGGCATGAACTGCATGTCGTATTGTGACAAGAGAACGGCCCATTTTGCAAGCCGGCAATTCAGAGATGATGGTTTCGTCATTAGCACTCTCAAAGGATTTACTTTGGAGATGACGTGAATTGTCTGTCCAACTAGGTAATGTCGCATCTTTTGAATTGCGAATACCAAAGCGAGACATTCTTTTTCGACCGGATTGTACCGATGTTCGGCTCCCATCATAGTCCGGCTCAGGTAATAGATGGCTTGTTCTTGACCTTGATCATTGTTCTGGGCCAACAAAGCTCCGGAATGGTTTTCCTGATGTCGGGGCCACGAGAACTGGCGGTTGAGTGAGATATCTTTTAATCTCCTCGAATGCTTTTTGGCACTCTCCATCCCAAACAAAGGATACTCCTTTCTTCATGAGCTTAGAGAAAGGTTGGCAACGCCCTGAAATATTTGAGATGAATCTTCGAATGTAGGCCAATTTGCCCTGCAAACCTCTGAGCTCTTTGAGATTCTTCGGAGGTGACATGTCTTGGATGGCACGCACTTTTTCTGGGGTTTCAAAGCCTTAGCAGCAACGTCATTGACGTTTACAGGACTCGTTTCTTCCAGAGGCCGTTTGTGACCTGAAGCACGTCTTACTGTCGCGGAGATGGGATCTTCCGCCAGCAGAGCCAGTTTGAGTTCCTGGCCGAAGGAGAGGGCTTTCTTCGGCACTTCAACAACAGAATCGTCCTTCTTTGAGGTCTTGCGGACATCGTGCTTAGCCTTGGGGCTAAGCGATCCAGAAGATAATGCTTCCTCATATTTCGCTTGATCAAACTCCACGATGAGAGTTTCTACAGTCATTCCCTTGAGGTGGACGTCGGACTGAGCCACCACTTCTTCGTCGGAGAAGCTAGTCCCCAGCGGAGTCGCCATCTTTTGTATGTAGGGGAAAATTGCAATGAAAAGAATAAAGAAAATTGATTTGTATTTCTTTGATTCCGATTAACAAAAGAGAGGAAAACGAATTTGGTTTTCCCCTTTGTTTAAAACTGGGTTCTTCTTGGCAGCGATGGAGTGCTTCCTTCGATTGATTGCGTCGAACTTGCTCTCCGTTGACGATCCGACCGTCTTTATCTCCTGGGAACGATGAACTTTCGTGGAAAGTTTTATGAATAACTCTGAACGAGTTTAAGAACTCTGAACGAGTTTGAACTCTGTGAATAGAGTTGTTGGAACCGAAAATTCGGTTAAGGATCAAGCTGTTTTTCTGTTGTCGAAGAATCTTCTCAGATTTAATCTTCTGAGTTTGATTCAAAAATCCTCTCTCCAAGGATTTCGTTGCTGTCGTTGCCGAATCTCCAAACCTGAGTGATTTTGATGATAAAGAATCCAGCCTCTGATCTAATTATCAAAAATCTGATCCTTTAACTCTGTCGAGTTTGTTGATATTTTATAGGGGGATAAGGGGTTGTAACTGACCCCTATATCTGCTCCTACATGGGCGAAAATCCCTCAGAACATGGGATAAACGGTTCTGAAACCGTTCGACTCGTGTTTGAACAAGTCAAACGCCCAATCTGGCGTTCAGAACCCAACTTCGTGTTCTTTGAATTGAGACGCGAAGTTGGGTGTTAGCTGAACACCATTGAACGCGAGGGTCGCTCACGTTTGGCTTGTGCATTGTCGACGCGAGGGTCGCTGTTGGTTGAACACCATTGAACGCGAGGGTCGCGCACGTTTGGCTTGTGCATTGTCGACGCGAGGGTCGCTGTTGGTTGAACACCATTGAACGCGAGGGTCGCTCACGTTTGGCTTGTGCATTGTCGACGCGAGGGTCGCTGTTGGTTGAACACCATTGAACGCGAGGGTCGCTCACGTTTGGCTTGTGCATTGTCGACGCGAGGGTCGCTGTTGGTTGAACACCATTGAACGCGAGGGTCGCTCACGTTTGGCTTGTGCATTGTCGACGCGAGGGTCGCTGTTGGTTGAACACCATTGAACGCGAGGGTCGCTCACGTTTGGCTTGTGCATTGTCGACGCGAGGGTCATCGTCATTTTCCAAATTGGTGACGCGGGGATGACATCCGCGTTTCAGAAGGAGCCATTTGACTTGTAACTTCTTCTGTAGAGCGTTGCAAGGACCGTTGTTCCCAACTAAGTCCAGCCTTTTATTTCTGAAATCATCCCACTACTCATCAGCATCTCTAATAGTTGTTAATATAATATTAGTGTTGTTGTCGCAGCCATCAAGATCAATCATCTCAGAAGTGAGGTAGTGTTTGTGGCAATTGTGGAGTTGCGGATGCAGTGATTAGGAAGTCGTCTGATTGTGACCTCCATTGTCGGAGCTTGTTTGGATAAGCTATCTATTGTGATTTTTAGACCGCCTACAATCATCTAATGGTTATCATAATTTTTCGAGCTCATCTTTGAGAACAGAGTTATCTGATGTTTTTATAAATGAATATAGCCAGTCTTATTTAACTCCAGGTGCTTTTGAATTAAATCAAAGGATTATAAATGAGTCAATGAGCAGGCAATATGCTACGTATACAGGAAGTTCAACCAATGCGAATGTTGCCTCTCATGCTTATTCATTTGGAGGAATAAGGCCTCTTCAAAATGAGATACATTGTTGTTGTCAAAATGAGTTCTCTTCAAAGACAAATATTTCTTGTTTATGTTTAAATCAACAAGAAGAGAATGAACTTGTGTTTCAACAAAGAGAGAGATAAGCAGAAGTTCATATGGCAAGACCTCAGCAAGCAGTTGAAACTCGTCAATCTTCTTCAAATTTAAACAATGACAATCATGGGAACAATTTAGGTGCTGGAAGTGTAGCTGAGTCAAATTTAAGAAAAGACACATCTCAGAAGCTTTCATCTGGAACCATGAACAATGAATCAAAGATTAAGAAGGGAAAAATTGATAGTGATAAGAGGACCGATGACTGGGATAATCTGCGAAAAGAGGCAGAAAATGATGGTGCGAAAAAAAAACAAAGCAATGACACAATGGACTCACTGGACTATGAGGCATTAAGGAATGCAAATGTCGATGAAATATCGAATACTATTCGAGAACGAGGCATGAACAACAAGCTGGCAGAACGAATCAAGGTAAGCCTAGAAAAATGTCCTAAATAGACGAGAACGAGGCATGAACAACAAGCTGGCAGAACGAATCAAGGTAAGCCTAGAAAAATGTCCTAAATAGAAGTTAAATCTTGATGAGTCTAATGGAAGAGGATGCAGAACGAATCAAGGTAAGCCTAGAAAAATGTCCTAAATAGAAGTTAAATCTTGATGAGTCTAATGGAAGAGGATTCAGTTCATTAATCAAACAAAATCAATTTCGAGTATACATTTATACCCATTTTGAATTGCAATTTATTCATGTAACTTGTGGTCACTGCCATCCTTTTAGTATGGAATAACAAAAATACTTATCATAGATTATGGTTACCATTTCTAGCTACAGATTGACATCAAAATCAGTTTATAGTTAATTTGTTTTTCCAGAACATGGTTAATCTAATTATGATTACCTCTTTCCAGGACTTCCTCAATCGGCTGGTTAGGGATCATGGAAGCATCGATCTTGAATGGTTAAGATACATTCCACCAGAAAAAGCAAAGTAAGAGCTATAATGTAAATCGTGTATTGACTCTTAAACCAGCAGTAAAGGGGGTTTGCAATTTCATCTTATATGTATATATTCCACCTAATTTTTCTGTTTGCTCCAATCTCATGTGAAGCATCTTGAAAACTCAGGCTTTAATTATACATCTAAACCACAGGCTAACCCCCCCCACCCAAATGTAGCTCACAAATATTACCAGATAGCCAATACCTCAATGTAGAGAGAAAGGCAGAAATGAATGGAGAAAATACAATCAATTACAGCAACAAAAAGATACACCAATGTAATAATGATCATCATTGACCTAAATGTACATCAGATGGATACATAAAATAGAATTTTTACCTGATGAAATTGACACAGGATCAATTAGAACACTTGAAGCAAGCCCTAGATCGAAAAACACTTGACCTATAGTTGAAATAGAAAAAAAATTAGATGCTGGCTAATTAGAACCAAATTAAATGAAATTATTCTTTAAATCTTTAAAATTAAAACAAAAAGAAGCAAAGATTCTAACCAATTCCCAAAATCTGAGAAGAACGGTGAAGCGTTGATGATGACAGAGGTAGAATGGTGATGATGACTGAGAAAAACTGAGAATTAATCTTCATCTTTAAAAGTCAGGGGAGGTAACGAAAGATCGAGGGAGATGACGGGCGTAACCGATGAATTGAAAGGAGGAGGATATAGGCGTAACCGATGAAAGAGTAAAGGGGTTTATGAATTCAGGATACGTTTGGTAACTAAATTTGGTGGAGGGTTATTTTGGGAAAGGTAAAGTTTTTCATGAACTCCCTCTTTTAAAGGGTAACTAGTATAGTGTACATGTAATGCACGTGGCATACTTATTTTATATTCTAAATTTTTATGGGCAAGAAGGTAGTACACTGGCTTAAGGAAAAAAATAAGAATTATTTATAGAAAATTATTAGAAAGAAGTTTTGAGTGTTTTAGTACGTACATTTACAAATAAAATGAGTATCAATGAATAAGGCTAAATAATTTTTTGACCCATTCATTGTTATTGGCTTCTTAGGCTGAGCATGATATACGTGTAGAACTAATCGATATTGAGAACAAAAGTAATGATAATTGTTATAGTAATATATTATGTAAAAAGATTATATATGTGATGTAAAGCAAAATATGTAGATTTTGTAGTAGTTTATACATACCTAGTAACACATAGAAAATGTCTGTTTCACTTTAAAAAATTTGTTCATCGCAATCTGAACTATGAGTTAATTAGGCATACAAATAGTATTTGATTTTGTACATACATAGATGTAACAGTTGTTCCTAGGCATGCATCAATATAATTATATGACAAAACTTACAATAGTTCTTCCTAATTATCAAATAT
>NC_033798.1:73734010-73734488 GCF_001876935.1 Asparagus officinalis | reverse complement strand
GACCCGACGACCCGACCGCCGCCGACCCGACAAAGCCCAGACGCTGTAATTTTCTAAAAGCTCAATTCGATTTTGAAGGGAAAAAAACTACTGTATGATACACAATCAAAACATTAGAAACACATAGTATTCGGAAAGACTGAACATTAGAAACAAATCGAATTGAACTGAATATATTTAAAATCGAATTGAGCTTTTAGAAAATTTTACAGCTGAAGGAACGAGAGGTCGTCGGGTTGAGGGAGATCTGCAGCTACAGCGTCGGATTCTCGTTTTGGGGGCTTGAGGGAGATCTGAAGCTACAGCGTCGGGTTGAGGGTCGTCGGCGACTGGGCTTTGTCGGGTCGGCGGCGGTCGGAGTGAGAGAGAGAACGGGATCAGAATTGTTCTATGAAGTGAGGATTTGAGATTGATTTTTGGGGGAGAGTACGAGGCTTCGTCGGGCTTCGTCGGGCTTCGTCGGGTCGGCGGCGAGAGC
>NC_033798.1:73729579-73733994 GCF_001876935.1 Asparagus officinalis | reverse complement strand
TATATATATATATATATATATATATATATATATAGACACACACACACACACACATACATACATAAACATGATAAACATTCAATTGATGGTGGTAAACTAAAGAGAGCAACTATAGTTACACAACTAAATAGTTAGGGTAATCTAGATATTAGTCCTAAAATTTTCAGTAGTTATATATTAGTCCATCAAAACTTTGTAATTACTCGCAAGTCCATCCTATCCTAAGGGTTCTTACAAAGAAGGAAGGATAGAAGTTTCACGGTAAAAAAAATGATGTAATTGATTTTCTCTTAGTACGAGGGATGAAATCATGTTATCATACATACGATCCAAAAGAAAAGAAAAGAACATTTTCCAAAAAGATTCAATTTGTGCTATTAGAAAAAAACCTCTGCTTTAACTACAAAAATGTGGATACATAAATGTTGCTCCCCTTCTCGTCCATATCATTTGATTAGCCAAATCAGAACACTTCTTTTTATAGTTGCTCGGGGTCAGGGGTAGTTTTAGATGAATAGTTTAATTATCATTATTCTTTTTAAAGATGCAAATTCACTAAATTTGAGGGTATATATGGAAGAAAAACTTTTTTAAATTTTAGCTACGGCCTATTTGTTATAATAACAAAGTAATTTAAAAAGAACACATAAGCAAAGAAGTCTTTGACATCACCATTCTAGAGCTTGAACCACAAATAGCCATAATTCTGTCGCCTAGTATATCTATATGTAACTGAGAGAGCTTTTCTTAAACATCAAACAACATTATGGATCAATTAAATCAAAATTTTTAGTTTATATAATAAAACATACCTTTGTTTTGGTTCCCAATTCCTAATTCACAATTCTAACAAGCTCTTGATTATGAGAGATAAGAAAATTGTGAAGAATGAGAGGTTGCAAGTGATTGCATTCGATTGGCTCGAGCTTCAGTAGCAAGTGACCCCAAACGGATGCTGGGAAATGGCTCAGCTGTCGTTGCTCAAAATGGAGCTAAACAAACATTGTGAGAGTCAACTATAATCCCAAGCACTCACCATGATCAAACTAATTTTTAATTGAGAGAGATGCAACTCCACCTTTGGAATTCCAAGCACTCTCCATTTTAATATATTTTAATTGAGAAAGCGTAAACGTCACGTCTTCACATTTAAAATTAATTAACTCTTTATAAATTAATTAGGTGATATTATTTGAGAGAGAAAACCATAACTCAATCTTTGGAATTCAGAGTAAGCAATTTGGTTTAATGCATTACCATCTATATTTTAGTGCACATAGTAAAGTTTACAAGATGTTAAGTAATTGATTTGAAGGGGGTATGGATTTGTGTAATTATTACATTTGATGATTTAATTAATTAATTGGGTTGCATATTTATGGTGATTTGAGTGAATTGTGAAGGATATTTTGGGAAATCAAAAGTTTTGACACTCATATTCTCTTTTATAAGTAGTATAGATAGATAATAGATAATAGATAATAGATTTTAACCACCACCAACCAGTTTATCTCAAAACTTAGCCCGGACCAGCCCTCTTGTATGTAGGAAAAATTGCAAAGAAAAGAACAAAGAAAATTGACTTGTATTCCTTTGATTCCGATTACAATTTGATTACAAAAGAGAGGAGAACGAAATTGGTTCTTCCTCTTTGTTTAAAACTGGGTTCTTCACGGTGGCGATGGAGTGCCTCCCTCGAATGCTTGCGTCGAGTTTGCTCTCCGTTGACGATCTGCACGTCTTGATTCACTGGAATGATGTCTTCTCCTCACGATTTGACGTTGTGGAGAACTTGCGTGGCAAGTTTAAAACTCTTGATGAGTTGATAACTCTGATCGAGTTTGAACTCTTGAAAAAGAGTTGATTTGAACCGAAGATCGGTTAATAAGCCAAGGCTAAAAGAAAGCTCCGATGGTCGATCGTTGCTGAGGATGAACGTCGATCTCCCCCTTGCTGCTAAGCCAAAAGATCTCCTCTTCCTGCTGCCAAGAAATTCCCTCCTCGCTGCCCAGTCTCAGATCCGAAAATGCCAGCCGAAAAAGCCTTGAACTCCGGACCCAAGAAGCCAACCTTTAACTCAGTTGAGTTTACCCATATTTATAGGGAATTAAGGGGTGTAACCGCCCCCTTAATTCTCTCAATAGTGGGGCGGAAATCCCTCAAATCGTGGAGGGAAAACGGTTCCTGCAACCGTTCAGCTCGTGTTTGAACGAGTCAAACGCCCACGTGGGCGTTCAGGATCCTAACTCCGCATTTTAGAATTGAGACGCGGAGTTCGGTACTCGCTGGGTGTTGAAAAACGCGGGTCCGACCCCAGCGTTTTAATGTTGTAACGCGGGTCCGACTCCTGCGTTTTGATGTTGTAACGCGGGTCTGACTCCAGCGTTTTTTTATGTTGTAACGTGGGTTCGACCCTCGCGTTTTGATGTTGTAACGCGGATCCGACTCCAGCGTTTTTATGTTGACATACGGGAAGGACCTCCGCATTTTGATGTTGTAACGTGGGATCGACCCTCGCGTTTTGATGTTGTAACGCGGGATCGACTCCAGCGTTTTGATGTTGTAACGCGGGTTCGACCCTCGCGTTTTAATGTTGTAACGCGGGTTCGACCCCGGCGTTTTGATGTTGACACACGGGGAGGACCTCCGCATCTTGTCTTGAAGAGATTATCACAAAGTAATCTCTTTTGTCATAGCGTTGCAAAGATCATTGTCTTGTAATCTTCGTCTTGGCTCCTTGAGAATATGAGAGTCGCCAGATTGTAACTCCCGATGTTGATTATGAATGCTGTTGAACTAGAGCTCTCATCGGTTGTTGTGAAGGTCGTCAGATTGTAACCTTCAGCGATCTACGTGAAAGTCTTCAAATTGTAGCCTTCTGGAAGTCGTCAGATTGTAACTTCCATCATCGGTGTTTAATGGAGGATAAGCTATCTATTGTGATTTTTAGACAGCAGAGGGTTCTACCAAAAACACCCGCACTGGTCCAGCTGCCCCTCTGCCACCAACGGTTGTTTGTTGGTGCAGCAGTTCTTGTATCGAAACCGCAAATTCTCCAACAAATCCACTAAATAATCATGAGCTCCAAAAGTTCCCAACATCTTACCTCAGCTCTGACGATAATACTTAAAATAAATAAATCCACCGTCATCCCCAGTGGACTTCCTCTTCAATAAATAAATCAAATGGGTCGCGATATAAACACACCGCTATCAGTTGAGCCCCAGACCCCCGTGAAATTTGGAAGGAAATGGGGGAAATTGAGGAGCGGGGGAGGAAGGGGAAGCTGGTTTTTGCTGTGAACGGAGAGAGATTTGAGCTAAGTGAAATAGACCCTTCAACTACTCTGTTGGAGTTCTTGAGGACCCGAACCCGTTACAGAGGGGCCAAGCTTGGATGTGGAGAAGGTGATGGGTTCGTTTATTTTTTGTCAGAATTTGTTGGGTTTTTGTGATATGAGTTTTGTTCGTAGGACGGAATTTGATTAATGGGTTGTGTTTAATTCATAACTTTGTCTGTTGAATTTTTGATTTCTGTGGTTGTGTTCATTGAGGTGTTGTGTTCAATTCATTACTTCTTTTCTTTTTTAATTATGTTCACTGAGGTGCTTGCAAATAGTTGAATACATCAATATATAGAAATGTAATGATTACACAGAGAGAGAATGATATGGGCAGGTGATGTTTGATTCTTTGTATAAGAGGGGATTAGCTAGTACATTCTTTCTATTATGTGTAGTGTTAGAAGTGAAAAATGAGAGAGTCTACCACTTTCATTCATTAACATGGGTTTATATAGGAGTATATATGGGTAATAGGCTAATGGGTTAATGGTTCTGACCTGATAACCCAAATACTAATTCTAACATGTAACAGTAAATGTTTTTCTCCTCCGTTTTTGATGGTTTTTTTAATACTAAGTTTTGATGTTAATTGGTAAAAGTTGTGTTATGAATCTTTGCACGCATCAAATTTTGTCTTCTTCTTGATTCCCAGGAATTGCAAGTAAATTATCCTATCTAACCAAATTCTAATTATATCACAAAGCCATGATCAAATTTGGTTCAGTGGAATCGGATATACTATCTAAGATGGCATGGAAAATTTCTTTCTCCCTTGTTAAGGAAAGGATAAAGAAATACGTGATTTATGATACGTTCTGCTTTTTCTGTTTTTTCCCCAGCTATGACATCCTTTTGGCGATTCTTTACTATATTCCGGCATGATATTTCTTGCAAATAGGTGTTATTTGTTTAGATTACTTTGTATGTTTTGTTCTACCTTGCTGATCGTTTTGATGTTTTTGTAGCTAGAAATGATAGGAGATTTATTTCAGTATTGTTTTCTGGTTGACTTTTCTTTTACTTTTTTAGCAACACTTTGGTTCATAAAATGGTCCTCGATTCAGGAGCAATG
>NC_033798.1:73717712-73729569 GCF_001876935.1 Asparagus officinalis | reverse complement strand
ATTTTAAAATCAGAAAAAAAAATCAGAAAAAAAAATCAGCCTCACCTTTTCTAGATTTATCATTATGTTAGTTTTGAAAACTTTGTGGGGGAACTCTAATTGCTTATGTGCTCTGGTAATGATGGATTTATCATCTCTCTCCTTTGTAGTTTTTGTTTATACGCGTATTCCGTTATCATCATTTTTATGTATGCATATTATAGTCAGAGAAATTTTACTGTATTTGTTATTCATGTTAAAGATTTGTAAGATTAACTTTTTCTAATCCGTCTCCAATTTGTGGTTTCTTTTATTGCTTTAACAAAATTTTGTAATTATTGCCTAAGCACAATCCTAAGAAATCTTCCTAGTGCAAACTTGGATCACAATAAATCTCAATGAGCAGCTACTAGTCTTCATTCACCGTGGGTTCAATTCCCTGCTCAGTGAGCTTGCTCTATGAAAACCAATTGTTGGCAAGGAATGACAATGTACCTAATTCCTCACTTATACTCCTCAATATTTTGCTAGTGTAAGAAAAGTAAAAAAGGGAAGTCTATAGATCATAAATCCTTGAGCAAGCACAGTAAATGGGAAAAGATAATAGATCATATATTTGTTCTATACAGTCAAAGCCAGTGAACCAAGGAGAGCGACATTCTCACGGTAAAGTCAAATATTCAAACAGAAATTGATAGTACCTCAATTCTTCCTATCTGAAGATTTTTTCGACAATGGATTAGCATTTAAATGGTTGTTCATAGTTAACATGTAGTTTCGATTTTATAGCTAAATATCTCAAATTGTGACCTCATACACACTTCAATTAGAAGTACCTTAGATTCTTTTTCTAATAAGAAGTCAACAGCTTTCAGTCCCATTGGTGGTCAACAGTTTTCATATAAGTACTTTTGTCCTTCCACAGGTGGTTGTGGAGCTTGTGTTGTTCTCCTCTCAAGATATGACCCCACAAGTGAACGCGTGGATGAGTACTCTATCAATTCTTGCCTTACTCTTCTTTGCAGCATAAACCTTTGTTCAGTATCGACTACCGAGGGACTTGGAAATAGTAAGGATGGTTTCCATTCAATCCACAAAAGGCTTTCAGGCTTTCATGCTTCACAATGTGGCTTCTGTACTCCTGGAATGTGCATGTCTATATTCTCTGCCCTTGTCAATGTTGATAAAACTAATAGGTCTCAGCCTTCTCCTGGGTTTTCAAAGCTCTCAGTGGCTGAAGCTGAGAAGTCTATCATGGGTAATCTCTGCCGATGCACTGGGTATCGACCTATAATAGATGCCAGCAAAAGCTTTGCATCAGATGTAGATATAGAAGATTTAGGCCTTAATTCATTCTTGAATAAAGGGCAGAAAGTTTTAAACGCAGACAACCTGCCCCTTTACAGCTCTGGTGGAATTTGTACTTTTCCTGACTTCCTAAAAGCTGAAATTAGATCTTCTTTGAATCCAGTTCATTCCTTAACTGACTCTTGGCATTGTCCTCATAGTGTCAATGAATTTTTTGACTTGCTGACTTCTGCAAAATGTAGTAATGACTGTGATGTGAAGTTGGTAATGGGGAATACTGGTTCGGGTGTCTATAAGGACCAAAACCTCTATGAAAAGTACATCGATCTCAGTGGAATTCCAGAACTGTCGGTGATTAAAAAGGATAATTCAGGGATTGAAATTGGAGCAGCTGTGACAATATCTAAGGCTATTGAAGCATTAGAAGAATATGGAACATTGATATTCAGTAAAATTGCAGACCATATGAAGAAGGTTGCTTCACACTTCGTTCGCAATACAGCAAGTCTGGGAGGGAACATAATAATGGCACAAAGGAATCACTTCCCCTCTGACATTGCTACTATACTTTTAGCTGCTGGTTCATCTGTATCTGTCCAAAGAGTTTCAGGAAGATTGGTTTTAACTCTGGAGAAGTTCTTAGAGAGCCCTCCATGTGATCAAAGAACTCTACTTCTGAGTATTAGGATTCCTCATTCGCATCCAGTTAGCAAGGAGTCTGTTATACTATTTGAGACCTACCGGGCATCCTCACGTCCACTTGGAAATGCAGTGGCTTATCTCAATTCTGCTTTCCTGGCTCAAATTTTATTTTCTAAGAATTCAGGTGATCATATTTTAGATAATATACAATTGGCTTTTGGTGCATATGGATGCGAGCATGCTATTAGGGCAAGGAAAGTTGAGAAATTTTTAGTAGGTAAGAGAGTCACTGTAGCTATCCTTAATGATGCTATCAACTTACTTCGAGAAACCATTATACCAGAAGAAGGCACTCCGAGTTTTGGTTACAGATCAAGTCTGGCAGTTGCCTTTCTGTTCAAATTTCTGTATCCTTTGGCGAAAGGAAATGGCTATGAAAACAGTAATGGTCGTCTAAGTGGAGATGTAAATTTTTCACTTGATATGAATGCAGAGGACGAGCTTCTTGATCAACTTGATCATACTGAACTGCTGCTATCATCAAAACAGGTGGTAGGATTCAACAAGGACTATTTGCCAGTCGGCGAGCCAACGAGGAAAGCAGGCGCTGAGCTTCAAGCGTCTGGTATCTCCTTATTCTTTATTATTGTGTTCTCATGTATAATTATTTTAGCTCGTCATGAATGTACTATGTGTTGTGCGCGGCGCGGAAGCAGTCGAATCACACACAATCCAAACAAGAGAGATCACAACCAAATAAAAGAGGCACAATCACCAAATAACACAAGAGATTTACGTGGTTCGGCAAATTGCCTACGTCCACGGGGCAAGAAAGGGGATGAGATTTTCACTAATAGAGAAAGAGTACAAACTGAGATTACAAATCACTCGAAGGAACAAACTAATTTCACCAACAAGCTCTTAATCTCTCCAAACAAAACACTAAACAAATAGCTCAGAAAATACCTCTTTTCTGTGCTCCAAATATCCCTAATTTTCTTCTTTCCAAATTCTCTCTTCCAATTGTTCTATATATATACAAATCCTAAAATCATAAACATACTAGGAATTCTAAACCAAAAGCCAAATCAAATTAGGAATCCTAATAACCTATTACCAAAATAGATTAGGAATCCTAATAACCTCATGTTACCAAAATAGATTAAGAATCCTAATAACCTCATGTTATCAAAATAAATTAGGAATCCGCTATCCAACAATTCTCCACATTGGCGAAGTTTTCCCAAAACTGAGCTAACACCAATACCAACCAAACGTCTCACTTGTTGCGTCCAATACGAAGTGGAACAAATCCACGATAACAGACTCAATCCACAACAAGTCGAGAACCCAAACGAGAATGCGAACAAACTCCAAATGTTGGTATCAACTCACCAAACCGGCTGCATCATAAATGACTGCCTACGTATGCTCTTGCTCAAGGAATCAAGCCTTCACGTAGTTCACCCAAACGGCCTCCAAAGACCTCAATCCACTAGAAGAGTTCGCAACCCTTCTCCAACATCACGATCAAGTCTACGGCTGATAGTACCGCCAATGATCCTAAACTAAAATAATCCAAACATCTCCACCTGAGATGAACCAATGGTCATATCCAGACTACATCTATCAGTTGCACTCGAATCAATCAACCTATCATCTGCATCCAAATCAACACGATTTCCAATCTGTGTCACATCAGCTAGAATCCCAAATGATACAGTATGATCTGAAGTTTCCACCCAACGTGGAGTAGCATCACTCTCCACCCGCTGTGATATCCCAAAGATCTGATCATCACTCTCTACCTGTCGAGAGTCAAACATGAGATACCTGCTCAGAACAAAGTCAGAAGCCAATACCTGATAATTAAACACGCATCTGAATCCCAAATCTGCTATCGGATCAAATCTCACATCCACGATGTGACTAAGTGCTGGGTAGCCAAACATCCGACGCAATCCAAAATCTGAAGCAGCTTCACCAAATCCCATATCTCTACATGCAGCAGTCGACAACCTATGCATAAGATGGTCCAAACATGTCGTAGCCCGCACACCAATACCAATGCTCGATATTAAACGCCGATCCTCCTTCAGAAAGGAACAACTCCCTAAATCTGCCATCTCATCACGTCGCCTCAAAGTTTTCACACTAATGAAGTGTCTCCTATTACCGTGAGCTAGACACAAACGTAAGAAAGAACTCCTACCATAATCAGAACGTTGGGTTACCTTTCTACCAACACACTTCCTCCATCTGTTGTGGGCTTCTAGGACTTCACACCAACGGGACTTGGTTGCAACCCACCAATACCTAGAACAATCCTCAACTGCGGAAACCACATACTTATTACCTCCTAATGATGCTCTCTTGGAAGGCCCCCAAATGCCTGAATGAACACCCCTCAAAAGACCCCTCGAATGATGGATAAAAGTACCAAACTCCACCTCGGTCTTCTTGCTCATACCAATGGGTTCACAGGACTTCAAACTGCGTCAAAACACTCCTCAACAACCTATACACGACATTACCAATCAAATAACCCAGCATCAAACAACGTCACAGTCTAGCCGAATCTGATGAAGTCGTCAGCTCCCTATCAATCGCCGTGCATCCGAGCAAATAATATAAATTGCTCTTTCTGATGCCCTTCATCACAATCATGGATCCTAATGTGATCTTCAAGCGTGCGTCCACCAAGGTCACCCTATAACCTGCTGTCTCCAAAGCTCCAAGTAAAATGATGTTCATCTTCAATTGCGGAACGAACCTTACATCATCCAACTCTCGCATCATCCCATCACTCATCCTAATCCGAATAGTACTAATACCACCAATAGAGCATACGTGTCCATTACCCATGAGCACGACATCCTCTCTTTTCAACTTCTAAAAGCTGGAGAACCAATCCCTCCTAGGAAAAACGTGGTAAGAAGCACCCGAATCCAATATCCACTCCATAGAGTCGGCATCACAAACTGATGGTAGTACAGATAACGAATAGCCTGAAGAATCCAAATCTGAATTGTTGCCACCACTCTTGACAACATTCACCTCTGAAGCTTGTACAGCTTTCCCCTTATTCTTCTCAGCTCGATCTAACTTTGGGCATTCAGCTTTCCAATGTCCATCCTCTTTAAAAAAAGCACACTGATTCCTACGAATCCCACGATGTGCACCTCTAGACTGCGACCTCCTGCTTTGGTTTGAACCACGACCTTGAACTACTAATGCATCTCCCGATGCCTTCTCGGAGGACTCATCAACACTCTTCCTCAACTCATAATTCACCAACGCTGAGGTCACCTCCTTGTAACTAATAGTAGTTTTTTCATTAATCATAGTGAGAACAAATGTACCATAATCATCCTCGGGCAACGAACACAAAAGTAACATCGCCTTGTCTTCATCCTCAACCATGATATCCACATTAGCCATGTCTGAAAGTAGCTTTGTGAAGTTATTAACATGCTCCCTAATGGAAACTCCCCTCTTCATCTTGAACTGGTAAAATCTCTTCTTCAAGTGAAGCCGATTCTCAATGCTCTTAGTAAGATACTTTTCATTGAGTGTTTCACATATCTTCTTCGCCGATGTCTCGTTCATCACATCATAAATAAGATCCGGCGTTAAGCATGACCGAATAACTCCACACGCCCTACTATTCATCTTCTTCCAAACCTTAGCTTCCATCTCGGCAGGTTTCTCTTGTAACTCAAGAGTCTCCTCCAAATTCTGAGCGTCCAAGGCGTCCATCACCTGACACCTCCACAATCCGAAATTAATCTTGCCGTCGAACTTCGGAACATCAATCTTCATGTTATTGATGCTCAAACTATGTA
Source organism: Asparagus officinalis (assembly GCF_001876935.1). Taxonomy (NCBI): domain Eukaryota; kingdom Viridiplantae; phylum Streptophyta; class Magnoliopsida; order Asparagales; family Asparagaceae; genus Asparagus; species Asparagus officinalis. The sequence goes on along the minus strand of NC_033798.1, from coordinate 73,723,795 downwards.
TCGTCTTCGTAAGAGACGATCCCGATGTGCTTGTTTCACCCATATTGTCGATCTAATCTTCAAATAAGAATCCTTCAGCGAATCCTTCAAACAAGCTCCCAAGTCCAACCCGGAGCGAATCCCAAATGATACAGTATGATCTGAAGTTTCCACCCAACGTGGAGTAGCATCACTCTCCACCCACTGCGATGTCCCAAAGATCTGATCACCACTCTCCACCTGCCGAGAGTCAAACGTGACATACCTGCTCAGAACAAAGTCAGAAGCCAATACCTGATAATTAAACACGCATCTGAATCCCAAATCTGCTATCGGATCAAATCTCACATCCACGATGTGACTAAGTGCTGGGTAGCCAAACATCCGACGCAATCCAAAATCTGAAGCAGCTTCACCAAATCCCATATCTCTACATGCAGCAGTCGACAACCTATGCATAAGATGGTCCAAACATGTCGTAGCCCGCACACCAATGCCAATGCTCGACATCAAACGCCGATCCTCCTCCAGAAAGGAACAGCTCACCAAATCTGTCATCTCATCTCGTCGTCCTAATATTTTCTCTCTAATAAAATGTCTCAAACTGTCATGAGCTCGGCACAAAAAATCTGCCATCTCATCACGTCGCCTCAAAGTTTTCACACTAATGAAGTGTCTCCTATTACCGTGAGCTAGACACAAACGTAAGAAAGAACTCCTACCATAATCAGAACGTTGGGTTACCTTTCTACCAACACACTTCCTCCATCTGTTGTGGGCTTCTAGGACTTCACACCAACGGGACTTGGTTGCAACCCACCAATACCTAGAACAATCCTCAACTGCGGAAACCACATACTTATTACCTCCTAATGATGCTCTCTTGGAAGGCCCCCAAATGCCTGAATGAACACCCCTCAAAAGACCCCTCGAATGATGGATAAAAGTACCAAACTCCACCTCGGTCTTCTTAACCTATACACGACATTACCAATCAAATAACCCAGCATCAAACAACGTCACAGTCTAGCCGAATCTGATGAAGTCGTCAGCTCCCTATCAATCGCCGTGCATCCGAGCAAATAATATAAATTGCTCTTTCTGATGCCCTTCATCACAATCATGGATCCTAATGTGATCTTCAAGCGTGCGTCCACCAAGGTCACCCTATAACCTGCTGTCTCCAAAGCTCCAAGTAAAATGATGTTCATCTTCAATTGCGGAACGAACCTTACATCATCCAACTCTCGCATCATCCCATCACTCATCCTAATCCGAATAGTACTAATACCACCAATAGAGCATACGTGTCCATTACCCATGAGCACGACATCCTCTCTTTTCAACTTCTAAAAGCTGGAGAACCAATCCCTCCTAGGAAAAACGTGGTAAGAAGCACCCGAATCCAATATCCACTCCATAGAGTCGGCATCACAAACTGATGGTAGTACAGATAACGAATAGCCTGAAGAATCCAAATCTGAATTGTTGCCACCACTCTTGACAACATTCACCTCTGAAGCTTGTACAGCTTTCCCCTTATTCTTCTCAGCTCGATCTAACTTTGGGCATTCAGCTTTCCAATGTCCATCCTCTTTAAAAAAAGCACACTGATTCCTACGAATCCCACGATGTGCACCTCTAGACTGCGACCTCCTGCTTTGGTTTGAACCACGACCTTGAACTACTAATGCATCTCCCGATGCCTTCTCGGAGGACTCATCAACACTCTTCCTTAACTCATAACTCACCAACGCTGATGTCACCTCCTTATAGCTAACAATAGTTCTTCTATTAATCATAATGAGAACAAAAGTATCATAATCATCCTCGGGCAACGAACACAAAAGTAACATCGCCTTGTCTTCATCCTCAACCATAATATCCACATTGGGCATGTCTGAAAGTAGCTTCGTGAAGTTGTTAACATGCTCCCTGATGGAAACTCCCATCTTCATCTTGAACTGGTAAAACCTCTTCTTCAAGTGAAGCCGATTCTTAATGCTCTTAGTAAGATACTTTTCATTGAGTGTTTCACATATCTTCTTCGCCGATGTCTCGTTCATCACATCATAAATAAGATCCGACGTCAAGCATGACCAAATAACTCCACACGTCCTACTATTCATCTTCTTCCAAACCTTTTCTTCTATATCAGCAGGTTTCTCTTGTAACTCAAGAGTCTCTTCCAAGTTTTGAGCGTCCAACGCATCCATCACTTGGCACCTCCACAAACCAAAATTGATCTTTCCATCAAACTTCGGAATATCGATCTTCATGTTATTGATGCTCAAACTATGTATCGTCTTCGTAAGAGACGATCCCGTTGTGCTTGCTTCACCCATGTTGTCGATCTAACTCTTCAAATAGGAATCCTTTCAGAGAATCTTTCAAACAAGCCTCAAGCTGAACCCGAAGCTCTGATACCAATTGTTGTGCGCGGCGCGGAAGCGGTCGAATCACACACAATCCAAACAAGAAAGATCACAACCAAATAAAAGATGCACAATCACCAAATAACATAAGAGATTTACGTGGTTCGACAAATTGTCTACGTCCACGGGGCAAGAAAGGGGATGGGATTTTTACTAATAGAGAAAGAGTACAAACTGAGATTACAAATCACTCGAAGGAACAAACTAATCTCACCAACAAGCTCTTAATCTCTCCAAACAAAACCCTAAACAAATAGCTCAGAAAATACCTCTTTTCTGTGCTCCAAATATCCCCAATTTTCTTCTCTTCAAATTCTTTCTTCCAATTGTTCCATATATATAGAAATCCTAAAATCATAAACATACTAGGAATTCTAAACCAAAAGCCAAATCAAATTAGGAATCCTAATAACCTATTACCAAAATAGATTAGGAATCCTAATAACCTCATGTTACCAAAATAGATTAGGAATCCAAATAAACTCATGTTACCAAAATAGATTAGGAATCCGCTATCCAACACTATGTTCCTTTCTAAAGATTATTGGAGACCTTATTTGTCTAGTAACATGCTTTTGCTTTTGTGATCAATAAGGTGAAGCATTATTTGTTGATGACATACCTTCCTCCAAAGACTGTCTTTATGGAGCTTTCATCTGTTGCACAAAGCCTATGGCCCAAGTAAAGGGTATTCAATTCAAGTCCACACTAGCATCACAAAAAATTGTTACCGTTATATCTGCAAAGGACATTCCACGTGGGCATAACATCATGAAAAGTGTATTAGGAACCGAACGGCTTTTTGCTGACACCCATACAGAATATGCTGGTCAGCCAGTAGCTCTTGTTGTAAGCTTTCCTTCAAAAAGTTTCTGTTTTCAATTTCTTGTAGTTATGTTTGAATTCATGCCTTGAATGCTTTATGTGATTTGTTCTTTAAATTTTAGCTTGCCGAATCACAGAAGTTTGCCAACTTAGCTGCAAAACAAGCACTTATCGAATATGGATTGGATATGCTAGAACCTGCCATTTTAACAGTAGAAGATGCCGTTAAAAAGTCGAGTTTTTTTGAGATTCCTCCATATTTTGCTCCGAAGAAGGTTGGTGATTATGCCAAAGGAATGGCAGAAGCTGATCACAAAATTCTTTCTGCTGAGGTACTTGTATAATCTAGTATCTGCTTCTATATATATACTATATAATCCAAATCATTCGGTTGGGTACCTGTTTTATGTTTAGAATTGGGAATATGATGTAAATATTACGTCCCTTTCTTTGTTATATTTTAGCTCCCATACTGTTGGAGTGTATATTAGAATCTCGCCTCATCCAGAAGATAACTTGACAATATAATTTGTTTGTTTTTTGTCTTTTCAGATTTTGTAAATGCAGTGTTCTGCGGTAAAGACGCACTGGCTTACTCGATGCACAGAGTCCAATAGTAAAATGTCATACTAGAATTCATGAATAAGTGTTAGTTTTAAAGCCAGCTTCAACTGGTAGCTGAGTCTGGTTTACCGTGCTTTAAGATAATGTAGATGAGAAAGGAAGTGCAGGTCATTATGCTATGAACGGTGAAGTTAAACTGATTTTTCATAGGCCAAGAATCCTTAAACTTTTGATTGATCCCATTTATATCTTTTCTTTTTCTTCTTCCTTGATGGCGTTCGTTTTTTTCTTTTTCCTTTTTTTTTGGGAGTGGGTGGGAATGCAGGTGGGAAGTGAACCCTGTTGCAGAGGCGAGAAGTTTCTGATTGCTTATAAGTTTCATTGATCTTAAAACTGGGTGATCATGATAGACAATATGGATCCTTTTGGATCATTAATCTTGCTCTTTCTAAGTGAAAATTGAGGTGAGATCCTACATCCACACCTCAGAGATAAACATAGTAGGACATTGAAAATGATAGACAATGCAAATAAAAAAAATTGTTGAGGGTATTAGGTTCATCAAAAGTTTATATGTTCCTGCTATCAACAAGATATACTGATATAGTTTGTATGAGATCCATAACCTTGAGTCCGTACCACAACACAAATCAAAACAAATACATAATTCATGGCATTGTAGCATGAAAACTTTATACGTTACTGCATTAACTCCCCCTGGAAAACAGATTAGATATAAATATGAAAAGGTGACTTGTTCAGTTTTTTCTTGAGGTAGCGTGTTAATATTTTCACAGCAATTCTCTCTATAGATGCTATTAAGAATTGACAAGTGTGATTGTTGTACTCAGGTTAAACTCGGTTCCCAGTATTACTTCTACATGGAAACACAAACAGCTCTTGCTGTGCCAGATGAAGATAATTGCATGGTCGTATATACTTCAAATCAGAGTCCTGACCTTGCCCAGCAAATCATCGCAAATTTTCTTGGTGTTCCACACCATAATGTCAGGGCAATTACACGAAGAGTTGGAGGAGGTTTTGGCGGAAAGACAACCAGAGCTATGAGTGTGAGTATAAATAAGTTACTTTGGCGATTCCCATTTAACTTCTGTTTCATACTTATATGCATAGAATCGCAACAATTACATATTTTAGGGTTAACTGTGATATTTTATGGTTAACTGTGCACAGACCCCCAGTAGTGTCACGCATTGGGACTTACTACAACTGTAGATTGATTTCGGCGGATTGACCCCTTGGTGAAATCAGTGAGTCTAATCTGGGTGCAATAATAAAAAATTCACCTAGGGCTATCAGCTGAAATCATACTTTAGGAGTAATAAGTTCCGAAATGTGATGATACAAGGGGTCTATGTGCAATTAATCCTATATTTTGTTATGTAAGTTTGGAGCTAGGGGCGAGAATCTTTTCCCTCTCATCCATTTTTTAAGGTCATCTCTGATATTAGATCAACAACGTTACTCATCTTATCTCTTTTGATAGTGATGTTCAAATCTTTTACGCTGTTCAGGTGGCGACTGCATGTGCATTCGCCGCATTCAAGTTACAACGTCCAGTAAGAATGTACCTTGATCGCAAGACTGATATGATAATAGCCGGTGGACGTCATCCAATGAAAATAAACTATTCAGTAGGTTACAAATCTGATGGCAAAATTACTGCTTTGCATATAGATCTGCTAATCAATGCAGGCATATCCGAAGATGTAAGTCCAATGCTTCCACATGCCATAATTGGAGCACTGAAGAAATACAATTGGGGTGCGCTTTCATTTGATGTGAAAGTATGCAAGACTAACACTCCATCCCGCAGTGCAATGAGGGGCCCAGGAGACCTACAGGGATCTTATATCGCAGAAGTTATTGTAGAGCATGTAGCATCAGCTCTATCACTTGATGTTAATTATATTAGAAAGAAGAATATCCACACGTTCGAGAGCCTCCAGCTGTTCTATCAAGGCAGCGAGGGAGAAGCTTTTGAGTATACTTTACCTTCAATTTTTGACAAATTGGGTTCATCTGAAAATTACATTCACCGTGTACAAATGATCAAAGAATTCAATAACTTCAATAAATGGAAGAAGAGAGGGATTTCTTGTGTACCTATTGTGTATCCATTAACTCTTAGGCCAACACCAGGAAAAGTTGGTATTCTCAATGACGGTTCTATCATTGTTGAAGTTGGAGGGATTGAATTGGGCCAAGGGTTGTGGACGAAAGTGAAGCAGATGGCAGCATTTGCTCTTGGACAACTAA
>NC_033798.1:73709719-73717702 GCF_001876935.1 Asparagus officinalis | reverse complement strand
ATTCAGGCAGATACGTTGAGTTTGATTCAACAGGGGTACACTGCAGGGAGCACCACATCTGAAGCAAGCTGCGAAGCAGTTCGGCTTGCTTGCAACATCTTGGTTGCTAGGCTGAAACTTCTCAAGGACAGATTGCACGAGCAATTGGGTTCAATTACATGGGATACTTTAATTGCTCAGGTGATGCATTTTGTTATGCAATTATATACCAAACTTTGATATTGACCAATTACATAATAATTCTTCTCAATATTAGAAAAGATATGTTAGTGCGTAGGAAGGTCTTCACATGAATTCGTATTACAGTTGTACTATTATTATTTTTATCTATTGCAAGCTTTACTTTCCCTATATGGTAGGTTTATGTATCTTTTCTGGTAAAGGACACAAGAAGTTTAATGCACAGTTGTCCTTGAAAGGAGGAATTGTTTAGGAATCTTTTGAATCAATTTCCCTTGCTTTTGGACACAACAAATCGGAAACTCTTATTAAACTGTCACTTAGTTTACTAATGTGTTATCATCACTGATCTCTTGATTTTCTGGAACTTCTTATCACCTGTCATCCTCTAGTTGACTTAGCTGCAAGTTTGTCCGGTTTATCTGACGACCAATTTAACACAACCTGAATTTACTCCAACTTGAATTCGAAACATAAAACTGGAGGTTGTATATGAATCTGAACTCTAGACTGGAAACTCAAAATAGATATGTCTGAATCCAGCAAATTCAGATCCAATCGATTAGAACCCCAACAAACTTGAAATGCCTGTCAACAATGTCTATTTCTATATAATCTATAAAGAAAAAACTACAGGTAGCGAAAAATCGAAGAAATGGAGAACATGCCCTCATTCCTGTTATAGTTAAGAGGGTAAAATTGTAACTTTCCTCTTCTTCTTTTTTTTTTTGGTGAACATTCTACATTTGCTCGTGATTTTTCTAAAGGATAATATTTTTTTCAAATACCAAGAAAGCAAAGGACTTGTACATACACCCTTAGAGTTCCTATTTAGAAGTTAACTAATTAAACACAGCTTCGAAGCATAAATTGAAAATAGCAAAAGCTGGCCAGCTTCACGTAGTCCTTTGTTATCCATGTGCCATGTATGCAAGGGAATGAATTACAAGCTGCCAAACCTAGAAAACCTATCTTATAAAGTGATATCATGCAACAACGACAGCAAAGCCTTTTTCCCTATGTAAATTATGTCTAGTCGTTATTCGTTGTGGAACATGAATTAACTGTTGTTGCTTCCTTTCTGTTGTAATGACATCAAGGACCTATGAAGAAAGAACATCAGGCTGGTTTTAATGGAGTACGTCTAGTTTAAAACTCTTTTAATCTGTGAATTCTTAAAACCCTTATTTGAATCAGTCTCTAGCGAAGGTACTTGTTTACACCAGCAGTTATACACCATACCTTAAATTTTGGGATAGTACTGATCTAGCGATTTTTAAGACTTGTTAAAAATTCAAGATGTTTTGGAGCACATGTTAACCTAACATTTTTAGTGAAAATGTTTCTTTTACAGGCAAATCTTCAAGCTGTAAATCTATCCGCAAGCACTTATTACGTGCCTGATCATAATTCTATGCAATATCTAAATTTTGGTGCTGCCACAAGCGAGGTAATACCAAAGTCTCTCAGTTATCTGGGATCTTATTAACTTCATAGTGTTCATTAATTTTTGTAAAGCCTGATCAGACAGTACTAATCACAGGTTGAGATAGATCTACTTACCGGAGCTACCACAATTTTAAGGACGGATATTACCTATGATTGTGGACAGAGCTTGAATCCTGCTGTGGATTTGGGACAGGTGAACTGGCAGAAAAACTTAATAATCCTTTTTTTTCTGATTTAGTAGAAGGAAAAAAAAATACAAATCCCAGATGGGTATGTGGCTACATACCTGCTGAATTAATACTTTTCCCTCATGGGATGGTTGATTCTCAGCATCCAAAAAACTAGGATTTGATGTAGTGTGCAACAATATAGAAGCATAAATCATAGCCTAGGTCCCGTCAGAGTGTTGTATGGGTTTTTTTTTTTAAATGAAAATAGCTTCTTTGTGGCACTTTTTCTCACTATTCGAAATAAATATTTATGAATGCTCAAGTTCTGATATGTACATGTATTAGCCAGGTCATACTAGAATATGCAGTTTGAGCCATTATTCATCAAATGTATTTCGTAGCATATAAACATAAATACCTTCAACTTTCTCCCTTTCATCTGACATTGTTATGCATCAGACGCTACCATATGGATTAAAAGCAAGTTGTCGGATCTTGCTCTAAACGTGTGAAGCCCTTGGGCTCCATATGAGCCCATACTAATGTGAACTTACTTTGGTTTTCAACTCATATACATAAAATTGTCTTAAACTTTTAGTTTTATTCACAGATAGAAGGTGCTTTTGTGCAAGGAATCGGGTTTTTTATGCAAGAGGAGTACTTGTCAAATTCAGAAGGCTTGGTAGTTTCTGATAGCACTTGGACATACAAGATTCCTACAGTTGATACCATTCCAAAGAAATTTAATGTTGAAATACTAAATAGTGGCCATCATCAAAAGCGTGTACTCTCATCAAAAGGTAGTTCCTTCCTTCCTGTGTTCTCTCCTTTGTTTCTTTGTACAATATACTGGAAGAATCATTTTAGGTGTGAAAAAATTTCTCTCTTCCGTGCAGTAGAAACGAATAAATAAAGCCATGCAGTAAATGATTCTTGAATGTAAGATTCTTCTTTTGCCATACCCTTGTAGCATATTTTGTAGGGTTAATTTCACAAAAACCCCTGAAATTTGGGGGGTGTTGCACTTAATCCCCATGTTTTCGTCGAAAGTTGCCTTCATCATTGATTTCATTAAACTTCAAACGTTACAAATGAAATTCAAACAACAAAATAATAAAGATTACAACTTTCTTGAAAATAAACACAAGATCCGTTCGTCGTCTCTTGCTTGCGTGGGTCTTTAGCCTGTGACGGGGACGTCGATATCCGTGGACTACCTAGCAATTAGATCTGGTCCAGAGCTTCGTCGATCCGCGAGGAGATCTAGAAACTTGAAGCGCCTATCTCGATAAAAGCGAGATATTTGCTCTTCTTAGTATTACCAAAACGGGATAAGACTAAGGATCGGGTACGGGTGATGTAGATCCGACGAAGAAACTCTCTTGCGTTGAAGTGCTCGATCACTCTTCACTCCGGCAGGGCTTCGCCAATTCTTCAAAATTCCAGATCTTGAAAAATGAGGGCCTAAGGCTTGTATTTATTGGCTTGAGGGGTTGCGGAGCGGTTAAAACCACCTAAAGGGTCTAAATCCGCGTTGGAGACACCCTAGGGTGTCTCCCAAAATCCGAGACACCCTAGGGTGTCTCCCAAAATCCGAGACAGTTTGTACCCTCTTCAGTATTTTGGCTCTAATTCTTTCATCCGAACTCGGATTTGAATGATTCAAGATGTATTGGAAAGCTGACAAAGAGAGATACAACTTTCATGTTTTAAGTTTCTTCAGATTCTAACGGGATCATGGTCAAAACAGCTTCACAAGTTCCGAGACACCTTTGGGTGTCTCGGCGCTATTTTCGTCATAACTTCCTCATATGACCTCCAAATGATGTGATTCCAGATGGATTGGAAAGCTGACAAAAATATCTACAACTTTCCTGTTTTGAGTTTCTTCAGATTCTAACGGGATCATGGTCAAAACAGCTTCACAAGTTCCGAGACACCTTTGGGTGTCTCCAACTTATTTTAGTGGGGTGTCTCCAACTTGTGCGGACACCCTAGGGTGTCTCAAACTGGGCCGAGACACTCCGTTATGCCTATTTGTCCGCTTCCGCTGTAAATTCTTCGTCCGAACTCGGATTTGAGTGATTCCAAGTGCGTTGGAAAGCCGACGAGGAGTTCTATAAGCTCCAATGATTAGATCATCTGTGGAATCAACTGGGACAAGAGGGGCGTGGCACCTTTTGTAGGCGACGCGGGGCTCTCGATCAATTCGTATCCTCGTTATTTTGAAACTCCGACGCTTCACGTAGTTCGTTGATTCACTTCAAGCATTTGTCAACGTCAATCAAGCTTCTGTAAACCGGACAGTGACGTTCATCGTCGTTCCTTAACACTGAGCTGTTTGTGGAGACCTATAGGCAATTTTCGATGCCTACACCCCCTACCTTCGCTATCTCACTTAACCCCCTGAACTTTGGGGTGACTCACAAAACCCCCCATGCTTTACCATATCTCACCTAACCCCCTATCTATAATTTGCAAATAACTAAATTGTCTTAGAGAGGAAAAATTCTAAACTTTATCACTTGTCATTTACAGGCAACATAAGCCCCTCTCCTAAATTTTGGATTTTTTTTCTCTCAAAAGATTTTAGTTATTTACAAATTACATGTAGGCGGGCTGGTGAGAGCAAAGCTTGTCCTATTTTGTATGAACTGCAAAGCATATAAAAGACTGAGCCACGTTTGTTTTCTATCCTCGGAGTAGGGGTATTGTAATCCTTGGATCGTAGTAGTGGGACTGCGTTATCATTGGACTATTTTAGTCCGATTTAATGTTTGTTTTCACATGGACTAACATTCGATAATCCAAACTAGTGTTTGATTTTAGAGGGATTATGACTGTTCAGACTATTATCATTGACCCAAATGACTTTTTTACCCTCAAGTGAACTAATATTATATTAATGTATGTGTATATATATATATATAAATATATTATATTTATATATATATATATAATATATTATATATATAGAGAGAGAGAGATCCGAGGAGAGAGAGAGAGACGAAATTCTTATGTCAACTTAAGTGGACCTCACCAAACTTTGTATCCATTAATGATACTCAGGATCTATACAGACATGAAGAGACTTGATACGTCAACTTAAGTGGACCATCCACCAAACTTTGCTATCACTGATGATACCTATGGATCCATAACAAAGATATGAAAGACTTATTATATAATATTATATATACTATATAATATATATATATATATTACTATATATATATAGAGAAAGAGATGAGGCGAGAGTAGAGAAGAGATGAGAAATGAGAAACTTGTACCAAGTTCTCCAACAACTTGATAGTATGCTGACCTATCTTATCCCTACATCTATAATTGGAGTTGGTGAGGGTGCGTTGAGGCTCTATCCTTCGAGTGTTGATGTACGGCAGATTTAGATCATTATCACTACAGTTCTTTAAGCAACTTAGTCCAAGGGTTCTCCGATATTTCTCATATTATATTATATCTATATATATATATATATTATATATATTTATATATATATATAATTATAATATATATATATATGAGAAAAATGGGTATACTTGGTTACAAGCACAAATTTTTCTGTGCTTGTAGTGAAATGTGTCCATTCACATTGCCACTACATTTCAATTGAGGAGGACCACATTCAACCGCATTGTGAATGTGGTCCCGCCCATTTAATTTAAGGTAAGGGATAATATGCACCTCACTTACAAGCATAAATTTTTGCGCTTAGCTACCAAGCATAAACCATATTCTCTTTATAATATATATATATTATTATATATATATATAGTATATATATATATATATATATATATATATATATAATATATATATATACTATATATATATTATATGTGTGTTCGTGTGTTGTGTGTGTCGTGTGTGTGTGCTGTGTGTGGATAGAAAGTTGATGGACAAAAGGCCTCTTTGAAAGCACCCTCATGCCACTAGGAAAGAACCCTAGAGGGGGTGAATAGGGTTTATGCTAATCTAATCCGATTTATGCTAATTAAAAACTTACTAACAAATATATCCTAGCAAGAATGATATATTACAAATATATGTGTAAGGATATACAAGTAACACAAGGGTAAACAAAATATAAATAATATAGTGGATGAAATAAACAATGAGAGAATGACAATAAAGATGAACAAAAATATAAGTGCGCCAAGCCAAACACAAACACAAGATATGGATCACCGAGTTCGGTCCCCACGACCTACGTCTCCGCTCCTCATCTTGAGAAGATCTCCACTATCACAACTGAGTTTTCTACGCTCACCCGAATAACGTTTATACCTCACACTCGATTTTTTAGAAACTTTACAATTAACACTCTTGCAATCTCACTCTACACCCTCTAAGTATTGGTCTCTAGCCCGTGTCTCCCTCAAGTATTAGGAATTATAACCTACCCTAGGTATTACCACCTATCCCACTCCTCTTGAGACGATCCCGTCTCTCACCACACACTTCTCTCGGTGTACAAGTGTATTACAAAGTGTATCTCATATTTTAAGCTCGAATACAACAATAGTTGTTCTCTACTATATATGAGAACACAATGAAAGCTCATACTCTAAGTCACATAATTCCCACAACCCAAATTATACTATGTATGAAAATACAATAAGCTTAATGGTTGTGTGTGTAAACAAAGAGTAAAAATAACCTAAACTTAATTATGAAAATCTAGCTTATAGAGATGATAATCAATAAACAATATAAATACAAAGCTAAAAATTGAGTTTAGAAAAACTTCTCTAAAATGACAAGAGTAGGAGAGATGAATTGATGCTCAAACAAGAATGGATAATCTCCTCTTACTCTTGTGAAAATTTCTTCACAAAACAAATTCTTAAACAAACACCAAAACAAACTTAAACACTTTTTAAACTTGTTTAAAAACTTTCTTAAGTAACCTGAGAAGTATGAGGGCATGGGGTATATATAGGCTCATGAAACAACCCCAAAAACCAAGAGAAAACATCACAAAAGATAAAATAACGGAAACTAAAAATTCTGAAAAACTAGTCGTTATGATGTCGTCAGTCGACTGGTAGGTTTCATCAGCTGATCGTTAAAGGCCAGCAACACCTCATCAATCGATCGATGACCTAGTCAGTCGACTTATCAGTCGACTGAATAACAAGCAGAAACTTTTTGATGTTCCAGGTGATTTCTTTAGTCGACTGAACACTTGCATCAATCGATTGATAACATATTATCAGCCTGAAATGAACAATAAAACTGAACTTTTAAAGTATCTTTAAAAATAGTAAATAAATTCTAAAAAATATAAATTTTAGGAAATGATTGTAAACATGAAAATGAACATGTTACAAAAATTGGTTTTCAAAAAAGCACTTTCTATTTGTAAAATCTCATCATTTTGCAAAATCGCTTAAAATACGAAATCTCGAAAACACATGATTTTGACAAAATGATTTAAACAAACTCCTTAAACATTTTGAATGGATTTATAGACTTATACAAGATATGAAAATAGTGTAAACAAGTCTTCAATCCATAAATATATAATTTTGCAAATAAGTATGATTTCATATATTTGTTAAAACTTGATTTTAACGAAATCATACCAAACACTTATAGACATGAAAAAGTATTTATATATACATATTGTTTCATGTATATGTGACTAAACATATTGTTTTCCAAAAACAAAATTGTTAAATATGAAACTTGTATATATATGTAAACAAGAATATTTATTTCATATTTAAACTTGAAAACTATGAAACTATGAAAAACCAAAACACACACACACACACACACACACACACACACACACACACACACACACACACATATATATATATATATATATATAAACAATAAAATGTGTGTGTATATAATTTGAGCTTAAAGTATTGAACACACATAATATAAACCCTAAACTAATTATACCAATCAATGATCTTCATGACACTTGATCTTGGTAACATAGATAAAACTTGAACTTGGATCTTCAACTTGAATTGCAATGTTTCACTCCATTATTCCGCCAACCTTCATTTGATATGATCGTTGTGACGCAATTCCATCCAACCTCCAACATATTGTTTGCCTAAAATAAATACAAAAACACAAATACTAAACAAATAAAGTTATTTGTAAATTATTTGTTAAACATCATCAAAACAAAAAGGTCAACACT
>NC_033798.1:73687649-73709709 GCF_001876935.1 Asparagus officinalis | reverse complement strand
TATATATATATATATATATATGTTTAGGAAAAATTTAAAATTTGGGCATGATCTTGTCTAAAATATAGATGTACTCCCCCATACATGTCACAATACAAGAAACTACATATTCATTTAACAAAAAATCATACTCCCTTTAAAAGTACGGGTCGAGAAAATCTTTCTATGGTCAATATTACCCTTAGTTTTTTTTAAATATTACATTGTTCTCCTAATCTATTCTAATTACCCTATCTTTTTTGAATTGGTAACCAAATAATTTATTTTATTCATAATGAGTCCTAATCTATTCTAATTACCCTATCTTTTTTGAATTGGTAACCAAATAATTTATTTTATTCATAATGAGACTTAACATGTTATTGGATAAAATAGATACTTGAATTGGTAACCAAATAATTTATTTTATTCATAATGAGACTTAACATGTTATTGGATAAAATAGATACGTTTAATATAATTCAAATCCTTTACTTATTTCAGTTCGTAGAGAAATCTAAAAAAATATGCTAGTCATCACCTACAAATTTTTGGACTTTGTAAAAAATATTCTCCAAGTGTTTTAAATTGTAAAAACGGCCCTACAAATTCAAAATTTTATTAAAGCATCTTGAAATTTACAAATTTTACTTATCTCAATTTAGTGAGAAACCTAAAAAATATATACTAACTAGAAATTGAGAGTTTTTTAACTTTGAAGAAAATATCTTGTAAGTTTTAAAAATTATAAAAACACTTCTAAAAATTCAAAATCTATAAAAAATACCTTAAAATTTTCAAACCTAAAAACATACTAAAAACCTACAAATAACACAACCAAGCCCCAAGAATTTATGAAATTTGCAATACACACTTTGAACTTTTTACAAATTATAAAATAAAAGCCTCAAAATTATAAAATAAAAAAAAATCCTAATAGTTTCTGACCTAACAGTACATTAAAAATATTAGAATTATAAATATCCCCTACATAATTTATAATTTATAGAAAACGCCCTTAAAGTTTCAAAAATTATAAACAAATATTTAAAATTCAAAATTTATAAAAAACACCCTAAAAATTTCAAATTCATTAGTAAATTGAAATCATATGAATTATAAATAGTCTATAAATAATTTACAATCTATAGAAAAGGCTTATAAGTTTAAAAATTATAAAAATTCCTTAAAATTCATAATTTATAAAAAATCACCATGAGATTTTCTAACCTATAGACACTAAAATTAATATGAAAAATTACTAACAACCCCTAAAAAATTAAAATATTACAAAAAATATCATACACATTTTAAAAGTATAGGTTTAGGAAAAACTTTTCATGGTAAATATTACCCTTAACTTTTTTGAAAATAACATAAATAATTAAAAATCTATTAAATTTAAAATTTACAAAAAACACCCTTAAAGTATAATACATTGCAAATTATCCCTCTAAAGTTTAAAATTTTTCAATGATTTTTTTGTAATTCCTTGATTTTAATGTATTGTTTATTAGTTTTGTGTATTTGTAAATTATAAATTTTAGGATATTTTTTTACACTTTTTAAAATTTTTGTGGGTGTTTATTTTATAGTTTTTTAAATTTTCATTGTCTTTTTAGTGTAATGCACATATATATCAATTAATGATGACATTATTTGACCATAATTAAGTGTGCACATCACTATTCCTAAACAATATAGTTTATATATACAAAAATTTTCAGACAATCTATATAGTGGTTAAAATATTTTAACTTCAATGTACTATTTTTTACAAATTGTATTTAATATGAACCCACCATATAATTTTAACTATGGTCATTATAATTTTAATACGTTTGATTGATTGACTATACATATAAAAACATAGATTACTTTCATAGATTACTTTACTTTCACATATGAGTTAATATTTGATGCTTAATAATTTAAATTATTACTTTTAAATTTAATATAAAGAGGAACTCTAATAAAATTTATTTATTTACCTGCAGCATCATACAATCTCAATTCCTATTTTTTACTGGAAATTTATTTCATAGTTACGCGTATCAAATTAGTAACTAAAATAATAATTATTTATGTTTAAATTAGGATGATTGTAGTTGGTCATTCACTATAAATTTTTTATGAAGATATATACCTTACTTTTTATAGCTATCTGCACTATCCATGTATATTTTATAAATTAGATCTTAATTTAACATATTAAATTATATTTCTTTTGTAGAAATTTCTTTCTTGACTTTTACATTGTGTAATCACTATATCACCATTCTAGCATAGAAATGACCTTACTCTAAATAGGATTCAAGTTAATATTTGCGTTACACTGAAGTATATATTATTGCTACTATGTGTATATATTTTAAGAAAATCATGTTAATACTTTTTAAATAGAAGAGAATATTCTAACCTCTGATATTATAAAAACTAAATATAGAAAATTGAATGATTAGCAAAAGAGAACTTACATCAAAAAAATGTGAGTAATAAGATAAAGAGAAAATGTAATGACATTGCTAATAATACTATAAATAGCAAACTACAATGTAAAGTTAACCTATTTTGTGGAGCCCAACTACTGGCTATAAGCATCGAGGTTTCCATATATATACTTTATAATTTATTAAAAAATGTCATATAATCTTATATAATAAAATTGATGTAATATTGAATAGTAATATCGTTGTAATAATATCATTATTAGGAAAATATCTTCATGAATTGATATATTCTTTACGATATATAAGCTATGCACTCCAAATTCTTGTGTCTTTTATAGAGCTAAAAAATTTGAATACGAGCCTCTAACATGTTGCTCTCACAAATAGCAAAATCTACTTAGGAGATATGGATATTTCAGATGAGTTATGTATCCTATATATAATACAATTACTCTAGGCAAGTGAGTTATAATAGTATTTTTTATTCACATCATTTATGATAAGATTTGATAAGGACCTTGCATCAAAGATTTTTTATTTATATTTAGAGCATATGGCGAAATATATCATAATCTCTCTGTTCTAATTTCGTAAGAAAATAAGTCTTCACACTTTCAGTTTTACTTCTACGATACAGAGAATGACCTATAAAATTGAATGAGAATATTATTTTAGATAATATAAATATGAGTGAAACATCAACTAAAAGTTAACGTGAATATGTGTCAAACTACCACTAAAAGTTTAATGGACATATTGTAAGTAAATTCATATGCAAAATTCCTTTGCGAATTGAAAGATCATCCATCTTTTGAAGACTTCAAGATACTAATAAATAGAGATGTTGTGCTATATTAATACGTTTATAACTCACAAATAGTAGATCACGTGACCACAGTCTAGGTTGAAAGGAAACAATGACAATATTTTATTTGAGAGAGAACTTATTGAGTTGATGATCAATATCAAAAAAGCTTTTTTTTTATTTTTTTATTTTTTCTCTATTTTTATAAATTTAAATAATCATGATATTCAACCACGTGTATTGCACGTGCATCTCAACTAGTAGTTGTAAAAAACTAAAACATTTAACCTAACATGAAATTCTTTCATCAAAAGTATCAAATAATACTTCACATAAATGGGTTTTTTTCGATATTAGCCCTCCAAATATTTCATAACTGAAATTGGTCCCCCCAAAATCTTGATATTCTGAAATTAGTCCCCTGTTACTCAAGTGTTTTGAAATTACATCATCTGCTAAGTAGAAAAATATATTACTGAGGTCATGGAAATGATGCATTGACTTGATATCTTATCAATTTATTGTCCATTCACATCATATATTTCTTTGTGTACTCACTCTCAGAAGTTTGATCCGGACACGGATTTATACTTTCTTGAGGACAAATCACACATACCATTTTAGTTTGTTTGCATATTTTCCCGGCACTTACTTTGATAGGAGTGCCATCTAGTATTGTGCTACTATTTTGAGGATCTTTTCTTAAGTCATGCATTCTTTAATACCTAGGGGTGACTTTATTTGTCTTTTCTTCATAAATAATGATGATAAAGTTTCTTCAATATATAATGATGATAAAGGATAATGATTGTTCTGATGTACTAGTTTACACAAATTATAAACTAAATTTACTATATCCATGTTACAGCATTTTATTTAACAATAATTCGATTATGTGTGCTCGCATTGTGTATGTTAATATGTAGTTGGAGAACATGTATGCAATTGTATCATATATGAATGTGTTTCCGTACCCATACTAGGTTCATCCTAGATTACAGCTCAAACATATAATGCAAAAAATAAAAATAAAAATTAAAAATATGCTAACAGCCCTTTACTCTTTTCTATATTACGATAAATGTTTCCGGTTTTTAGAGGAAAAATTCCAGTACCTTTCAGTAGTACTTTCATATTCATTCAAGTTTGTTGTCGCATCCCAAAATTTGAAAATTCAATTGTTGATATAGTTATAATCATGGAAAGTTTTGATTTCCTATAGGATTAAATAAAATAGATATACATATACGACTCAGGCATCCTTGAATTTGTGATCATTTCATTTGTTACGGGGTTGTTTGCTCTAATGCAATTAGGTACCTTTGTACATTCAAGCAACTTATTGTTGTCTAGGCCTTTGCAAGTTTTGCTGTAAGTTTTACAAATTTACAGCAGATTGGTTAGTTGAACAAGAACTAACTGTTCTGTTGCAAATTTTCATTTGCAGAAAATTTATGGTAGCACCTCTAATAATTGCTTCATTCAATTTCCAAAGATGCAATATTTTGCTTCCCTCAATTGGCTCTTTAAGATGCAAATAAATATAGAATATTTATCCCTAGGTGCCAGATCTTTGACTAACCTCGCTTCTTTAAATGCTGCTCTTCGCTGCCGATTAATATAGTCTGCTAAAAAGGTCTAACTGCTCACAATATATACTGTCTGAATTTTAGTAGTCATGCACCCATTTTCTTTTTTATACTGACATTTTTTGGCAACAAATGAGATCATAAAGCCTAGAGAGCTCAAAATTTCACTTGAATCAGTGAATAAAAGCTTGTGCAGATTGCTCAATAATTAGAACTAAGCTTGAATGTGAGCATATTCGAACTTGGGCTGTTTAGGCCACATGTGAGTGATTAAAAAAATATCCTAATTACCGAAATAAGCACAAGAAAAGTCGACTATAACTTACATTACTTTCGACTATTTCCATTCATGGATTCATAGTTTTTATGGGTAAATGATGAATGATGATGGTATTTACCACTATTCTTTGTTATCTAGATTCTTGTTTCCTTTTGTTGAATTAAAAGCCTTGTTCTATTACTGAAATCTCTTGGGCTTATATAGAGCCCTATAAACACACACTTACAATTAACCCCCTACACATACTAATATCTCAATACTCTTCCTCAAGATGGGAGAAAGATATTCACTAAGCCCATCTTGTCACATCCTCTAACCATATCTACAAAGCTAAGTCCCTTAGTCAGACAGTCTGCTGCCTGATCCTTAGTTGGAACATGGCCTAATTCCAGCAGTCCACTGTCCAACTTCTCTTTGATGAAGAACCTATCGATCTCGATGTGTTTGGTTCTATCATGCTGCACTGGGTTGTTGGCAATACTGATGGTTGACTTGTTGTCACACCACAACTTCATCTTGGCTCCTTGATCTAACTTCAGCTCCACCAGCATACTCTTCAGCTACAACAACTCCGCAACTCCCAAAGCCATAGCTCTATACTCTGCCTCAGTTGTCGATCTCGCCACCATCGACTGCTTCTTACTCTTTCATGAGACCAAGTTACCTCCTATAAAAATGCAGTATCCTGAGGTTCCTGTCATCAGCACAACTAGCCCAATAAGAGTCACAGTAACCCTCAATGCTCACATGGTCATTCTTCCTGAATATCAGCCTTTTTCCGGGGGCACTCTTCAAATACCTTAGAATCTGGTACACTGCGTCCATATGACCCTTCCTTAGATCTTGCATGTAGTGGCTCACCACGCTCACTGCAAAAGAGATATCGGAGCACGTGTGACTCAAATAGATCAACATGCCCACCAACCTCTGGTATCTGTCATGATCAACTGGTTCTCCAGCCTCAGCACCCAGCTTGAACCTCTGGTCAATCGGTGTAGTTGCAGGTTTGCACCCCAACATCCATGTCTCTTTGAGAAGATCCAGTACATACTTTCTTTAGGAGAGGACAATCCCCTCCGCTCCTCGAGCTATCTCTATCCCAAGAAAGTATCGAAGCAAGCCAAGATCTTTCACCTCGAACTCCTTACCCAGTCTCACTTTGAGTTGAGCAATCTCCTTCTCATCATTCCCTGTAATAATCATATCATCCACATATACCGTAAGCATGGTAATGTGACCTCCACTCCGTGGAAAGAACACGGTATGATCGGCGTTGATCTGTTGGTTCCCCATACCTATCATATTCCTCTTGAATCTGTCGAACCAAGCACGAGGAGTCTACTTTAGCCCACTGTCTGATCTGTGCCGAATCCTAGTGGTATCTCCATGTATACTTCCTCCACTAGATCTCCATGAAGAAATATATTCTTCATATGTAGTTGGTGTAACTTTCATCCACCATTTACTGCCAGAGAGATCAAGGTCCGAACCGTGCTCATCTTCGCCACCGGTGTAAAAGTCTCATCATAGTCGATGTTGTATGTCTGACTGTACCCTTTTGCCACCAGACGAGCCTTGTAGCACTCAACCCGTCCATCTGGATTCTGCTTCACAGTGAAGACCCACTTGCATCCAACTGCTTTCTTCCCTTCTGGGAGTTTTACTAACTCCTAAGTACGGTTCTTCTCAAGAGCGCCTAGCTCCTCATGCATAGTCGCTTTTCACTTTAGGTCCTTCTTAGCAACCTGCCAATTGTTAGGTACGGTAACAGAGTCCAACGATGTAATGAATACTCCATGTACAGTAGAGATGTTAGAATATGATACAAACTGAGCAAGATCCCAACCATATCTATCGGGAGGATTTCCCGCATTGCTGCGAGTAGTCCTCCGTACTGATATTGGTGTAGGAGGAGTAAGGAAAGGAATGATATTACTTTGGGAGGAATTTGGTGATGGTATAGGTGTCTCAGGAGTCGGGGCAGGCGTTGGCAAGGGACTTGATACCAGTGACACTGTAGGTACTGTTCACACAATTTGCTTTCCCTTCCTACTATAGGTAAGTAGCCCCCCCTGAGCCGTGGGCCTCACACCTCTCGTCTCCTTCTCCTCCTCTTCACTCTCCTGCTCCTTCTCAGCCAATTCTCCATGTCAAGGAATCGATATAGAAATTGATTCCACATTATTCCGTGAACTCTCACCAATCTCCCTCTCTCGCCACATACTCCCAGTATCGGGCGAGTCGCTAAAGGGTGAAGTTACCTCCAGGGTGTAATATGGTTCGAACTCTCGAAAGTGCACATTCATGCTCACAAATAACCTCTTCTCCACTGGACTCCAGTAAACATACCCTTTCTGTATCGCAGAATAGTCCACAAAGATACACTTCACTGCTCTAGGGTCAAGCTTTCCAACAGATGGTCTGTTGTCCTTCACAAAGCACACACAGCCAAACGTCTTTAGTGGAAGAATCCCACTATTATCTCCCTTCAATATCTCACACGGAGACTTCTACTCTAGCACTTTTGAGGGCATACTGTTGATCAACTGAGCTGCGGTCAACACTGCTTGCCCCCATAGAGTCTTTGGAACATTCATGGTGATCATCATGCTTCTGGCCACCTCTAGAAGGTGTCTGTTCTTCCTTTCTGCTACCCTATTCTGTGCTGGTGTGTATGCACGTGGTCTGATGTTTTATTCCCTTACCTGACAGGTATTCCCTAAGTGCTCTATTGGTATACTCTGTCCTATTATCAGACCTCAGTACCTTCACCACTGCTCCATATTGAGTCTGAACATACCTATGAAAGTCTTGGAAGCAACCAAACACTTCACTCTTATTTTTCATCAAGTATAACCAAGTAACACGAGAGAAGCAATCAATGAAGGTAACAAAATACTTGCATTTATTCATAAAACTTGTGGAACAAGGCCCTCAAACATCAGAATGTATCAGGTCAAATGCACGAGAACTCTGATGGCCAGAACTAACATAAGAGCTTCTAGTAAGCTTTCCAAACTCACATGCATCGCACACAAGTTTCTGTTTATTTGTTTTCTCAAATAAAAATGGATACAACCTACTTAAAACACTAAAGGATGAATGTCCCAAACGTTGGTGATGAAGCATCAACACACTCTCAGCACTCATCTCAGGTCCTACTCGTGCTCTCTCTACCATAGACACCAACGCTGAGTCCAGCCCTTTACGATCCGGGTATCACAGTCCAGTACTCCACGTGTCAGTCCTAAGTCTTCGTCCTGTCCCCTTCACCTGGAAGATCACCTTGGGAATGTCAAAAGAAATAATACATTTTAATTAGAGTGTGATGGCACTAATGGACAAAAGATTTACTGAAAAGGAAGGAGCATGCAAAACATTGGACAAAGTTACAGAACATGTGCAATTAACTGTACTCTTACCAACCGCAGGCTGAAATATACCATCAGCAGTCTGGATGCTGTCAGCCGATGCTAGTTGAGTGTATGATAAGAACTCACTAGCATTCCCTGTTACATGTCGAGATGCACCGGAATCGACTATCCATTCTGATGACCTAGTAGGAGATATAGAAGCAAGAGCATGTGTGTCATCAGTACCTTTGGTCGGATGAGCGTAAGTAGCAGTGTTGCCTTTAGGAAAGAACGAAGTGGATGCCTCCTCAGTTCTACTCTTCTTGTCTCCATCACCTGCTGCTCTCTGCTTCCTCCTAAGTACCTCCAGGAGCATCTGTTCCTCCCCAGTGAAGACCACATCAGCTTCTTCCTCTCCCTCTGCTACAATCAGATTTGCTCGGTTGCCTCCTCTTCCACCTCGTCGACCGCCAGGTCCATCCGAATTTCCCTCCTTGGGTGGCTTAGGATAAGCGTGTCTCAGATGACCTACATCACCACGGTTGTAGCATTGCTGAGTCTCCTCCTTGAATCCAATGCTATCTAAATTAGAGACTGCCAATGCTGACCTCACCCCTGGAAGTTCACCTGTCCCAGCCTGTAGCTTAATGCGACTCTCCTCATGTATCATAGCTGAGACTACCTCTTCAAGTGTGGGAATCTTTGACTGAGCTAGCAGCATCGCGGTCCTCTGATCAAATGCTAAGGCCAGCCCCTGGAGAAACACCATAGTCCTTTCCTACAGAAAGGCCTCTCTCTTTACACTCCGGTGTTGGACCCTAGAGGGGGGGTGATTAGGGTTAAGAGGCTCTAATATGCAATATAAATTCAGCACAAGCAAAACACAAAACAAAAATACGATAAAAGTAAGAGAGATAGGATTAGGAGTTCGTTATCCTTGACGCGCGATGTGTTAACGAGGTTCGGCCCTCTGGCCTACGTCTCCGCTCCCCACTCTCGAGGAGAAATCCACTATACACCCGGTTTGGAAGCCGGAACTTTGTCTACACAGCGATCTCCACAGATCTCTCTCACTACACGGTTTGATCTCAACAGATCACACCCTCACAGTAGATCTTACACAAGATCTCACCCTCACAGCAGAAGAAAAGATGCAAGACTCTCTCTTTACACAGCCCCTATGGCAAAGAGAAAGGTTACTAAAGCTGGGAAGAGAATCACACAAAAACACAGAGAAAAAAAAAACAGATTTGAAAATTTTCTCAGGAAAACAGAGCTCTCTGGTTTTTGCAAACGTTAGGGCTTCCCAATCTTCCTATTTAGGAAGATAATCTTCTTTTCAGACTCTCAGCTCAGACTGTGCCAAACACTAATAAGTGAAACCACAGCGAACGAGGCAAAAACCGACCGTTTAAAAAAGTCGCGGCTGACCAAAGACACAAATCGGTTGACCGAAGGGAATTTCGGTCGACCGAAAAAATGCTTCGGTCGACCGACCGAAATTTTCAGTTGACCACTAACAACCTAGAAAACTTGGAAATCAAGCAGAGACACCGTCGGTCGACCGGCGCGGTCGACCGATTTGAAAGTCGAGATTTCGGTCGACCGTACCGGTCGACCAACGACCTCTCCTCTCTGGAAAATAGTAAGGAATGGCCATGGGAGCGGTCGACCGGACCGGTCGACCGCTTTCTGACATTTTGCAGAAAACAGTTTTTGACCAACTTGAAATATTTGCAAAATATTTATTTGACCTCTGAAAAATCTGAAACTTTGTAAAATATTTTTAATACTAAAAACAAACTGTTTAGAAAAGGAATTTTGCAGATAGGTCCTCATACTTATGAAAAATAGTATTTTGTGAAAAACGCTTAAAAACCTAAGTATGAAATCGTGTGTGTGATTCCCAATAGCTTCAAGTAAAATCAGTAACTCTTTGCCTACATTCTAGCACTAGAGAGAGAAACAAAAGAAAGCTAATATCCTCATATAGAGAGCAATACTTGAGCTTTGATATAGCTTGAATCGGATGAAGCTTGTATTCGAATTTGTCGTTCTTAAAATAACGTTGCTTCATCTCTTGGCCTCCACCTCCTTTGGATATCTTCGTTGTAGCGTATATTCCATCCATCCTCCGTTAATGGCACTAACGAGCTTGATAAATGAATTTACTACATTTTCACTCAATAAGCTATTAGTACCGATAATGGTGGTTGTAAAACATCATCAAAACATAAGGGCTAACAATCTCCCCCTTTTTGATGATGACAACCAACCATTATATAAGAGCAAAAATAAAATAGCTTATAGATAGGTGCTCCCCCTATCTATGAGCTCCCCCTAAATATATGCAACAAATAAGGAGATTTCTCTCCCCCTTTGTCACCATATCTACCTTACATCCGGCAAAGTCGGCATCACAAAAACCATATAAATCAAAAGAGGTGCTTCTTGGATAAAATAAGCCAAGGTTAAAAGTTCCATTAACATACTTAATGATTCTTTTAACCGCAATTAAATGAGACGCTTTGGGAGAGGCTTGAAAACGTGCACATGCACATACACTAAACATGATGTCGGGTCTACTAGCGGTGAGATAAAGAAGACTACCTATCATACCTCGGTATAGTTTTTGGTCCACATCTTCACCACTCTCATCCGCATCAAGCTTAACACTAGTACTCATGGGAGTAGGCGCATGCTTAGAATTCTCCAACTTGAATTTCTTCACCAATTCCTTCGCATACTTGCTTTGTGAAATGAAGATCCCATCCTTAGTTTGCTTGACTTGGAGCCCGAGAAAGAATGTAAGCTCTCCCATCATACTCATCTCAAAGTGATCCTGCATTACTTTAGAAAATTCCTTGCACAAGGATTCATTAGTAGCACCGAAAATGATGTCATCCACATATATTTGAACTAAAATGAAATCATTTTTCCTTTTTCTCACAAAAAGTGTGTTATCAATTGTTCCTTTTGAAAAACCATTTTCAATAAGAAAACTAGAGAGGCGAGCATACCAAGCCCTAGGAGCTTGTTTCAACCCATATAAAGCTTTTTGTACCCGGTAAACATGATTAGGAAAAGCATGATCTATAAAACCGGGGGGTTGCTCAACATACACTTCCTCTTCTATAAAGCCATTTAAGAAGGCACTTTTAACATCCATTTGAAAAAGTTTGAAATTTTTAAAGCTAGCAAATGCCAAAAACATCCTAATAGATTCCAACCTTGCAACCGGTGCAAAGGTTTCATCATAGTCTATGCCCTCCTCTTGATTGTATCCTTGGGCAACCAAACGAGCTTTATTTCTAGTTACAATGCCATGTTCATCAAGTTTGTTTCTAAAAACCCATTTTGTACCAATAACACTAGCATTGTTAGGTCTAGGAACTAACTTCCAAACTTCATTTCTTTGAAAATTGTTTAATTCTTCATGCATAGCCAAAACCCAAAACTCATCATTTAAAGCATCATTAACCTTTTTAGGTTCTAGTTGAGATAGAAATGCAACATTACCACATTCACTCAAGGCTTTTGAGCGAGTTATAACTCCTTTTGAAGGGCTCCCAATGATTTGTTCCTTTGGATGGTTTGATGTGAATTTCCAAGCTTTAGGTGGTTCAACTTGTTCTTGAGCATTGGTGCTATCTACATCCTTTTGAACTTCTATAGAGGGAGTGTCATTGATTTGCAACAAGTCCAATCCTCCCTCAATATCATCATCATCATCTTTCCTAGGCAACACAACTTGAGAGCCAACATTAGTCTCATCAAAAGTAACGTTTATAGACTCTTCAACAACGAGGCTTCGTTTATTGAAGACCCTATAAGCCTTACTTCGAGGTGCATAACCCAAGAAAATACCAACATCAATTTTGGAATCAAATTTATCATGGTGATCTTTTGTATTTAAAATAAAGCATTTGCAACCAAAGACACGAAAATAACCAATGAAAGGAGTTTTTCCATAATAAAGTTCATAAGGAGTTTTCTTAAGCTTTGGTCTAATCAAAACACGATTTAAAACATGGCAAGCCGTATTGACAGCTTCCGCCCAAAAGTATTTTGGTAAATCAAATGAGTTTAACATAGTGCGTGCCATCTCTTGTATGGTACGATTTTTCCGTTCAACAACACCATTTTGTTGTGGTGTTCTAGGAGCGGAAAACATATGAGTTATACCATGATGAGCACAAAAATCATAGAAAAATTCATTTTGAAATTCACCACCATGATCACTTCTTATTTTAACAACTTTCAAATCCTTTTCATTTTCAATTCTTTTAACATGATTAGCAAATTCTTCAAAACAATCATTTTTCTTTGCAAGAAATATTGTCCATGTAAAACGAGAAAAATCATCAATAATCACAAAAACATAGTGTTTGCCTCCAAGAGAGGTAACACGCATAGGACCAAATAAATCAAGATGAAGTAATTGCAAGGGTTTAGAAGTCGATACCTCATGGATGGATTTGAAAGAAGATTTTGTTTGTTTACCTTTGGCACAATCCTCACAAATTGTATCTTTTATGAAGTGCAAGCTAGGTAGCCCTTTCACAAGATTCTTCTTAGACAATTTTGATATTAACTCCATATTTGCATGTCCAAGTCTCTTGTGCCAAATCCAAGGATTTTCATCAATTGCCGCAAGACACTTTACATCTTGATTCACTAACTCATTCATCTCAAAAATGTAAACATTAGACTTGCGATTTGCAATAAAAACAATTTTTCCATCCATACTAATGATGCATTTATCCGGTTTAAAAGAAATATCAAAACCTTTATCACTTAATTGGCTAATGCTAAGAAGATTATGATTCAAGCCATTTACTAAGTAAACATCTTCTATTATGGGTGAGGGTTTCTTACCAATAGAACCGATACCAATGATTTTACCTTTCTCACCACCACCGAAGGAGACATTGCCTCCTTCAATCCTTGATAGGGTTGCAAATAACTCTTTGTTGCCCGTCATATGATGTGAGCAACCACTATCAAGGTACCACATCTCCTTACGTCGTTGCCGTGACGTTCCCTACAAAAGAAGAAGATGAAGGTGTAGTAGCTTTAGGTACCCATGTCTTGGGTCCTTGGTGGTTAGTAGTCTTGGTACCTTTGGGTACCCATATCAAACCATAAAAATCTTCATTGTCTTTAATTCTACAATGAGTAGAAATGTGTCCATGTCTCATACAATAGGTGCATACAAAATTTCTTTTGTATGTACGGATGTTAGAACCATGAAACCTATTTCTATCATGGTGATTATAGTTAGCATAAGCATGGGTGGGTCTAGTTCTACAACCCTCAATTTCTAATTTTTCAATCTTTGATTTTAATTGCTTGTTCTCGAAATCGAGATCTCCTAGCAATTCATCTTTAAGAGCAAGAGAGGTTGTTAGTTGTTCTAGCTTAATATCACAAGAGGCATGCAATTTTTTGAAAGAAGAGTATTCTTTAGACATTCTTTTAAATTCAAAGTTCAACTCTTCTAAAGCCATAGCTATGTCACATTGCATATAGAAAGATTCACTTTCGGCCTCGGATATTACCTCATGTTCATTTGCCATGAAACAAACATTTGGGTCATGAAGAGCAAGTTTGGCTCCTTCTTCATCACTATCCGAGTCACTTGGTTCGGATTCTTCCCATCCGGCATACATAGCCTTCTTCTTCTTGTACTTCATGTACTTTTCTTTGAGCTTGGGGCAATCCTTAGCGATGTGACCCGGTTCATTGCACTCAAAATATTTACCTACACGAGATGAAAACTTGTTGTTAGATCGGGGATTAAATTTTTTGTTCATTTTAATAAGTCTAGAGATTCTTCTAGAGAGATGAGCCACTTCTCTAGAAAAATCAACTTCACTATCCGACGACGAAGATGAGTTGTCACTAGCTCCCTTGAGAGCTATGGTCTTCAATTTTAGCTCCTTTGAGAGCTATGGTCTTCAACTTTGGTGACGGCTCCTCAACTTCTCGTGATGGCACTTCCTCCTTCTCCTTCCCCTTGAGCTTCTTCTCATGCACTTTGAGCTTTCCGATAAGGCTATCAAGAGCTAAGGTAGTGAGGTCATGAGCTTCCTCAATGGCCGTAGCCTTGGGCTCCCATGCCGGAGTCAATGAGCGAAGTATCTTGTAGTTCATCTCTTGAATGGATAATTGCTTATCTAGACCATGTAATTCATTGATGATATTAGTAAAACGGGAAAACATAGCATCAATGGATTCATTAGGAAGCATTTTAAATAGCTCATAATCATGCATGAGTCCACTAATCTTAGATTCCTTAACTTGGGGTGTTCATTCATGTGTGACACATAATTTTTGCCAAATTTCGTATGCGGTTGCACACGTGGAAACCCTATTGTATTCATTGGGGGAAAGACCACAAATTAAGACGTTCATGGTCTTAGCATTGAGATTGGCAAGGTGCCTTTCATCATCGGACATGTTCTCGACTTTTGACTTCTCTACATATTTCTTTTCTATGAGCCCTAGGATGTCAAAATCAATGCAACGAAGGTAAATTCTCATCCTAGCCTTCCAATAAGCAAAATTAGTAAATTAGTCCCTGTGAAGAGTGGTGGTCTAGTTGTGGATTGTCCTTCTAACATATGCATATTCAAAGAGGCCTCCATTAGATCTTTTCTCTAAGGTTGTTAAACCAAAAACTGATATAGAGACCAAGCTCTGATACCCAATTGTTGGACCCTAGAGGGGGGTGATTAGGGTCAAGAGGCTCTAATATGCAATATAAATTCAGCACAAGCAAAACACAAAACAAAAATGCGATAAAAGTAAGAGAGATAGGGTTAGGAGTTCGTTATCCTTGACGCACGATGTGTTAACGAGGTTCGGCCCTCTGGCCTACGTCCCCGCTCCCCACTCTCGAGGAGAAATCCACTACACACCCGGTTTGGAAGCCGGAACTTCGTCTACACAGCGATCTCCACAGATCTCTCTCACTACACAGTTTGATCTCAACAGATCACACCCTCACAGTAGATCTTACACAAGATCTCACCCTCACAGCAGAAGAAAAGATGCAAGACTCTCTCTTTACACAGCCCCTATGGCAAAGAGAAAGGTTACTGAAGCTGGGAAGTGAATCACACAAAAACACAAAGAAAAACAGATTTGAAAATTTTCTCAGGAAAACAGAGCTCTCTGGTTTTTGCAAACGTTAGGGCTAGGGAAGAAGAAGCAGTCTGGGGGGTTTTTATAAAAGAGTTTAAACCAATTAAAAACAAAAACCCAATCTTCCTATTTAGGAAGATAATCTTCTTTTCAGACTCTCAGCTCAGACTGTGCCAAACACTAATAAGTGAACGCGAACAACTTTGAAAACTTGGAAAACAAGCAGAACCATCATCGGTCGACCGGCGCGGTTGACCGATATAGAAATCGAGATTTCGGTTGACCGTACCGGTCGACCGATGACCTCTCTGGAAAATAGTAAGGAATGGCCATGAGAGCGGTCGACCGGACCGGTCCGACCGCTTTCTGACATTTTGCAGAAAACAGTTTTTGACCAACTTGAAATATTT
Organism: Asparagus officinalis; assembly: GCF_001876935.1. Taxonomy (NCBI): domain Eukaryota; kingdom Viridiplantae; phylum Streptophyta; class Magnoliopsida; order Asparagales; family Asparagaceae; genus Asparagus; species Asparagus officinalis. The sequence goes on along the minus strand of NC_033798.1, from coordinate 73,693,694 downwards.
GCAAAATATTTATTTGACCTCTGAAAAATCTGAAACTTTGTAAAATGTTTTTAATACTAAAAACAAACTGTTTAGAAAAGGAATTTTACAGATAGGTCCTCATACTTATGAAAAATAGTATTTTGTGAAAAACGCTTAAAAACCTAAGTATGAAATCGTTTGTGTGATTCCAATAGCTTCAAGTAAGATCAGTAACTCTTTGCCTACATTCTAGCACTAGAGAGAGAAACAAAAGAAAGCTAATATCCTCATATATAAAGAACAATACTTGAGCTTTGATATAGCTTGAATCGGATGAAGCTTGTATTCGAATTTGTCGTTCTTAAAATAACGTTGCTTCATCTCTTGGCCTCCACCTCCTTTGGATATCTTCGTTGTAGCGTATATTCCATCCATCCTCCGTTAATGGCACTAACGAGCTTGATAAATGAATTTACTATATTTTCACTCAATAAGCTATTAGTACCGATAATGGTGGTTGTAAAACATCATCAAAACATAAGGGCTAACATCCGGATCCTTGCAGCTTGCTCGAAGTGAGAAGTGATCATGATCCAGTCAAAAACGCTCCAGCTCTGTGGCATACTCCTGTACTATCCTATCTCCCTGGACTGTAGCATTAATCTCCCTCTTAATCTGGAACACTCTCAGGTTATTCCCCACCCCATCATAGGTTCTCCTTAGCTTCTCCCAGACGTCCTTCACCTTCCCAATGCCGTCCATTGTGGGAGCAATCGACTGGACCGATGAGTTGATAAGCTAGATGTACACCAACATATGAGTGGACTTCCACTCATCTCTTCCCGTAGTGCCCTCATCCGGCTCAGCCTTTTCACCTGTCAAGTACCCCTCCAGATTCCTCCCTGCGAGAGTGTACCTCACCCGATGTGACCAGCTCAGATATGTAGCTGGCCCATCGAGTTTTAGATCAATGGGTGGGAGCTCCAATTTTGCTCATGGTCTTGTCGCACTCTCACCAGCCGACAACTTTATCAGCTGCATCAAAGTTGAGACCTCCGTGGGGTTCAATTTCTTGATGATCTCCTCCATCGATCAAGCTCTAGATCAAACACCCATTCTTCTTCTTCTCTTCGAACCCTTGTTGTGTGCAGTGAAAATTTCGGCAGCACTTCTGCTGCACAACAAGAGTAAGATCTCAACTGAATCCCTGTTTCTCAAAGAAAACAAGAATCAAAAGTGATATATCTTAACAACGTGAGATATATACTTTTCCTCTCATCAGTTCTAGGACTGACTTGTCGAGGGAATCTAACAATCTACACACCCAGATCTGGATCATCCAATCACGGGGAGATCCTCCTCCCTAGCACGACGGCCAGCGACTCAAGCGCGCAGCGCTAGCAGCCCATCGGGTAGCCGGCCACGGCGGCTCGACCGCACGAAGCCGTGGCGACGGGGCTTGAGTAGCAGCGCACCGCGAGGTGTCGGAAGGTACGGAGGCGCACGAAAGCGGGGTTGCGCGGCGCGCCTAGGGTTTAGGCGTTAGGAGGAGGAGGAGGGTTACGGCCTAGGGTTTTGTCTCTGATACCATGTGTTGATTAAAAGCCTTGTTCTGTTACAACATGAAATACTCAGGCTTATATTAGCAGCCCTATAAACACACACTTACAATTAACCCCCTACACATACTATTATCTTAACACCTTTCCTGTGCACTTGACACAGAAAAACCTTTCTTAGCTTTCTTTGCGTTACCTACTTCATAACTGATCACTAAATCACTTTGATTCAAGTCATTCAACACTTGGTTCATTCTATAAGAAAACAAACATGATTAGGATCTTCGGAAATGTCATTATAAAAATTCGTAGAGGGGAAAATACCTTTACAGAAACACAGAAACTATAAACAGTGAACAATGCTCACAAACGATTGTCACATTCTTTATCTGAAGGATAGCTACGACTACATAACCAGAAGTTGCCCTAAAAAATAAATGACTTTGTTTTAGATTTTGCTAAGTTAATTCTTGGAGAATTACTCATTAAACCTTTCAATTGGGGGAATGACCATTAAACTCTTTTTTTCAATATTCACAAAAAACATACCCATTTTGCGAGTTTAGTACTTAATTCCCGTTCTGAAGTTTTGAGCCACATTGTCGATTATGCAGCTTCAGGAGAGCCGCCACTTCTTCTGGCAGCCTCAGTTCATTGTGCAACTAGAGATGCTATAAAAGCCGCAAGAGCAGAGTTTTTACCTGAAGATTCTTCATCGACGTTCACGCTGGATGTTCCAGCAACTATGCCTGTTGTAAAAGAGCTATGTGGGCTGGATATTGTTGAGAGGTATCTTGAAGCTAATCTTGGATGAAAGAGCTAATCTCTGTGTGTAAGTTGGTGAACTTGAACTTTAATTATGTGTTGAAAGTGTTGTGCTAGAAAATTGTGGTATTGGATTTGATATGGATGGTCACTTGGTTCAAATAAAATCGTAATTGCTGTTGTATTTGTAATTTGCAGAAACCAGCTGTAATTTTCGTTGTTGTTGTTTGTTTCATTACAAACATGTTTTATTTATTTCACTGAACCACAATAAGCTTCGGCCTTTGACGTTGACCTCAAAAAAATTTTGAATCTCTCACTAAACCGCTTATAACTCTGGGAATCCTTAAAAAAAGCCTCGAAATATTCTGTTATTCTCCACAGCATGTTTGGCAACTTAATATTCAGCAACTTATTTTACTTTTAAGTATTTTTTTTTTCTTTATAAGGGACCAATTTTATATTTGATGAGAGTTAACATTTTCACTTATTTCTTACTTATAAGTAGGAAATTTTATGTTGAGAATCCCCAACTTATTATATTTTTTTTCCTATTTATAAGGGGTTATCCTTATTTAGGCCAATCGACTACCCTCCAACTCCCTTATCAATCGACAGCGGATCTCAAAATCAAGACATTAATTAAAAAGTGTCACTATTATCTATTTATTATCAATTTATTTATTAAAAAATAATTAAATTAATTAGGTAAGTAATACTTTTATCAAATTATAATTTAATTAATAAGGACAAAATCAACTAAATAGTGTCATTATTAATTAATTTTATTTATATATTTATGAAATAATAATTTAATTAATTTTATTAAATTATTTTTAATTAATAAGGAATTAATTAAATAGCATCAATATTAGTAATTAATATCCATAAATAATGTGATATGTAAAATATATTTTTAATATTTATAACTTTTATTATTAACTAATTAGTTATTAATAAATTAATTTACTAATAAGTACTATTATATTAATTAGCTATATTTTTATTGTTAAAAAGAAATATTTTTTCTTATGAATTTATAGTTAGTAATTAATTAAGTGTTATTAATAATTACTATTTGATTAAATTTTTATATTTATAATTTTTATTAATAAATTATTATTATTATTATTATTTACTTAGTTCATATGAATTTATTTATAATTATTATCTCATTAGCATGAAATTAATTATTTAATATCAATAGTAGTAGTTAAAAACCAAAATCAATGTAATATATAAACTATTTCTAATTATATATATTTATAATTATGAATAGTTACTTTTTAATTAACTAGTTAATAATTTACTAATAATTTTTTTGCTATAAAATTATTTAGTTCAACTATTACTAATCAATAACCATAATTAATATGAATAATATTTTACTTAGTTAATTAATTAATAAATTTATTAATAATAACTATCTCCATAGTATATAATTAATTAATTAGTCACAATATGAGATTCAACAAGATGTTATTTTTGGTCATTTGACAACTATCATAGCCATATTATTGATGTTAGTTACCTAACATGGGTTTGAGTGTGGATGCAGAGTGTTAGGGTCCTCAATCTCCTTCAAACGATTAGTTCTTGGGCCGAGAGTCATGTCTTGCACATGAAGAATATGTTGTTAGGTCTCATGTTTATGAGCCTATTGTCTAATCTGGTTTTAATGATTAACAAACAATTCCTAATCTTGTTTTCTAGTATTTGTGTTTTCTCCCAACATGCATCCAGGTTGGAGGTTGGTTTGAATTGAGCGCTAACGATGATATTCATGGAGGTTGGTAGAAATTGGAATGAAGTCATCGCAATTCAAGTCAAATACGAGATCGTGTTTCATCCTTACTACCAAGCTGAGGATCATCCAACATCGAGCTCAAATGAAGACTTTTAGCTTTGGTATATTGTTTCTAGTTTAGGTCTTTTACTTTATGTGTTTATACTTAAAGCTCAAACCACACACATACACGTTTCACTTTATCGCTTTCAAGTTTAGCCATATAAATATGAAACTAATAGATATATTTATATACATACACACTAGTTTCTTATTTATCGTCTTCTTGAGAAAATAACGTGTTTCGGATTATAGACTTAATGATATTGTTTACATCTTTTCAAAAGTCTATGAATCCATTTGAAAGTATTTCAAAACTTGTTTGAAGAAATTTCATCAAAATTAAGTATTTAACAAACTCGTATTTATGACTGTTTTTCAAAACAGTGAGTTTTCACAAATGCGAAGTGTTATTTTAGAAATTTCTTCTCTAACATGCTCATTTTCATATATATAAACGTTTTTATAAGTTTTACTATTTTTAGAGTTTATTTACTATTTTAATTTGAATTTAGAAAATCAACTTTTTAAGAAAAATCAAGTATCTGATATGTCAGTCTTCGGTCGACCGAAAAATCTATCCAGTCGACCGACTAGAACGAGTTTTTACAACATCTGATTTTACAGTCTTATCAGTCGACCGATTACTTGAATCAGTCAATCGAGCACAATGTTTTCAGTCGACTAATTTTTCTTTTCAGTCTACTGAGTCATGGATGTCTGTTTTATATATTATAACGGCTTGTTGATCAGTCGACCGATAAAAGCCACCAGTCAATTGATCTGTTATATTTCACTGTAACGATTAGTTTTGACAATTTTGTTTGAGAGGCTATAAATAGACCTCAAGACTTGGTTTTTGTAGAAGAGTTTTATAAGAGATTTTGGACAGTTTGTTTCTAAGTTTTTGAAAGATCTAAGTGTGTTTATTTTTGTGAAAAGAGTTTCACAAGAGAAGGATCTCAATTTCAGTTTTGAGGCTCTCATCCTCAAATATCTACATCTCTTATTTTTCGAAGAAGTTTTCTAAACTCTTTTCTTCTAGCTAATCTATATTTTGATTCTCTTATATAAGCTAGAATTATTTAGAAGTTTTCTAAACTCTTTTCTTCTAGCTAATCTATATTTTGATTCTCTTATATAAGCTAGAATTATTTGAGTTTAAATTTTGTTTTACTCATTGTTTTAATCTATATTTTGATTCTCTTATATAAGCTAGAATTATTTGAGTTTAAATTTTGTTTTACTCATTGTTTTCACACACAACCACTTGAGGTTAAGTATTTCACATTTAGTATATTTGGGTTGTGAGAGTGTTTCATTGAGAGTGAGCTTACAATTCGTTATCATTTGTCTTAGAGGACAAATCATTTATTGGCACTTATTATTGAAACATATTGTAATACACAAGAACACTTAGAGGAGTGGTTGGTGAGAGATCGGGGTCAATTCCAAGAGGAGTGGGTTGGTTGTAAAGCCTAGGTAGAGGTCGTAAATCCAAACACTTAAGAAAGGTGACACGGGTAGTCCAACACTTAGAGGAATATGATTTGTGTGATTGACAACATGTGTATTGTCAAAGTTATCAGTGATATTTGAAAATCGTTATTATGTAAAATTTGTGATATAGTGGAGATCTCCTCGAGGTGAGGAGCGGAGATGAAAGTCGAGGGTTGACCAAACTCCGTGATCATATTTTGTGCTTGCGTTTGACATTTGGCGTACTATCTACTTTACATCTTGTGCATATTTTTATATCACCTTTTTTCTCACTGTTTATCGCCTATTGTCTCATTGCTTATCCTTGCATATTTTATTATATAACATAATTGATAGGATATTGTGTTATAAGTTTTAATTTGGCATCATAAATCAGATAAGATTAGCAATTACCCTATTCACCCCCCCCCCCCC
>NC_033798.1:73671622-73687639 GCF_001876935.1 Asparagus officinalis | reverse complement strand
AGACATTTGGGATTAGAGATTAATCCCAAATGACAACAGGGTTAGGGCTGCCATCGGAGATGTTGGGGTCTCTTCATCCCTTTCGGTAGCTGATTCCCTGATATGATGAGAGTTCTGCAAAATTACAACACGTTAGAGGACCGAAGTTGGGTTCTCCAGTGATTGCTCCGATGATCAAGTCAATATAAAGCTTGAGTGGGGAATCAATGAACTAAATAAGTTCTACGTCTAAGTGTGCAGAAATTCTATTATTCAGTAATAGATTGCTCTATTTAGCTAGAGATGACTTACCTTGGTTAGTAGGCGATGAGCCTATTTATACCCAGCTGAGAGGGGGTGTTTGTGTAATTCTAGTTGAGTCCAGGTAGGCAGCTGAGTTAGTAGATAATCTACAGGTGTCCGCTGCAGATAAGATGAGTCACCTCTGAGTTTGATGTGATGGCGACTAAGGAGGCGAGGTGCTGATGGAGAGCGATGAGTAATGGGGACTATCGTGGCTGGAGTAATGATGATACTAACCAATACTGAGGTGATGGTGACTAGCTATCAGCGAGGGATTCAAGGGCAAACTGACTCTTGACTCGGCTATGTGAATGGACCAACAAAGGACGCCTTTCTAATCGGCCTTGAAAGTTGTCAACCTGACGTTGCAGAGTGAATGAGCGAGGTCAACTCAAATGGTGACTTTGAGTGAGAACTCATCCCAACTCGCTTCTTCCTAGGAAGGGTTGTGCCCAAGCTGCTCGAGTCATCTTGACAGGGTGAATTCAATATGATGATTAGTTGACTTGGGGCACATGTCTATTTGGGTAGAAAATTGTATTCTTTATTGTATAACTCATTACAACTTTGATCGTTACAACAAGTTCAAAAAGATCGGTCTTTTTATAAGACGTTTACACAATGAAAATAAAAAAAATTACAACTCTCGTCAAATAGCGCAACGGGTATTTATCGCCCGCTGCTTGCGTGGGATATTAGCCTGTGACGGGGACGTTAATATCCGTAGACAACCAAACAATCAGATTAGATCCGGAGCTTCATTGATTCACGAAGGAATCAAGAAACCGAAGCAGTTATCTCGGCAACGGTGAGATAACTACTCTTCTCGAGATCACCGCAACAGGGCGATCTCAAGGAAGGAACCGGACTGTAGATCTGACGAGCTCCTCTTCTTTATGCTGACGAACTTGATCCGATCTCTCCTCCTCCTCTCTAAAATTCGTGGCTCTTTTGTTCTCAATTTGGAAGGGCTTCGCCAACGCTTGAGAAATCCAGCCTCAAAAAATGAAGGCTCTGTGGCTGTATTTATAGGCTTCAGGACCTCTATTTTTGGATAAGAATGATCGATTCACTCTTATCTTCAGTTGTAACCACTTAACCACATTATCAGATCAGTTAGAATAAATCCAGATAGTTAACGATTAAAAAACAGCTATAAACTGCCAAAAATAGTTTTTCGGGTCTGCGAACACCCATGGGTGTCTCGACGTGGCCGAGACACTTGTGAGTGTCTCGGTCAAGCCGAGACACTTGGTGAGTGTCTCGGACAAGCCAAGACACTCATAGGTGTCTCGGCTTGGTCGAGACACTTGTAAGTGTCTTGGCCAAGCCAAGACACCCCGGGGTGTCTCGGTTTGGCTTTTTGGTTTTAGCGTGTCGAGTTTGTTTCTACCGTAAATTCGTCGTCCGGACTCAGAATTATGTGGTTCAAGATGCGTTGGAAAGCCGACGAGGAGACCTACAGGCTCCCATGATTGAATCATATGTGGAGTAAATGGGACACGAGTGGTGCTTCGCCTTTCGTAAGCAACCGATCAGCTCTTATTTCTGTTATTCCGAAGTTCCATTGCTTCGTATGGTCTGTCGACTCACTTTATTTATTTGTCATGGTTAAATGAGCTTCTATAACTCTAATAGTGATGTTCATCATCTTCTCTCTATCTTGAGCCGTGTGCGGTGACCTATAGGCAATTTTTGACGCCTACAGATACCCCCTCCAAAGTGTTTCAGCCCTATTCTTTTATAGAGGAGGCTGGAATACTTTAGATGTTATCGGTCCAACCTTCAGTCGGTATAAAAGGATCTGTCGTTAGCTTTGATTCTTGACTCCTTCGATTTTTAGTCTATTCGGTATTTTGACGAATAGTTGAAGTTCTCCCGGCGCTGCGTTTATCGTCTGGCCGTCGTCGAAGTCTTGAATCAAAACTGGTGAGTTAATTTTGGCTCGTGCTGTCGAGTTAACTTTGAACTGACTACCTCTGTCATAATATATTGGCTTAGGGTTACGTGTTGGACGACATTATTTCTGATCGCCCGACGTTTGACTTTTCATCACAATACGTTAACCTACGTTGACCTAGGGCTACGTGTTAACAAGCGTTGACCTAAGGTTTCAGATCACCTGGTGTTGACTTTTCATTGCAACGTGTTGGTTGGCGTTGACCTAGGGTTGTGTGTTGACCAACACCTAGGATTTCTGATCGTCCGGCGTTGACTTTTCATTACAACGCGTTGACTGACGTTGACCCAGGGTTACACGTTGACCGGCGTTAACCTAAGGTTTCGGATCGCTCGCCGTTAACATAGTTTATACTCGTACGTTTGCTGGAGTATACATAGTTTAAGCTCTTAAGGTATTGGAGCATGACGGTCCCAAATGTCAGAGCTGCATGACCAACTATGAAAGCTGATTCATCTGCATGTATGGATCTTATCCCGAAGTTGTTGGATGCTCTAGTCACGAGACCAACTAATGGGGCTGGTGTGTCAATGACTCTTGTATATATAGGATTTTTAGCAAACCCTCAACCATCAACGGGTTTGATAAGCCTTTACCGACTACCGTTTGAGTCAGGCTAGCATGCGAATTGTTTAAATCCGTTCTGCATGTGACGTTGTGCTAAAAAAGTTAACTCTTTTAGTGATACGATATTGAATATGTAGACTTCGTCTTTCTCATAGGAATAGACTACCCGGCAGCATGTATTAGACGTAGACTTAGGATTTTTGGCCAATCCTCTGCCATCAACGAATTTGATGTGTCTTTACCAATTACCATTTGAATTGGGCTTGCATGCGGATTGTTTAAGTTCGTTCCGCTTGTAACGTTGTGCTAAAAGAGTTAACTTTTTTAGTGCTACGATATTGAATACGTAGATTCTGTCTTTCTCACAGGACTAGATTACCCGGCAATGTGTGTTAGGCGTTGACTTATCTCTTCTTGAGATTTGGGATAAAAGTCCCCAGACTCGGATTCTGGTGTCTTTTTTACTCGGCGAAAGACTAAACCAGCAACGCGTGTTAGGCGTTGACTTATCTCTATTTAGGAGTCGAGATAAAGTTTCTCGTGCGTGTAAGGCACGGATTATGGTGTTATTAATAACAACCTGTCACAATGTCGAATATGTAGGCTTTTGTCCTTTTTTACGGTCAAGGGATAACCGACAACGCGTGTTAGGCGCTGACTTATCCCTACTTAGGCTTCGGGATAAAATTTCTCAGACTTGGATTCTGGTGTCTTTTTTAATCGGTGAAAGACTAAACCGACAACGCGTGTTAGGCGTTGACTGATTCTGGTGTCTTTTTTAATCGGTGAAAGACTAAACCGACAACGCGTGTTAGGCGTTGACTTATCCCTGCTCAGGATTCGGGATAAATTAGGCGTTGACTTATCCCTGCTCAGGATTCGGGATAAAATTCCTCATGCATAAAAGGCATGGATTTTTTTTGCTACGATGCTGAATACGTAGACTTGGTCATTTTCACGGGAACGAACCACCCAGCAACGCGGGTTAAGCGTTGACTCATCCCTACTTAGACTTCGGGATAAAATGCCCCAGATTGGTATTCTGGTATCTTCTTCAATCGGTAAAAGACTAAACCGACAACGTGTGTTAGGCGTTGACTTATCCCTACTTAGGATTCAGGATAAAATTCCCCACGCGTGTAAAGCACGGCTTTTGGGAGTTGAAGGATGGTGTCGAAAAATGGGAGAGGAAGAATTTTATATTCAATCTCCAGAAACCGAAGAGGAAGAATTTTATATTCTATCTCCAGAAACCGAAGAGGAAGAATTTTATATTCTATCTCCAGTTGCCAAGGAAACTCGAAGTGGGATCTCCACACTAAGAATCCGGAAAAGTGAAACTAGGAGTAGGATCTCCACTCCGAGAATCAGAAAGATTCAAGCAACCCTAACTTTTATAGGATTGGTTACTTAATCCAAAAAAAAGAATTCCTCATTTATTAAGGTGAAATTCTGATTTCAGCCCTAACTTTTATAGGTTTGGCCAAATAGGAAAAGGTGGAAGTCTTTCATTTATCGAAAGGGGCATTCTGATCTTGGTCCTAACTATCTGTAAGTTTGACCAAGTGAGGTTGGAGGCAATCCTAACTTTCATAGATTTGATTGCTCAAATTGAAAGTGGATCTCTCGTTCATGGAAGGAATCGAGAGGGGATTTTGGTTGTTGTCCTAACTGTTTAAAGGTTTGACCAAGATGAGAATTTGAGATGACCCTAACTATTTAAAGGTTTGATCGTTCGATTTGTGGACCTCTCGTTCATGGAAGGAATCGAGAGAGGATTTTGGTTGTGGTCCTAACTGTTTAAATGTTTGACCAAGATGGGAATTTGAGACGACCCTAACGGTTTAAAGGTTTGATCATTTAATTTGTGGACCTCTCGTTCATGGAAGGAATCGACAGGGGATTTTGGTTGTGGTCCTAACTATTTAAAGGTTTGACCAATATGGGAATTTGAGACGACCCTAACTGTCTAAAGGTTTGATCGTTCGATTTGTGGACTTCTCGTTCATGGAAAGAATCGAGAGGGGATTTTGGTTGTGGTCCTAACTGTTTAAAGATTTGACCAAGATGGACAGTGGGAGTGGGAGTACAAATCACAGTGGGAGTGTTGACTTGTACAAGTCGCTCAGAGGGGGTTCCTGATGTTAAGTGACAAATACTTAACACGGAGGGGTTTGATAATCGTCAATGATCAGGAGATTAAAATTCTGAATACTATGTCCGGACTCTAACAATAAGAATGTTGAGTGCACAGACGTAGCAGGAGTTTGAGTGGGAGTTTCTTATTCATCACCTTCTTGTAGTGACCGGGTTATCCCTAAGAATACACTATATAGAATTCTCTCGGGAACTTCCCGTTACATGAATTATCCACCCCCAGCTTTCTTCGTGAAACTGGGTCTAACATTATACTCAGTTGCATGACCGGGTTATCCTTAAGAATACCAGGCATGGCACTCTCTAGGAACTTCCCGTGAAAGAAAGGAAACAGTTTAGACTCATATACCTATTGGAGTGTCAGAGAGCAGTTTAACCTCTTATACCGGTTAGAGGATTGATAAGCAGTTTATACTCGTATACTCTTCGGAGTGTCAGAAGGAGCAGTTTATACTCTTATACTTATCGGAGTGGTGCACCGTCATTCGGCTTATTCTAGCTTTATGGCGCCAGAGTCGATTAGAGCTTGAATTTTATTCTTTAGACCGAAACAAATCTCAGTAGGATAGAGAACCCTCCTGTGATACGCACAGTAGTTTGGGTCCGTAATCCACTTAGCTCCCTCCTGATCTTTAATAGATGGTAGCTCAATCTCACCGTTATTCAGGAGGTATTCGAAAATATCTGGAACTTCCTCATCCTTGAAAGAGTACTCTTTTTGGAGTCCCGGATCTGGAGCCCTTTGCTGCTTTTGAGGTTGTTGTTGTGACGTCTGATTATTATCACTAGCAACCACATGCATTGACTGTTAGCTTCTTTCGATCTTCTTCCTTCTGAGGAAGCGTTCGGCCTGTTCACCGTGCATCTTCAAATCTTTCTAAATCTTGGATGGGTTTAATCCTATAACTCCCAACACGTTCAAAGAGAGGTTATTGTGGCAAGTTTGTAGGATGAATTCCTCCGTGATCGGATCTCGGTAATTTATCGCCTTGTTCCGGAAGTTGTGGCAAGTTTGTAGGATGAATTCCTCCGTGATCGGATCTCGGTAATTTATCGCCTTGTTCCGGAAGCGTTTAACAAAGTCGGCGACTATTTCTCCATCTTTTTGCTTCTCATCGAAGAGTGTCCTGATGGATACCTCGGCGTCGTCATCAAAGAAGTTGCCGAGGAATAAGCTCTCTATATCATCCCAGCTGTTGATGCTTCCAGGCTTGAGATGACGGTACCAATCGAAGGCAGGCCCGCAAAGGGTGCCAACGAATGACCGAACCATCAATGCTTCATTACCGGATATTATGCCCAAGTGGAACTTGAAGTAGATCAAATGTTGAGTGGGTGAGTCATTCCCGTCAAACGGTATGAAGTTGATCAGGTTGAATTTGGCCGGATACGGGATCGACTCCCACTCTCTCGGGTAAGGACACGGAATGCCGGTCTTCTTTGCCTCTCGAGCAGACATCAGAGCGTTGATTTTGCTCTCGAGATCCTTCATCTTTTCATCCTCATCTGTATCATATTTTGGACGATTTCTGAAAGAAACAACGGGACTGCCCCCAGCGTTGTTCTCTTCGGTTGGACTACCCCTAGCGTTATTATTGTCGGGAGGGATATCAATGTTGATAGTCTCATCCGGTTCTGGATCACTATCTATTGTATTGACTTGTTCTACTGCAATGTTACGATGACTGGATTCACCAATCTATCTTGATAAAGCTTGAAGTTGCAGGTCATGTAACTCCCTCATCCGTTGTATGTTCAGTTCTATTTCAACCTTAAACTCTTCTTTCTGCTTAGCGAGAGCATTTTCGATCATCTGAGTTATTTGGTCAGGAGTGATGGCCAGCGCTTCACGGGATTGCCCTAGGCTGGATACAGTAGCATTTGAAGCAATTACGGAGCAAGCGTCTGACGCTTCGTCATCTGAGGATAATCCTCTATTCATCCTTTGATAATCCCTGCGTCTAGTGGTTCTCGATCACAAACGGGTCAGACGATGCGATATGAGGGGATCAAAATTAGAAGGTCGAATCGACTTTCCCTTATCAGCCATGTTGATGGTGACCGCGGATTGTTTAGGTCCTACAGCTTCTAGCTGGAGCTGAGACATTAATTGAGCTATTCCCGAATTGACTCTTCTTCCTGGAGAAAAGTTAGGGCTAGACCCGCTTGAAACCATCAGAGACTTTTCTTTGTTGACCATGTTAATGGTAACTTCTGGGAATTCGTCATCTCGAACGACCGATCTTCTTTTATGAAAACGTCTTGATTTGGGTTTCGACGCTCCAGAGGAAAGCCTTTGGAACACCGAGACCCTCTGTGAAGCGGTCTTAGGGTAGCTACACGCTGATAATACTGCCCTGATAATTTTGGTACACGGACAGTGAGAGTCCGCTTTCCGGGTACCTCTCTTTCGAGATTTATTCGTACCTCCAGCCTAATAGTACAACTCGTCGATGTTACGGCCAGAGCAACCTATCGGCTGTTTGCATAGATTCTTAGGTATAATGCGTTCGTCTGTCTGATGCGTTTTCTTCTGAGTAAATAACCCCTTGTTGGTGTCTGAAGGAGTCACATGTTTGGAATCACACTTTTCTGAGGGTGAAACCTTAATGGACTCCTGGCCTTCTATATGCACCCCCAAGAAGATGGTTACGGGAATCAACTTATTAGGAGGTCGCGTACGACCCCCGGTCTGGATGGTTGTTCGGGGTTCCTTCAATGGTCCTAAGCGTTCCTTAACAGGCGCTTTGCCTTGATCTTCATGTAAAGGACCCAGACGACCCTTCAATGGAATTCTAAATTTGGAGAGGTCCACATTGCCGTAGGGTTTCACCGAAGGTGTGGTGGCAGAAGGAGCGGGATCCGAAGTTAACAAAGGCTGGGGAGCAACGTTGCTTGCTTTTGCCTTAGGCGTTGATTTGGCCTTTGACATCCAAATTTATTTAGATCTCGGTGATCTCTTAACCGCCTCCACCTTTTGTATCTCTTGTGCTTTTCGCACAAAGATCTGGGCATGCGCAAGAAGTGCGCGACGCTTCTGAATGCGCTCCTCAAGAGTGGAACGGTTCAGTTTGACATGAACTCATCCGTTAGTAGGTGGTTGGGAGGAGGTTCGTGAAGCTTGCTGTGGAGATGACTTAGCCACTTGGCGCTTTCTAAACACCAGATCTACTTGGTAACGGAGTCCATCCACCTGATCCAAACCCTTAGAGAATTAGCGCGCGAGGGGTTGGCGTTGCCTTTGACATGCTCTCTTTGATAGGGTTGGCGCGCCTTTAGCAGTCGACTCCTTGATCACGGAGGAGTTTAGATCTGTAGATCTAGTCTCATTTGACGCAGACGGATCATTACGAGGTACATCTGCAGCAACGGTAACTGGGAGATCGTCTTCTTCAGTCTTCAGATCTGGAGACCATCGGATCTTCTAGGAGAAGGAGACTTTCTTGTGTTTATGAGGAGAGGCAGATCTGGAGGAGGAGGAGGAGACGTATTCCTTAAATTTCTGTTGGTCGAACTCGTATTCAGCCACGGGGATCTTGATCGTTGGCTGCGGCACGACAGCCTCGGTAGCGAGGCTGTTAGCTCCCACTGTGGTCGCCAGCTTGTTTGGGTAGAAAATTATATTCTTCATTGTATAACTCATTATAACTTTGATCATTACAACAAGTTTAAAAAGATTGGTCTTTTTATAAGACCTTTACACAATGAAAAAAAAATTATAGCTCTCGTCAAACAGCACAACGGGTGTTTATCGCCCGCTGCTTGTGTAGGTTATTGACCTATGATGGGGACGTTAATATCCATCGACCACCAAACAATCAGATCAGATTCAGAGCTTCGTTGATTCATGAAGGAATCAAGAAACCGAAGCAGTTATCTCGGCAACGGCGAGATGACTACTCTTCTCGAGATCACCGTAATAGGACGATCTCAAGGAAGGAACATGGCTATAGATCTGACGAGCTCCTCTTCTTTATGCTGACGAACTTGATCCGATCTCTCCTCCTCTTCTCTGAAATTCGTGGCTCTTCAGTCCTCAATTCGGCAGGGCTTCGCCAACGCTCGAGAATTCCAACCTCAAAAAATGAAGGCCCTGAGGCTGTATTTATAGGCTTCAGGACCTCTGTTTTCAGATAAGAATGATCGATTCACTCTTATCTTTAGTTATAACCATTTAACCGCGTTATCAGATCAGTTAGAACAAATCCAGATGGTTAACGATTGAAAAATAGTTCTAAACTACCAAAAATAGCTTTTCGGGTCTGCGGACACTCATGGGTGTCTCGACGTGGCCGAGACACTTGTGAGTGTCTTGGCCAAGCCGAGACACTTGAGAGTATCTCGGTTTGGCTCAGGGCTTGGTCTCACGCGCTTCGGCTTGGCCGAGACACTTGTAAGTGTCTTAGCCAAGCCAAGACACCCCGGGGTGTCTCGGTTTGGCTTTTTGATTTTGGCGCGTCGAGTTTGTTTCTACCGTAAATTCATCATCTGGACTCAGGATTACGCGGTTCAAGATGCGTTGGAAAGCTGACGAGAAGACCTACAGGCTTCCATAATTGAATCATATATGGAGTAAATGAGACACGAGTGGTGCTCCGCCTTTCGTAAGGAACACAGGGCTACTGATCAGCTCTTGTTTCCCTTATTCCGAAGTTCCGTTGCTTCGTATGATCTGTCGACTTACTTCATGTGTTTGTTTTCATCAAATGAGCTTCTATAACTCTATTAGAGATATTTATCATCTTCTCTCTATCTTAAACCGTGTGCGGGGACCTATAGGTAATTTTTGACGCCTACAATATCGACTCCCTGGGGAGGATTAACACTTAGGGTATCTAATGACATAACATTGGCCTCTTTCTCTCAAACTCAGGTGGTCGAATCTGAGTGAAATGAAACTATCGCTGGTTGCTTTTGATGTGCATTTATGAGGGGATGCTAAAAAGTCACTTCTGATGTGACGTTTTGACGTCAGATAAGATCTTACGCAGCCACTGCCTTGATTCTTGAATGAAGATTACGGGCCAATCAAGGCAAGGGGTGCTTTAGTTCTAGAGTGATCACCTCGTATTATGGGATTGATCCCAGCCATCTGTCAACAATCGAGTCAGCCATTGCAATCTCCTACCTGTCCGCCCCTTGGCCAATAAGTACGGTCGCTCTTCAATGGGGGAGATTACTGCTCCCATAAATTCTCGAACTTTCTTCTACAGTGAATGACTTCCAATCTACTTCATACTTTATTCTTTGACGATCTTCTGATCTAATGGCGTCTTCATCTTCAATGGCTCGGAATAAGGCTCGGACCAACTATCTTTAGAAATTCCACTCAAATGTGTCATCATCGCGTCGCTGTTAAAAACTCTGCATGCAAGTATGATATCCCTAGGGAAATTACCCCAACGGTGCATGTACGTATGCAGGTGGTGCTTGATCACGGCGGTAACCTAGCTCCAGTGTATCTTAAATACCTGAAGTATGGTTTGCACCTGCCACTTTGCCTCTTCCTCTGCCATGTCTTCGAAGCTCTAGGGGTGTTGCTGTCATATATAAAGCCAAACTCCATCACCACTTTGTTGGGGTTTTTCATCATCTGCATTAGCTAGGATTCGAGTTGACTCTGAGAGTTCTCGGTCATTTCGTCGGTGTGAAGGTAAATCAACAAGAGGGTCATTACTACCTCCAGATCTTGGGAGGACACAATATTGTCTATAACGCCCTTGAGTTCAATAAGGATCGAAAGGAGAGATTTGTGTGGGTCTCCAGAGATGATACTATCCTGGCGTGCTCTAGCTAGCTCGAAATAAAAAGGACATGCTGAGGTCGGTTCTGCTATGGAGCGACGAGAAGCGCACGTTTGATAAAATCGGGCCTATACGGGTTCTCGCCAAAGCGAGAGCCTCTTTCACAACTCAGTCCTACTAGTTGTCGGCATCCCCTCAGTTCCTCCAACTACAGATGATGAAGTGCGGTTGTCCATGTTAACGCTGGGCTCAGAGGAAACTAAGATGGTGTCAGTGGCTCCACCTACTCGAACTCAGGGAGGGCCCCTAGTGAGGCCAAAGAAGCACCTTCGCCCTACCTTTTCCCCTGAGGAGGTTGAGAGGGTACATGCCAATGCAGCCAAGATAGCAGCTCGACTAGCTGGGTTGAGTTCTGTGACAGTTCAGGCGAGAGGTCTGAAAAGAAGAAAAGGAGGCTGAAGAAGGGAGGCACTGAGGCCCTTCTGGGAGCACTGTAGCTCCTAAAGACATAGCTAAAGCTGCAAGGGAGGCGGGTGCATCCTTAATTGCTCAGAGGGATGCAGTGAGCCAACCAGTGGTGGAGATCCCACTCCCTCAAATAGTGGGGGTGATTATGTTGTTGTCCCTACCCAAGAAGCTTCTGTGGCTATGCTACCAAATGTCGCCATTATCGATGATAAGTCCACTATCAGAGAACAAGGGATCAAAATCAACACAGCGGAGGCTAAAAGGGTTAAGGGCCCACTAGAGGGAGAGTTGGTCCCCGAGTTAGCCCATCAGCAGGGAAAAGAGCTGGCCACTGAAGGGGTGCCTCCTTCTCAGGATTTGGATGGCCTTTCCCCTATCACATCAACAAGCTCAACGCGGAGAAATAGAATGATCCAGAGATGCTACTAATGAGGTCTTCCTGAGTCAGTCCCCGCTATGATAGAGAGGCATCAAAGGAGTTTAGATTCGAACCTAGACGGCATCTCGATAGGAGGGGTTTGATTCTGGAGTCTCTACTTGCCCAACCCAGGTAGTGGAGCAGTTCTTCTTACCCCGTGATGATGAGATCCTTTCATCCATGCCAGATGCCAGCCTCCGTCAGTCCTCGTTACTCTCCCTTCGTGGGTCTCAGCTATTGTGGGTTCTTCTTCTTGGGTTTCCTCTATTGTTTTGCCCACTCCTCGTCAATGGCTGCTTCTTCACAAGTTAAATATTCGTCGATTCCCTTCAGACGAGACATTTTAGACCCCCTCTTTGATGCTTACATCCTTCTAATCTCCTTCAAACAAGAGGAGTTCAATCTATACTTGAGGATTTGAGAAGCAGCATGATACTAAGCACAGAAGCCCATGGTAGTGAAGGAGTTATGTGTTTTGTGGGGCAATTTGAATATAGCTCCGGTACCACCAGCCATCGAATAATATCAAGCCATGGCTCCTTCATATAAATTGCCGACGGTTGCGAGCTGAGGCCTGAGATTCCTAACGTATAGCTGATCGTAGCCGAACTGTCAGGCAAACCTATAAGGCTGATAGGGCTTGACGAAACATTTATCATCCTTCCTAAAGAGGAGATAACTCGGTCTAATGTTGATCAGCCAGTGGAAGATGCCTCCATTTAGTTTTGTGAAACCATTGGGGCCCTTCACATCCTAAAAAGTTTCACCATAGCCTCCACCTTCAAAGTCAGGGAAGCAACGAAAAACGTGCTAGTTAAGATCTTTTGACAAAATTTGACGGATCTTAACCATATACCAACCCTCCCACTTAGCCGCTTCAAGCTATCGCATGAGTAGGATGAAAGAGTCGCCATGGGGAGAAGCTGAACTCATCAATGAAGGACAATGTGAGACATACCAAGCCATCAAGTAAGTATATGGCATTGGTACGTGCGGGTTAGGAGTCTTGAATGTCTTCTTCTCACCAGAGCCCGTCTCCTTAACTTGAACAAAGTTAAGAGCCAACTCCCATAAACCACTTTGAAGGCAACACACCATAGCCGAAAGAAGATTCAAGGGTCACCCGTGAGCCAGAAGAACAGCCGGATATACCACTTCTGCCGCAAGAACATCTATTAGTCTGATAGGAACTACGCACCATTTTAACCACAACATTAAAAATCCAGCAAATAAAGCCACATCAGAGGTGGGATATTGAGCTTGATAATGGAAGTTATCAAACTCAGTGTAAGCTGAGAAAACATCCTCTTTGGCCTCATTAATGTAATGAGCGGTGGCAGCATCAATACGGGCCTGAATGTCATCAGGAGTGCCAGCAGCTAGACGGGATACAGAAGCTCCCTTGTGGTTCAGATTTTGGAACAAGTATTTCGTCCATGATACCTGCTTAACACCGCTTCCTCGTACTCCTGTCAACTGAGCACAGATGTGGACATGACACATCACTTCCTAAAGGGTTGCATAGATCTCAAGACTAGTTGTTCTTAAAATTTTGAGTTCTCTCGCTCCTGGAACGAACTCTTTGTATGGTAGCTCTCCAAACAGCAGACCAAAGACTTCAAACATTTCGTGGAGAGCAAAGCTCAGTTCCCCAATGGGAGTGAAGAAACTGTAGGTCTCTAGGTTGTACCACTCTAATATAGCAAAGAAGTTATAATGGCTCTAAGCGATACCATACCGAGTGGCCATCACAGGATCTCCAAGGCCAGACTTAATAAGTGGTGCATTCAACTCCTCCAAGACAAAATTCATCATTCGAGTCCACCACCTCACTTCTGTAGAATGCACCCATCCAAGAAATCTGAATTCTAGTGTGAGAAATTCACCCTTCGCCACAATAAATCTTATGACAAAAGTTCTTGCCGGGCTAGCCACTTCAGCAACCAGATATTCCTTAGCAAATAGCCCTGGCCTCAAAGTTGTCACCTGCCAGCTATAACCTGTCAGACGAACACCATGATAAGTCAGGTCACCAACTGAAACCCCATCATGTTCTTTGATGAGATTCCAATACATGTACATCGGGATGGAAGCACATTGGAAGTATAACAGAGGGAACATCCTCCCCATGTTAGGCAAGAAAAGATTGCGATCACCAACTTTTCGTAGCCATTTGTAGTTCCCGTCATACATGACCTCCGTATCAAGTTCAACAGGATCTCCAAATATAAATGCCGTTTTGTTGAATTTCTTACGGTCTATGGTCTCAAATCTAGTATCAGGGACCAAAACCTAAGAGAAGATGGGAAGTTCTTAGCATAGATTAAACTGCATATTATGGTCTGTACCACCTTCATGTCCAAAATGATGATAGAAGGAAAGAGGCTCATTGGTGTAGCGCATTACAAATAAAAGAAACAAACAAGTTAGTGCGAAACTAAAATAAGTCTAGAAAAGACTTAATTATAAACGCGAGGCTCAGCCCCACGTTTCGTCTCCAAAACGGGGAGGCTAGACCTGCGTTTCAAAATCAAAATGCAGAGGTCAGACCCACGTTTAAAATCTCAAAATGCTGAGGTCAGACCCACGTTTAAAATCTCAAAATGCTGAGGTCAGATCCACGTTTCAAATCTCAAAACACTAAGATCAGACCTGCATTTCAAATCTCAAAACACTAAGGTCAGAACCGTGTTTCAAATCTCAAAACGCTGAGGTCTACCTCCGCATTCTAATAATAAAACACGAGTCTTGCTCGTCGTATGATTCAGAACTTGTCGAAACAAGTTTTATAGTCTCAGAGTTCAGTACTCATCTCGACTTAGCTCTTCCTATGAAGATGTAGGCTGTCTAAAAATTACTACGGATAGTTGATTCTCGTCAAACACCAATCATGAAAGTTATAATTTGACGACTTTCAGAAGGTTATAATTGGGAGACTTTCACGTCAATCAACGAAGGTCACAATTCGACAACCTTCACATCAACTGATAAAAGTTTTAATTCGACAGCCTTCACAATCACCAACAAGAGTTATAACTGACGACTCTCATGTTTCAAGGAGTCAAGATGAATATTACAAGACGACAATCTTTGCAACGCTCTAACAAAAGAGACTACAAGTTGACGGTCTCTTCAACTCAAGACGCAGAGCTCACCTCTACGTTCCAAGAACAAAACACGAAGCTCATTGCTGTGTTCCAAACTCAAAACACGGAACTCACATCCACGTTCCAAGAATAGAATGCAGGGCTCACCACTGCGTTTTCAGCCCCAAACGTAGAGCCTGACTCCTCGTCTGAAGTTAAAGACGCATATTCCATTCTCAGAACGTGAACTTCACGTTTGACTCCTTCAAACACGAGTTGAACGGTTCCATAACCGTTTTACATAATCTGAGTGGATCATACCCCACTAAGGAGCGGTTTTAGGGATTAGTTACACCCTTAAAACCCCTATAAATAGCTGGAAACTCAGTTGAGTTCGGGATCGGTTTGGTTAGAGCTTTTGGGGATCTTTAGATAGAGCTTTGGAGAGATCTTTTGGTGACAGAGGGCTTGGAGATTTCGGATCTTGGAGAGCTTTGAGCATCTTTTGTATCGGATCTTTGGAGCCTTGGTCTTGGCTTGAAAACCGATTTCGGTTAAATCCAAAAAGGATTAATCTCCTTTTTCAAATTAACTCTTTTACAGAGTTTTAAACTCGCTAAGAGTTATTAACTCGTCAAGAGTTTTAAACTTACCTCGCAAGTTCTCCTCAATGTCAATTCAAGAGAAATAGACTATGTTTCACGAGTCGAAGCGATCGGATCGTCAACGGGATATAAGATTCAAACTTCCATCGCTACCAAGAAGAACCCAGGTTTAAACAAAGGGAATGATATCCGTCGATTCCTTCTCTCTTTTGTAAATCAGGAAACCAATAAGAGAATTATAATTTCTTTTTCTAAGTCAGTTAGAGAGAGATTACTGTGAGAGATTATATTCATTCTTTTCCTAAGTCAGTTAGAGAGATTAATACAAATTTGATTCTCAATTTTCTCGCAATTTTCCCACAAACAGAAGAGTTGTCCCCAAGCTGCTCGAATCGTCTTGACTAGGTGAAATTGATCTGATGGTTAGTTGATGTGGAACACATGTCGACTCCCGGGGGAGGATTAATACTTAGGTTATCTCATGACATAGCACATATAAATTATTGTTTACCAAATACATAACTACACTTTTATCCTTATAAGTTAAGGGTTTTACCAAACATTTTCCTTTTTTTATCTCCTTATAAAGAGCTTTTAGTGGAAACCTTATAATAAGGTTTTGAAAATATGTAATAAATAATATACAAGACTTCAAAAAATAAGTAGTAACCAAGCATGCTTTTAATCCCCGTAATTTCAACCCATATTTAATTTGAGTTCTCTAGCATAG
>NC_033798.1:73664183-73671604 GCF_001876935.1 Asparagus officinalis | reverse complement strand
TTACAAAATATTTCTAAACTTTTAAATTTTCTTAACGAACCTCCAAACAATTAA
Source organism: Asparagus officinalis (assembly GCF_001876935.1). Classification (NCBI taxonomy): domain Eukaryota; kingdom Viridiplantae; phylum Streptophyta; class Magnoliopsida; order Asparagales; family Asparagaceae; genus Asparagus; species Asparagus officinalis. The sequence goes on along the minus strand of NC_033798.1, from coordinate 73,671,550 downwards.
ACCATTAGCATTCTTAGGAGATTTGTTAGGAAATTTTAAATCTATTGGGGTCTGTTAGACATCCCAAACTTTGAGGTTTTAGAGGGAAACAAAGTTTCAAGGGATCATAGTAAATCCCCCAAAGTCTATTGAACAATGTTCGGGGTAATTCAAGGGATCATAGTAAATCCCAGACTTTGAGGTTTTTTATTTCAAACTTGTGAGGTTGACGACGTACTCAAGCCGGGGTAATTTAGGGTTGGCGTACTCAAGCTAAACGAATTAAATGTGTCTAGCTAGGGTTAGGTTTTTTCTGATCATTGTGAGGAGTTCGGGTTTTTCGACTGATTTCGGATAGATTTTAAGGTCCTGTCTGTAAAGCCTACTGAATCAGGTTGTGATTCAGGAGAACTCCAGTCATAGTGAAGAAAGCCCTTCGCGAGAAGGAAGAGTGGATGTAGACTTTTGATCCGAACCACTATAAAAATCAATCTCATATGTTCATGTGTTGATTGCTTTCAGTTTTTTACATATTTTATCTCCGCTTCATACTTTGAGTTTAGTCTAAAAATTGGAGCAATCATATTCAACCCCCCCCAACCCACCCACCCACTCACCCTCTAGGATTGCATTCCTGTTCCAACAAAGTTTTTTCCCTCCACCCTAGGGTGAGATGGAGGTTGTAAAATTTACCCTTTTTCCTTTTTTTTTTAATTTATCATTTTACTTTTGTCCTCCTTCAAATATTTTGATGGAATTTCACACGTTTAATGTCTAAAAATAAGAAAAAGATAATAAAATGAAGAGGGAAGAAAAAAGAGAGAGTTGCACTTATAAGCTATTCCCTAATTCCATTAAATAACATCTTATTTCCCCTTAAATACTCTATAGTTTCCTCTAATTTGCACTTATATCCCCTCAATTGTTTCCACCACCACTTATGTACAATAACTTTTTTAAAATTTGCACTTAAGTCCTTTCAATTATGCAGATGTGAGAATTTCAACCTTAAAATTTTCATGTGATACACACATGCTAATTTTAGAATATTTTAGCAATTAGTATATACTAAATTTACTATTAAACTTATCAAAATTACGATAGCTTTAACAGCAAGTTTAACAAAAACCAAAGATGAAAAGTTTTCAAAAGTTTCATAGAAAATAAGTTCCCAAAATAGCATGTGAGTATCACATGAGAATTTTTGGGAAAAAACCCTCACATATTTGCACAAGTGGGAATATTTAAGTGCAAATTTTAAAATTTTAAGGTATATAATAGCTCTAAAAAACAAGTAAAGATATATAAGGCAAAATAGGAGAAACTATAGAGTATGTAATTCACGATACAGACTTTATAGGTGCTCTCTTTAAATTTCTCTCAGTAACATATTTGGTTTATCCCTAGGAAGTAAGCTGATAGTTTCTCCAATCATTTTCATAAACGTGCCGAAATGACAATCTCGTCTAATTTCGCGCCATATATAATATTGGTAATACTCGACTTCTGTTGATTTCTTCAACAAGTTGATTTTCTAATTAGATAAAGTCAGGATCTTTGTGGGTTTTAAACTTACGTTAATTAGAATTTTTATTGGTAAGCAAAATCCTGTTTTCCCTCCTCTTTTATGTTATGGTGGAAAATACATCTCTCACAACATAAGCCACCAAACTATCATTAAGCTGAAAAAATTCGAACCCGCGCGCATGCGGGGTTCCTTGCGAGATTCGAACTCGCGCGCATGCTGGGTTCCTTGAGACCCTTTTCCGCTAAACCATCTATACTTTTGTTATTTTTATATGTACTCTCTGATAGATATTCAGTTTTAACTGGTGTCCTGAAAACCCAGAGGCACTCATTCAGCTCCGCCCCTGCTCAGTCGATGTATTTAAGTCCATTCAGTCCAAAATTATAAATAGGAAAATGCTAGAGGCATACCTCCTAACCACACCTATAACCACATTCCTCTCTCGCTACAGTACACTGGGATCCACATGAGAATTAATATGGTTAGAGGTGTGACTGTAGCGCCTCCCTTATAAATAACACTCAAGGGCAAGCAAGTATACAAGAGGCAAAGCAAACGCATGCAGCAGCCGTACTGTTATCCCGGTCCGTCCCCTCCAACACACGACGAAGCATGGTTCTTTACAAAGTCGGCGCACGTGCTACCACGTTCTTCCCTCCTTCGAGGGAAATGAACCTACCACGTTGTTTTCTTCTTTTTTTTCCTTTTTTTTTATAAAAACTTACTAAAAATTTAGATTAATCTTATTATATTTATATAAGTATGTATTAGTATATATTTATATATTATTATATAGCTATATATTATATATACGTATGTTATATGTAATTATATTGTATATACTTATAAGTTATAATTTGAGAAGAGAGAGAATCACATAAGTATATATTACTTATTTATAAATATGTATTATATAGTTATATATGTATTTGTTACATACTTACATTATGCTTATTTAAATATAGTTATATAATTTACTTATATGATATACTTTTATATATACTAGATGCAATAAATTTATATATAACTAGTATAGTGCACGTGCTTTGTACGAAAGCATACATGTTTTGTTTTATATTTTTCAAATTCTTTTTGTTGGTTGCAAGATAATGAAATGACTTGTATAGCGATATAAATTCTGAACAATTAGAATTTTATTTAAATGAATAAATTTTATGATAAAATTGTGGATAAAGAACTTTATGATTAATTATTATAGTTTGGATAATTGCTATAATTCATTCATAGTTTATTAAAAATAATTATAATATATTAAATAATTTATTATCTTTTAAATATAATAATATTATACATAGCATAATTATGATACATTAGTTCATTTTAATTTCATAATTAGATTATTACACTATTAGCAAATAATTTACTAAATTGTATAGTAATTAAATTACAGTGTAATTTATTAATTTAAAAAACTATTAAAATCATCATACTATTAATATTATTATAATTACTAAAAATATGAATTGTTTTTCATACTATTATCATACTTTAAAAAGGCTAATAAGTTGAAAGGTAATAGGTACTTCACCGTAAGAGGTAAAAAATAAAAGGCATAAGCTTGATCAGTTCATGCAAACTTAACTCTGCATTGTTGATTCAGGCGAAGCCGTGTTATCAAGCGAACTTAGCTTTGCCCACGGAGTCAAATATTCAGGCGAACTCGAATATGCATGGTTGATTTAGGCGAAGCCGTGTTATCAGGAGAACTTGGCTTTGCCCGCGGAGTCAAGTATTCAGGCGAACTTGAATCTGTATGATTGATTCAGGTGGAGCCACGTTATCAGGCGAACTTGGCTTTGCCTGTAAAGTCAAGTATTCAGGCGAATTTGACTTTGTTCATGTGGACTTGAATGTTCAGGCGAAGTTCAGTGTTCAGGTGACTTTAGGCGATATTTAGCTTTCAGGCGAAGTTCGTTCTGTTGGCCTTCTTGTTTTGATAATGTTTAACAAACAATTTACAACTAATGTTGTTTGTCTAGTGCTTGTGTTATCTATTTATTGTAGACAAACAACGTAGTTGGAGGTTGGATGGATTAAGCCTACACGATCATATCAAGAGGAGGTTGGTGGAAGTGTGGAGTGAAGCATCGTACAATTCAAGTTAAAGATCAAGTTCAAGCTTCATCCGCAACGTGTACCAAGTTGAGCTATAATGAAGATCAAGATTGCTTGGGTAATGTAGTTTAGGATTTATATTATGTGTGTTAAGTACTCTAAGCTCAATTATCTATACACACACATTTTATTGGTTTCCTTGTATATATATGTAGTCGCATATATATACAACACAAGTTTTAGTTTTCATGTTTATAAATATGAAATTACATGTTTCATATTGTGATTTGGTTTATCTACTTAGATATGAAACAAATATATTTTCATATACATACTCATAGGTTTCATTTTCTATTGTATTTTGTGAAAATATTGTATTCTTAGTTTATAGACTTCAATATTAGTTTATACATGTTTTACTAAGTCTACAAAAATATTTCACAAAGTTTCAAAAGTTGGTTTATGTCAAAACATCAAAATTCAAGTATCTCATTTTTTCATGTTTTGGACTAGTTTGTAAAATGATGATATTTCTCATTTGGGAAGTCTTTTTAGAAAACCAGTTTTTGTAGCATGTGTATTATCATGTCTACAATCATTCCCCAAAGTTTTACATTTTTTGGAATTTATTTGATATTTTTAAACAGGGTTTTAAAATCAGCTCTAAAACCGATTTTTCTGGAAATGTCAGTTTTCGGTCGACCGGTACGGTCGACCGGTCAAATGATCATTTCTCAGTAGTTTTCCAGAGAGTCGTCGGTCGACCGGTACGGTCGACCGAAATTTCGATTTCTATATCGGTCGACCGCGCCGGTCGACCGATGATGGCTCCGCTTGTTTTCTGGATTTTCAAGGTTGTTCGCGGTCGACCGGATTTTCGGATCGGTCGACCGAATCATTTTTTCGGTCGACCGAATCGTTGTCAGGTCTCCCAACGGCTATTTTTCTAGCCGTTGCAGAACTTCTGTTTTGGGCCTTTTGGTCATTTTGTTTGGATTTTTGGCTGAATTCTTGGGAGGCTATATATACCCCCATTGCATTCAATTCTATTTGAGTGGGTATATATACCCCATTGCTGATGTCTTTTCAAGTGAGCCAAGAGAGTTTAAAAACAAGTTTAAGAGAGTTTTAATCAAGGGTTTATGTTTGGTTTAAGTGTGTTTATAAGCTTTTAAGCATTTGAGTGTTTTGGTTTTGAGAATCACTTCCACAAGAGCTTGAGGAGATCATCTATTGGTGTTTGAGCATCCAACTCTTCTCCTTCCACTCTTGATCTATTGAGAAGTTTTCTAAACTCAATCTAGCTTCATATTTTATATTGTTTGATTATCTTTTTATTAAGCTAGTGTTCATATTGAGTTTAGTTGATTTTATTATCTCTTTGTTCACACACAACCTATTGAGCTTATTGTATTTACATTCATAGTATAATTGGGTTGTGAGATTGTGTATCTTAGAGAGTGAGCTTACAATTCGTTCTCATCCATTGTAGAGAACAAACACTTTGTATTGAGCCTTAATTGTGAGGATACACTTTGTAATACACTTGTACACCAAGAGAGAAGTGTGTGGCGAGAGTCGGGGATCGTCCCAAGAGGAGTGGGGTAGGTGACGAGAGGTTGTAATTCCTAACACTTGAGGGAGACACGTCTAGTTCCAACACTTAGTGGGTGTAGAGTGTGATTGCAAGAGTGTTGATTGTAAAGTTTTCGGTTAGCTAGAAAACCGAGTGTGAGGTGTAAACGTTATTCGGGTGAACGTAGAAAACCCGGTTGTGATAGTGGAGATCTCCTCGAGGTGAGGAGCGGGGACGTAGGTCGTGGGGACCGAACCTCGTAAACATATCGTTTTGTTTGTGATTGCATTGGCGTTCTTATTCTTGTTTTCATATCTTATATCGCCTTTGTGTATTGCTCATCATATTACCCTATCACTTGTGTAGATTGTTTATTTTACCCTTGTGTTAGTTCATATATCCTTGCTCATATATTTGTAATATCTCATTGATAGGATATATTCATTTGTTCATATTGCTTATCCTAGCTTACGTATCTTGTTGTATTTTATACTTGCTAGGATAACTTATTAATTAGTTTTAATTGGCATTTAATCGGATTAGATTAGCATAAGACCCTAATCACCCCCCCTCTAGGGTCTAACAATTGGTATCAGAGCTTGGTGCTCTTTGATTTAAGGTCTAATCGCCTTGAGTTAAAGATCCAAGTTATCTATTTGTGCTAATCTTGTTATGATTGCATTTGTCTTGCTTGCATATGTTCATATATATATCTTGAATATGAATGTATTTTGTTTAGGCTATAAATCCAATGTTGCTCCTAAATTCATTAATTTTTCCTATGCACAATGGGCTTCTAGATTTAAAATTTTTGTGCAATCTAAAAATATTGATTTATGGGGAATTATTGATGATGCTTATATTGCACCCACTTTGGAGAAATCCAAGTGGAATAAAAATGATCATCGCATGTTTACTATGAACAACATTTTGTTAGAATATTTGTTAAATGCTTTTAACTCATCTATGTCTAACAAGTTTGTTCATTTTGATAGTGCTTACACCTTATGGATATTTATAGAAGCACATCAAGGAGACTTGGAGGCGATCCGACAAGCTTTGGAGGATCCCGCTTCAAGTTCATGTGGAGCATCATGCACACGGCCACTAGGCGATAGCCCTAGTGAGGTTTGCGAGTTCAAATCTATTAATGATTTACCTAATGATGAACTTGCTTGTGCTAGTGAAAAATTATTACATGCCTTTAACAAATTGCAAAATGATTTCATTAATTTACAAAGCAAGCATGAAATTTTGAAATCCGATCATGAGTTGTTAGCATCTAAGTTTGAAACTATTTCTAATGAAAATGTGATCCTTAAAGAAAACAATGAAAAATTAAAATTGGATCATGTTTCTTTAACTTCAAACGTTGCTAGTTTAACTCATGAAAGAGATAATGCCATGTTAGAAGTAAAGAACATACAAAATAACACTGCTTCTTTTATAAATGACTACTTATGTTCTACTTCTAAAAGTGCATATGTGCCTAAAAATGAAGACTTGAATCTTATGAAAAATTGCATTTCATCTTTAGATTCAACTTTGAAAATATGCATTGATAACCATAAGAAACTTATGGACAAGTGTGCTAAATCTAGTGCTACAAAATCACCCACACACTATGCACACTTGTATAGCAAAGTTTACAAGTGCTCCATTTGTGGTCGTAAAGGCCATTTAGCTAAATTTTGCTATGATGCACAAAAACATAAGAATATTAATCCTTCTTGTGCATCTCATCAAGTTTCTTCATCACATGTACACACACATGCACCCATTGCTCATCATAAGCATGCTCATGTGTATAGATGTGATCATTGTGGTAGATTTGGTCATTTGGCCAAATTTTGTTTTGATTTAAAGAGAGTTTCACATTTGCAAAATAATTTTAAAAGATCATCCATGTTTGCAAATGTTTCTAAAGTTTCCCGTGCACAACCGTTTGGTCAACATAAGCAAATGCTTCCTTTCCATTGTACTTATTGCAATCGGAAGGGTCATTTGAGTAATTTTTGTTATGACCGTGTTCGTGCACCATATATGCCTAAGAGGGTTCATAACCCTAAGGCTTTGAGCTTTATTGATAGGGGTCATGTCCCTAAACAATCCGGCACCAAGAATACTTGGGTGCCAAAATAATTTTTAAGCCAAGAATTTTAGTACTTTTATTTTTCTTTTTCTTGGTTTCGAAAAATGTATTTTAAA
>NC_033798.1:73644325-73663999 GCF_001876935.1 Asparagus officinalis | reverse complement strand
TTTTCTTTCGAAAACTCTTTTTGCATGATTCTCATGTTTTCTCTCTTTTGATTTCATAAATCTATTTTTTATACATGGTTTTTAGGCTTGTATTTTGAGACACCTATTTATCGTGACATATCATTATGTGTTCTCATTATCTCTTGAATGTGAGTGATTGTTAGCATATCTTTTATGCTTGCTCACATATTTGCCATGATCTTTATTTCATATTCTCCATTTGGCATTTTGATAGGGGGAGCAATCCCTATATCCTTTTATGTTTTATACTCACCTATGCTTATTGATAGGGGGAGCTTTCGCTCTCTTATTCTTTTTGTCCCCTTTTTGATGTTGTCAAAGGGGGAGAAATATTGTGAGTATACAATTCCTTGTTTATATGCATGTGTATTATCTTTTATATAGTCATTTACTTCATGCATATGTTTCTTTTTGTAAATTGTTTGTCATCATCAAAAAGGGGGAGATTGTTGGCCTTCTTGTTTTGATGATGTTTAACAAACAATTTATTACTAATGTTGTTTGTCTAGTGTTTGTACATTCTTATATATTGTAGACAAACAACGTAGTTGGAGGATGGATGGAATAGAGCTTCAACGATCATATCCAAAGGAGGTTGGCGGAATGTCGGTGAAGCCTTGCTATTCAAAGTTCAAGATCCAAGTTAAAGCTTCATCCGCGAGATTACCTAGAAGAGCTTATTGAAGATCAAGATCTAGCTTGGGTAATTTAGTTTAGGATTTATATTATGTGTGTTATATACTCTAAGCTCAATTATCTATACACACACATTTATTGGTTTCTTCGTATATATATATATATATAGTCATATATATATGTATAAGTTTTGGTTTCTATGCATATATATAGTTATATATATACATACATATGTTTTGAGTTTTTATGGTTATATATATGAAATTCTATATTTCATATTTTCTATTATGTTTTTGAAAACATTGCATAGAATATGCAATTTTGTGAAAATATTGTATTCTTAGTTTATAGACTTCAATATCAGTTTATACATGTTTTACTAAGTCTATAAAAACATTTCACAAAGTTTCAAAAGTTGGTTTATGTCAAAACATCAAAATTCAAGTATCTCATATTTTCATGTTTTGGACTAGTTTGTAAAATGATGATATTTTTCATTTGGGAAGTCCTTTTTGATAACCAGTCATTGTAGCATGTTTATTATCATGTCTACAATCATTCCCCAAAGTTTTACATTTTTTGGAATTTATTTGATATTTTTAAACAGTGTTTTAAAATCAGCTTTGTTTTTCTGGGATGTCAGTTTTCGGTCGACCGGTACGGTCGACCGGTCAATTGACCATTCGTTAGTATTTTTCCAGAGAGTCATCGGTCGACCGGTCCGGTCGACCGAGAGCTCAAATCGGTCGACCGACAGAATTTCCGGTCGACCGACGTTAGTCCAGAAAGTTTTCTTCGTGTTTTTGCTCTCATCGGTCGACCGACGGGATTTTCGGTCGACCGACAATGTGACCGTTGGACTTCCAACGGCTATTTCTGAGCTGACTTTTCTGGGGCATTTTGGTCTTTCTGTTTTGGGGTTTTGGCTGAGATTTCAAGTGGGTATAAATACCCCATTGCTGTTTTCTTTCAATCTAGCTAAGAGAGTTTTAAAACAAGTTTAAGAAAGTTTTTAATCAAGGGTTTAAGTTTTGTTTAAAAGAGTTTAAGAGTTTGTTTGAGTTTAGTTTGTGAAGCAAATTTCACAAGAGCAAAGAGGAGATCATTCTTTGGTGTTTGGGCATTCAACTCATCTCTCTCTCACTCTTGATCTATAGAGAAGTTTTCCTTAAACTCAATTCTAGCTATTTATTGTTTTGATCTTAATTTCCATAAGCTAGATTTCTATATTGAGTTTAATCGTTTTATTGATACTCTTTGTTCACACACAACCTATTGAGCTTATTGTATTTACATTCATAGTATAATTTGGGGTTGTGGGTTTGTGACTAAGAGTTGTGCTTAATTGAGTTCTCACCTTGTTTAGAGAACAATCAATTGATTTATATTGTGCTTAATTGTGAGGATTCACTTGTAATACACTTGTACACCGAGAGAAGTGTGTGGTGAGAGACGGGGTCGAATCCAAGAGGAGTGGCGTCGGTTGACGTGCCTAGGGAGAGGTTGTAACCGAGCACTTGAGGAGGAGGACACGGGCTAGGACCAACACTTAGTGTGTGAGGTGTGATTGCATAGTGATTGTATTGTGAGGTGTAAACGTTGTTCGGGTGAACGTAGAAAACCCGGTTGTGATAGTGGAGATCTCCTCGAGGTGAGGAGCGGGGACGTAGGTCGTGGGGACCGAACCTCGTAAACATATCCTTTGTTTGTGATTGCATTGGCGCACTTGTTTTCATATTCATATCTTACATCGCCATTGTGTATTGCTTGTTGATCATTTTGCATGATCCACTATCTAGTTCATATTGTTTACCCCTCTTGTTAGTTTTATATCCTTGCACATACATTGTCTATATCTCTTTGTTAGGATATATCTTATTGTTTATATATCCTTGCATATATTTCTATCATATAGGATATATCACCTTTTGTATATTGCACATTCTTGCACATAACTCTTTGTATATCTATCTTGCAAGAATATATTTGTTAATTAGTTTTAATTGGCATTTAATCGGATTAGATTAGCATAAGACCCTAATCACCCCCCCCCCCCCTAGGAAATTGGGTTGTATGAGGTTTGAAATACTTTGAACTTAAGATTTTTAGCAAACCCTCAGTTATCAACGAACTTGATGTATCTTTAATAACTACCATTTGAGTTGGACTAGTCATGCTTTTCTCTTAGCATGGTAAGTTGTCGAGAAGTTTATCTTAGGTTTAATGTTAAAATTTCTCCTCTATCCTTAGCCATTCGAGGAATCGGTTTAAGAATTGAATATGATTACAACGGTTAAGTCGTAATCAAGTTTTGTTGTGCTATTTAGTGTAACAGCTTAACCTAAAAATTGTTTGTGTCGAAAATCGATTTTATTGCGGAACTCATTTATAACGTTTATTGTTTATAATAAGTTCAAAAGAAAGAGCATTTTTATAAGACTTTCTTACACAAAAGAAATAAAAAAGACAATCACCTAGAAACACACACAGAGGACGTTTATCATTCATTGCTTACGTGGGATCTTTGCATGTACCGATGATGCTTTAATCCGTGGATCGCCGAACAATAGATCCGGATTGATGCACGCGAAGGCTTAGTGTTCTTTGTTTCAATCGATGAAACTTAGAACTGAAGTAAATAATCTCAACCAAGTAAGATTATTACTCTTCTTAAGATCAAAACAAGGTCTGATCTCGAGGAAAGGATAAAAAAGGGCATCAGATCTCTCGAAATCTTCCTCTTTATACTAAAGTTCGTCGAGATCTCGCTAGCCTCTCTCTGAAATTCGTTGGTCTCTTCTCACAAGGTCAGCACCTTGCCTCAAAGCTCCCAATTTCTGATCCCCCGTGTATAGAGCCCTTAGGGGTGTATTTATAGGATTCGGATGGTGTAGTTTTGGATAAAAATTCATGATTTAATCTTATCTTCAGTTAATAATGGCTTAACCACGTTTAGGGATGATCCTAAGACAGTTAAGGAGGAAGTAGATCGAACAAATCCCGAGAAAATTATCCGAAAAAACGTTAATGGGAACTTCACTATGCGAGTCACCTTAATGTGACTCGGCAGTGTTCCGAGTCACCTTGAGGTGACTTAGAATTTTTGAGTCACTTCGAGCTGACTAGGATTTTCTGACTTCCTGGTTTTGGTCATCTTCCATCGTTTTGCGCACGTTTCGACGTTTCCTTGACTCGTACACTTCGTTGACTCGCCTCGTGTGCTTGTTTACTTATTTACGGTATCAGATAATCCTCTTTAACTCGGATTATAACATTCATCACTTTTCTTTTATCTCGAGCTGTGTGCGGTAACCTATAGGTAATTTTTGATGCTTATAGATACCCCCTCCAAAGTGTTTCAACCTTATTTTTTTATAGAGAAAGTTGTAATACTTTGGATATGATACGCCCAGCCTTCAATTCATTGATTTCTTTGGCTTTTAGTCTATTCGGTATTTTTAAATAGCTAAAATTTTTTCGATACTATGTTTATCGTCTGACTATTGTTAAAATCTTAAACTGAAGCTGGTGTATTGATATTTGAATTAACTCATGTCATAGAACCGATCATCTTCGTCAGGAGTCTGTATTTGAATCACGATTGAACTCCCGGGGATTATCATTTGACCTGGAATTTTTCCTAAGCCCTATTTTAGCGAAATTATCATCGCGTTGACCGACGTCGACTTTTATTGTGGTGCGTTGACCGACGTTGAACACGGTTTATACTCATACGTTAACTGGAGTCTACACAGTTTAAGCTCTTAAGGCGTTGGAGCGTGGAGAATCATTTTATACTCGTATACTCTTTGGAGTTTTGGGAATCAGTTTAACCTCATATACCTGTTGGAGGTTCAAGGAGATATAGTTTATACTCGTATACTCATCATAATGTGGGAAGAGCAAGCTGAGAATATATCGGAGGCTTGCTAGGTTGAGCTCTTTGTGTGAGATTTAATTGTAGGACCAGCTGTAGATACTAAAATAGCTACTATCTCTGAAGCTACCCCAAGCACTTGAGTCACGAGACCAACTGATGAAGATAATGCGTCGATGACTATTAAAGCTGATTGAAGATGAAGCTTGTAAAAGCTGATTGAAGATGAAGCTTGTATAAGCTATATGAAGAGAACCTCTCCAAGTTAGAAGAGAAAATCTGTCATCCCAAGCTGTTCATTATAGGATTTTTGGCCAATCCTCAGCCATCAACAGATTTGATGAGCCTTTACCAACTACCGTTTGAGTCGGACTAGCATGTAGATTGTCTAAGTCTGTTCTATATATAATGTTGTACTAAAAGAATGAACTTTTTTAGACTTGGTGCTATGATATTGAATACATAGACTTTGTTATTTTTCCGAAAAAGACTAACCAAAAATGCGTGTTAGGCGTAGGCTTATCTCTAATTAGGGATCGAGACAAAGTCTCTCATGCATGAAATGCATGGATTTTTGGTGCTACGATGTTGAATACGTAGACTTAGTCATTTTCGCGGGAACGGACCACTCGGCAGCATGTGTTAGATGCAGACTTATCTCTAATTAGGAATCGAGATAAAGTCCCTCATGCGTGTAAGGCATGAATTTTGGTGTTGAAAAATTATGCCTTCTCTTAGGACGAAGAAGAACCCGGTGCTGGAGAGGAAGAATTTTATATTCTATCTCATGCGTCAGAAAAAACTCAAAGTGGGATCTCCACTCCGAGAATCTGAAAGACGAAACTAAGAGTGGGATCTCCACTCTGAGAATTTGAAAGATTTAGATAACTCTAACCGTCGGAAGGTTTGATTACCCAATCTGAAGGTGGATTTCTCATTTATAGAGATGAAATTCCAACTTCGGCCCTAACTGTTTAAAGGTTTAACGTGAATTTGAGACGATTCTAACTGTTTAAAAGTTTAATCATTCAATTTGAGTGGACCTCTCATTCATGAAAGAAATCGAGAGGGGATTTTAGTTTTGGCCCTAACTGTTTAAAGGTTTGACCGAATAGGAGTTTGAGATACAAATAATAGTAGGAGTGTTGACTTGTACAAATTACTCAGTGAGGATTTTTTGGTGTCAAGTGGCTAGGACTTAACACGACGGGGTTTGATAATCTCCAAGGATCAGTAGATTAAAATCTTGGATGCCGTGATAGGACTTTAATAGTGGGAGTGTTAAAGGCTTAGACACAGTAGAAGTTTGAATGGATTTAACCGTAAAGAAATTTGGTGGACCCACAGTCAATTAATTTGATCAGTGATGGATTTTGTGGTGGAGGACCGTGAATCATTAAGCACTCCATAATTACACTCTGGGAATTTCGTGAGGAAAGATTGACCATATGTAGTCGTTGAATCTCATCTCAACGAAAGAGTACTCCGAAAGTCATAGTGGGGGTTTTAATCATCTTGAAAATGATTAAATAGCCACGGTGGGAGGTTTTTAACCATTTTTATCATGATTAAAAATAAATTATTCCGATGATTGGTTTTCACCTTGAATAATCAATTGGTTTTTGGTTATCCTTAAGAATACCACGTGTAGTATTCTCCGGAAACTTCCCATTGGAATGTATTAAGGTATTCCACCCCCAGTTTTTTGGCGAACCTGAATCTAATTGTATTCGGTCACATTGTTGGGTTATCCTTAAGAATATTAAGAGTAATATTCTCCAAGAACTTCTCATTGTTAGAAATAAGAGAAGCAGTTTAACCCCGTACACCCATCGGAGAAAAGAAAGAAGCAGTTTATACTCTTATACTTATCGGAATCCTCACCATTCTCATGTGGCTTGTTTTGTTGTTATGACGCCGATATCAACCAAGGCTTGAATGTTATTCTTCAGAGTAAAATAAGTCTTGGTTGGATGATGGACCCTCCTATGATACGCACAATACTTTAGATCCAAGGTCTTATTTTCTTCCTCCTGATTTGTAATCGGTGACAACTTGATTTTGTTGTTGGTGAGGAGATACTCAAAGATGGTTGGAACTTCGTCATCTTTGAAAGAATACTCCTGCTGGGATCTAAGATCAGTTGTAGGTGCCTTAATCGTTGATTGGCTTCTCTCAGCCTTCTTTCTTTTGAGAAAGCGTTCGGCTAGTTTACCGTATAGTTTTAACTCTTTCCATATGGTTGAAGGTACAACTCCCATGACCTCTAACACGTCCAGAGAAAGATTGTTATGACAGGTCTAGAGTATAAATTCCTCTGTGACCTAATTCTGACAGTTCATCGCCTTGTTGCGGAAACGTTTGACAAAATTATCAACCGTCTCCCCATCCTTTTGCTTCTCATCTAGAAGAGTTCTGATCAATACTTTAGTGTCATCATCGAAGAAGTGGCTGAAGAATAGATTATCCATGTCGTCCCAGCAGTTAATGCTTCCTGGCTTGAGATGTCAATACCAATTGAAGGCGGCCACGCGAAGGCTGCTTACGAATGATCGAATCATCAATGGTTCATTCTTAGAGATTATACCTAAATGGGATTTGAAGTAAACCAAGTGTTTGGTTGGGGATCCTCTCCTGTCAAATAGTGTGAAGTTGATCAAATTGAACTTTGACGGGTACAGAATCGCGTCCAACTCCCTTGGATACAGGCACGGAATGCATGTCTTCTTCACTTCTTGAGCGGACATTAAGGCATTAACCTTACTCTTGAGTTCTCTCATCTTCTTGTCCTCGCCCACATCTCTCTTCGAGCGATGTTGAGGAGAAGCAAATGGGCCACTCTCAGTTTCATTGAGGGGTGTAATTGAACTACCCGCAGTTTTATTGAGGGGTGCATCAGCCTTGATGACTTCATCTACTTCTGGATCACTGTGGTCTGCACCATTTTGAATGAGCATGACAGGTGTAGTGTGATGACTAGACTCAGCTAGCTGGCTAGACTCTAGTGGTCAAAATCTTTGAGCCTGCAACTCTCTCATTTGTTGCATGGCTAACTCCATCTCTATTTTTATTTCGGCTCTAAGCTTTTCTCATTGTTTGGCTAGAGCTTCTTGAAGAGTCTAAGCTATGAAATCAGGAGTGATTGTGAATGCCTCCCTGGTTTCCCCCATGCTAGACATAGTATCGTCGGAGGTGATTGTGGAGCAAGTATCTAAAAGCTCATCATCCGAAGACAATCCTTCGTGAATTCTGGTGGCTCCCAATTGAAGCCGAAACATTCGTTAGGCTAATCTTGGATTGACTTTTCTTCCTGAAGAAAAGTCAGGATTAGAGTCCTTTGAAGCAATCATAGATTTTTCTTTGTCAGCCATGTTGATGATGATTTCAGGGAATTCATCATCCTGGACGGCGGATTTCTCTTGTGGAAGCGTTTTAATCTAAAGTTTGATGCTTCAGTTACAATTTTCTCGAATACCGATACCCTTTGTGAAATGGTCCCGGGGCAACTATATTTTAATAATACTGCCCTAATAAGTCTCTCGTATGGACAATGAGAACTTGTTTTTTGGACAATCCTCTTCCGAGATTTGTTCACACCCTCAGCCTAATGGTGCAACTCATTGGCATGATGACCGGAGCAACCTATCAATCATTGGTTCGATTCCCCAGGTATGACGTTGTCTTTTGACGGACATGTCTTCTTCCGAGAGTGCAAGGCCTTATTGGCATTCTTAGGAGTCGCACGTTTGGAACCACCCCCTTGCGAGTGTGGAATCTCAACAAACTTTTGGACTTTGACACTCACCCCCAGGTAAGAAGTGATAGGAATTCTCCCGGAAGGGGAGGCCTCCTTGCCTCTTTTGTGCACGTCGCATGAACAACTACATTGAGGTGTCCCAATTTGATTGGAAGAGGTGGGACACCTTTGAACGGCATTTGGCTTGACAACGGGAGTGTTTGTACACCCTTAGTCTGAGGATTTGCTTGGGTTTTGAGCACTGAAGCTTTGCATTCTTTTACAAAGCTTTGCCTTGATCCTTGTGCAGAGAACTGAGTCAAACCACCATCGTTACTTTGAATTTTGATAGATCAATATTGCCGTGGGGCTTCACCAGAAGTACGGGAGAGAGCGGGACAAGAGCGGACGTCGGCGGATGTGAGGAAACCATTACGGGGGTGTCTTTTAGGGTGAGACACCCCGGGATGTATCGGTCATGGACAAGACACCTTAGTGTGTCTCAGCTTTGGCCGAGACAATTTGACATCAACGCAGTCATTTCACTTGATTTCGATGCAGTCTTCAATTTTGGCACCCAGACTTTGCAGGACTTTGGTGATTTTTTGGCCATTTCCTTCTTTTTCATGCCTCGTGCCTTTCGCACAAGGGCACGCGTGCGTGTGGCACATGCACGGCGCTTCTGGATGCGCTCTTTCAAGGTTGAACGAGTCTTTTTAATGAGAACTCATTCTTCTGTCGATGGTTTGGAGGAAGTGACAGTAAATTGCCGTTGAAGTGGCTAGATTATTTGACACTTCCTGGACTTTATGTCCGCATAGTAACAAACCCCATTAACTTGTTCCAAGGCCTTAGCGATTTAACGAGTTTGGCATTGGTGTCGCCTCTGATGAGCCCTCTCCGTCAGAGTTGGCGTACTTTGGTTGAACAACTCATTGACTAGAGAGGAGTTATGGTGAGCGGAGTCACTTGTAGCCTTCATCGGTGAATACGCCTCCTTCAAAGATGAGATCTTTCCACACTTGCAGGGAGAGGAGGATTTTGATGAAGACGAGGAGAAATATTCCTCGAACTTGACTTTGTCAAACTCGTACTCACCGTTGAATTAACCTGAATCTTTATCTTCACTTGCGACACCACAGTCTTGGTAGAAAGACTGTTGGCTCCCATTGTGGTCACCAGCGTGTTTGCGTCAGAAATCGATTTTATTGTGGAACACATTTATAATGTTTATCATTTACAATAAGTTCAAAAGAAGGAGCATTTTTATAGGACTTTTCTTACACAAAAGAAATAAAAAGGACAATCTCCTAGAAACACACACAGAGGATGTTTATCATCCACTACTTGCGTGGGATATTTGCCTATGCCGGGGATGCTTTAATCCGTGGACCGCTGATCGATAGATCCAGATTGATGCACGTGAAGGCTTAGTGTTCTTTGTTTCAATCGAGGAAACTTAGGACTAAAGTATATAATCTCAACCAAGTAAAATTATTACTCTTCTCAAGATCAAAACAAGGTCCGATCTAGAGGGAAGGATAAAAAGGGGCTTCAGATCTCTCAAAATCTTCCTCTTTATACTAAAGTTCGTCGAGATCTCACTAGCCTCTCTTAAAAATTCGTGGGTCTCTTCTCACAAGGTCAGCACCTCACCTCAAAGCTCCTAATTTCTGATCCCTCGTATATAGGGACCCTAGGGGTGTATTTATAGGCTTCGGATGGTGTATTTTTGGATAAGAATTCATAATTTGATCTTATCTTCAGTTAATAACGACTTAACCACATTTAGGAATGATCCTAAGGTAGTTAGGGAGGCAGTAGATCGAACGAATCTCAAAAAAATTATCTGAAAACACGTCATTCGGAACTTCACTGTGCGAGTCACCTCAATATGACTCGGTAGTGTTCCGAGTCACCTCAATGTGACTTGGAATTTCTGAGTCACCTTGAGGTGACTTGGAATTTCTGAGTCACTTTGAGGTGATTGGAATTTTTTGACTTTTCGGTTTTGGTCATGTTCCGTCGTTTTATGCACGTTTCGACGTTTCCTTAACTCATACGCTTCACCGACTTGCCTCATGCGCTTGTTTGCTTCTTTACGGCATCAAATAATCTTCTTTGACTCAGATAATAATGTTCATCACCTTCCCTTCATCTCAAGCTACGTGCGATAACCTATAGGTAATTTTTGATGCCTACAAAAATATAAAAATGAGGCTCATCACATGGTAGGCCTTTTTTCAAGGAATGGTCATTTGCAGAAATGACCGAAGGAGTATGGTGATATCAAAAGTAAAATAACAATCTCAAATCTAAATAGTGACTCATCGCTTAGTAGGTCACTATTCGGGAATGAGAGGATAGATAGGGGCACATCGTCTGGTAGACTACTATCTTGGACAACATCACTTGCAGGAATGACGGTGCAGAAATAATCAAGTCGTTCAATAACATGGGAGTATAACGACTGTGATTAGAATAAAGGTATATCACATAGCAGGCCACTATCAATGAACAACGTCATTTGCATGAATGACGGTATGGAAATAATCAAGTCATTCAGTGACATAGGAGTAGACTGTGATTGGAATAGAGGCACATCACATGTTATGTCATTATCTTTGATCACTCTAAGGAGAAAGAACATTTGGAAGGGATCAGAAAATGAATTGTCGCATGGTAGATCACTGTCCTGATCGAATGAAAAGTAGGGGCTCGTCGCATGGTAGGTCACTACTTGACAGAGTGTTTTTAATGAAGGTTGAAGAATTAACTATCAGAGGTAATTATTAATATGATAGTATTTTGGACTCATCATTCTATTGCAGAGGATTGATAGGAGAATTCATGGACCCATCATCCTGTTAGAGAGGATTGATTGAGGAATTTGGAGGAAATCAACTATTAGAGGTAATCATTAACATAATAGTTTTGTGGACCCGCCATCCTATTAAAGAGGATTAGTGGGAGAGTTTGGAGTAAATCGACTATTAGATGTAATCATTAACGTGATAGTTTTATGGACCCATCATCCTGTTGAAGAGGATTTGTGGGAGAGTTTGGAGTAAATCGACTATCAGAGATAATCATTAACGTGATAGATTTGTGGATCTGTCATCCTATTGAAGAGGATTGGTGAGAGAGTTTGGAGGGCAGTAAGGGACAAAATTTTCACCTTAGTTGACCTCGTGGACATTGAATGTTGCGTTCTTTAATATTGTTAAGGTCGTATATCATTGTCGCATCTGTGGTGTTTGAACCTGCAGCGTTGTTGAGATTTGGAATGATCTCTTTTCCTTCCATGCGAGCAATGCAGGGAAGGGGCCAGTATATAACAAGACCTATGGGTAGTACTTCTTTAGAAACTTGTTGTTGATTGGCATCATGATCTTGCCACCCTTTTAATTGACAAGGCGATATGCTCCATTTGAGTAGACCGTTTCTACTACAAATAGTTCTTCACATTTTGGTTCGAACTTGACTTTCTTTTTAGAGTTCATCATACTTGTTCTTTAGAGAACATATTGGCTTTGCAGGTCTCGTCCTGCATATCTTGGTATAAATCAAGATTGAAGGGTCATGACGCCCGCATCCAATAAAGCTTAGATCTTATCCTTCATGATGTAACATGCCTTCGTCGGGTGATGAACCATCCTGTGGTACATGCAGTAATTAGGATCATTCATCCTTGAAGCCTCCTCAGGTCACTTCAATTCTAGGAGCTTGATCTTCATCATCTTGATCAAGGACTTGAGAATTGGGATGATTTGTTCATCTTTGAAGTTGTACTGCTTCTGGAAATAGTTATTCGAAAAATTACCCTTTTGCTTCGATGAGGGTTTGGGTGAAGAAATGGTTTCCACTTCTAGAGCATCCTTCCCCTTTGAATGGGTCTAAGGGATAAAGTTGTCTTGGTTTCCCCCTCTTTGAGATTCATGCGGCTCCTCAACATCTATCCTCTTGAGTATGTTTTTTACTTGTTCACCATGGCGAACAAGCTTCTTCCAAACCCAGGTCTCTACCACTTCAATCTTGGACAAAATATGGATCGAGTGATTGTTGTGGCACATCTCGATCAATGTGTTTTTAGAAACCTGATCATGATAATGTATCAACCGATTTCTAAATCTCTTCACAAATTTATTAACGGACTCTCCTTTTCTCTACTTTTCAACTAGCAAAGTGGGCATTGGTACCTTCGTATCATCATCGAAAAAGCAGTTCAAGAATATCTTCTCCAGGTTAGCCCAAGATTTGATGGAGCCTGGTTCTAACTTGTGGGAACCATTCAAAGGCTACCCCTTTCAATGTTCCGATGAACAGTCGGGTCAAGATAGGATCGTTCCCCGTAAGAAATCCTATTTGGGTCAGGAAATAGTAGATATGTTGCGAGGGAGAACTCTTACCATTAAACTGGACTAGGTTCATGGGCTTAAACTTTATCGGGTAGGAGAATGTATCCCATTGAACTGGATATGGCCTGATAACCCCAGTTCATTCATATTTTTTTAGAGTTTCAAGGTGTCGAGTTGGCTTTGGAACTTATAAAATCTCTTATCTCATGGATTATTGCTAGAATGTGATGTCTTTTCTGAAGACTCAGATGATGAATCAGAGGGCGAGTTGGGATTCTCTTCTCTTCTGTTGTTTGAGGAGGAGTGGGTTCCCGCTCTTTGTTCTTGGTCGAGGATTTTGTGGGAGACCGCGACGTCCTCTTTTTCTTCTTCTAGTCCTTGTTCAGAAGTTTCTTTAGCATATCATTTATGGTGTTGATTGTTCCTTGCTGCATGGCAATTGTAGCTTGATGCTCCTCTAGCTTTTTAGCTATGTCATCAGAAGCTTCAGCCATGTGCACCTTTGTGCACCTGCCCTGAACTGAGTTTGAAGCATGGGATATTGCTACTGCCGAGCAATCATCATCATCGTCATCAGAAATGGATGCTAATCGCCTTTAATCCAGCGGTATGGAGGTTCTTGTCTGAGTTCGGGTGTGCTGGTAGACACCTTCAGGCTCAATGGCAAGGCCTTTCAATCTCGGTGAAAATTCAGCGTCAGAAGAATCTGAATTCTTCACCTTGGACTTTCCCGTCATGTTGATAGTTGTATTCTTCACCTTGGACTTTCCCATCATGTTGATAGTTGTAGCTGGGAGATCCCAGTCTTCATGAATTTGTTTCCTCGCACGATTACGTCTTCGGCGAGGAAGTCTTATCTCTACCAATCACTCAGAGAGTCTCTCAAGTACTGATGGTTTTGATGATTCACCACACTGACACCCAGCGAGTACTGTTGTGATAAGCCTCTCATAGGCGTTATCTCGTGAATATTGCATTTGCTTGTCAAGTGTTCCTTGAGATCTATTGTAGGTCGATGCTTGCAACCCCCAGTATTAAAAGGACCAGTTGAGTGATTGTAAGAAGAAAGCTCAAAAGAGCATTTGGAAAAAACCGCTAACTGTTGGATTCCGGCGAACTTGCCTTGATAGGTGAAGGTTCCTAGTCTGGTGAGGTTCGACTGTTTGGCGAACTTCTGCCTATTGGTGATGAGATATAGTCTGTCAAACTTGGTGATTATTCGGCTGTTCGGTGGACTTGCATGAGTTTAGCTTGCTCATGTTGGCGAAGTGCGCCTGTCGGGTGAACTTCGATCGCTTTATCCTTCTGGCGAAGCTCAGTCAACAGATGAGGTTGAGCTTTCAGACGACCCTGGCAAGGTTCACCAATTGATTTAAATCCTCTTGCTTGGTGAAGTTCACCTGACTAGGGAAGTCCGCCTGATTAGTGACCTTCGCCAGCAATACGAGGTCCGCCTGAAGTGCGCAGTTCACCAGAGCTGAGAACTTTGCCTTTGTTCTTGGAACTAGCATTGTTAATCAGGCATGAATTATAATTCCGGCCATCAAAAGACATCAGAGCACGTGCTTCGTGGCGAGCGTGGGCTTGTCGTCACCTCTGCCTGGCCCTCTTTAAGAGAGGAGCGTTCACACGTTAATGGTGAAAGCATAATTTGTGCCAACATGAACTTTGATCTCCTTAGAGACAAGAGTTTGTGTGGATTGCTTAACAACCCAACGAGTGACTTTGCAGTTTGCATCTTTAGTCTTTTGGCCTGTCTCAACAATCTTAGGGGAATGGAACCCCCAGTGATTGCTCAGGGAGAGCTCTCAGGCATGATAGCCTTAGCTTGCTAGGGCTAAGTTACATGCAAGACTTTGCAACACTTACATGATGTTTTTCCACTAAAGAAACAGAAGATAAATATTCTTCATACTTGGCTTAATCAAACTCTATGATGAGGGACTCAACGGTAGTCCCTACCTCGTCGAACTGCGCCACCACCAATTCATCTGAAGGAATGGTTTTTTCCACTGTGGTCGCCATCTTTTGTAGGTCGTAAAAGATGATTCTGAATTTGTATTGATTGATTTGTGTATTACAAACTAGAAGTCTCTTTTACACAGAAGAAGAGAGAATAGATCTGATCTCTCTTTTGTTTAACGTGGGGTTTTTTGGGGCAAAAGGATGCCTCGCTCGATACTTAGTCGAGTTTGCTTCCTGTTGATGATTCGAACAAGGATGTCAACAAACTTCCTCGTGTTGTAGAAGTTTTGTTTTTTTGGAGTTCGAGTACCCGAGCTAGAGTTTGAAGGTCGAGTGCAAGATGCTCTTAATGCTTTCATTCTCTCTTTTTCCCTCCATCGCGCCTTCTTTTGGTAGCCATTAGTGGCTATTTATAGAGGAGAATGGTGTGTAACTGTATCCTATAAACATGGGAAGTGGACACAACCACTTTTACATTTTAAGCCTTAGTGACTGACTTGGTCAAGCAGTGCAGGCGGACTTGACGCTGCAGGTGGACTTGCACGTTCAGGCGAGCTTGACGAGCCTACAGTCAAGTTGGAGCATGCAGGCGAACTTCGTAGGCGAAGTTAAGTGTTTAGGCAAACTTAACTCTTGTAGGCGAAGTTAAGTGTTCATGCGAACTTAACTTCGTACGAGCTATCACGACGAAGCTTGATCAGTTCAGGCAAACTTAACTCTGCATGGTTGATTCACGCGAAGCCGTGTTATCAGGCGAACTTGGCTTTGCCCACGGAGTTAAGTATTCAGATGTAATGATCATGAATTTTCAATACTGGTCTAAATAATTTTTCTAGTATTTTAAAATATTAAATTATTATTTTTAAAAGAGCATTTCATAAAAATACTAAAACCGAAACTTAAAATTTTCAAAAATTTGAAAAAAAAGATCTTTTATATTTTCTCCATTTTATAGAATTTTCTTTGATTTAAAAATCTAATTTTATATCTATTTAATAATTTTGATAATTATAAATTAAATTGTTGTGGTGAAAACTTTTAAATTAATATTGGTTATTTAATTATTGTTATTGTTATTATTGTAATTAATATTGATTTTTCCTTAATTTATTTCTTAATTATATTTAATATATACGTTTAAACCCTAATCCTAACCTTATATATGTATTTATTTTTCCTCTTATTTTTTCTCACATGAATACCCGCAGTCGCCTCTTCTTTCTTCTTCTTCTTCTTCTTCTTCTTCTTCTCTCTCCTCCTCTTCCTCCCCTCTTCCCCAAGCCCCTCTTCATCGGCCATGCCTTTTCCCTTGCAGCCTTCCCCCTTGTAACCACCGCCTTCGCCGGCCTTACAACCACCTCCGGCTCTAGCTTCGACCGCCGCCCTCTCCTCCGTTTCCCATCATCGCCGACCACCCCTGACAGCCCTCGCTCGAACACTGCCTTCGCCTCGCTCCCCGGCCTCGCTCATCGAGCCACCTTTGCCGCACCCCACCCCTCCTTCTTCCCCAGCGCCGCTCCCTCTCCTACGACCGCCTCGCCTCCAGCCTCCATCGTTGCTCCGCCGCCGACAGTCTGTCCTTCTGCAGTCGCCTTCCCCAACGCCGAGCTCCCTCAGCCGCTCGCGCTCCAGGCCACCACAACCGCCGCCCTGAGCCCTCGCGCTCTCCTCCCATCACCTCTTGCTGTAGCCCCACACCTCAGCTCCACACAGAACCCAACCCGCATCACCTCTGCTGAGCCGCCCTTGACTGCGCCCAAATCCTCAGCGTCGATAGCTCGCGATCCCCCTCTCCTCTCGCAGCAGACCCGCTCCTGATGCCTAAACCTGACACCGCTTACAGCAGCCGACCACAACATGCAAGCCCGTCTGCTAACCACTCTCCACCGATGCCTGAGATCAGATCCGCGCCGTCGACGCCGCGCACAGCCCGCTTGTCGTCATCGCCTCCCCTTGGCCTCGTAGGCAAGATCCTTATTTTCCCCGTTTGTTATTTCATACAATTTTTAGATTTCTTAATTGTGCACAAGATTCTGATTCTAGATTAGTTTATTACAATTCTTATATTTGTTATGCGAATTTACATTTTTAATCGTTATTTATTAGAATTTTAGATCTGTTAATAGTTACCTGCATGAGCTTGTTGATAAAATTGTGAATTATCTGCTTATGTTAATTTGTGATATAATTATTTGCGTGGATTTGATGAATAATATTAAATAAATCATAATTATATGATAAATAGTATTTTGAAAATAATTATAATAAATTAAAGAGTTTATTTTGACAACGGGATTATTTTAGAATAATTATAATATTTTTTAGAATTTATTTGGTGGAAGGAAATCATTTTAGAATGATAAATATTTTTAAAAGAACTTATTTTGGGAAAATAGGCTATTTTGAATTAATAAGAATTTATCTTGTAAAAAGATTATTTTGAATTTATGACTTTATTATTTTAAGAGATTATTTTTAGAATAATTATGGTGAGAGATAATCTGAAAGGAATTTATTTTGCAAAAGAATTATTTATTTTGAATTAATTTAGTTTATAAACGTGTTATGGATGGTTGTTGACCGTGACATTTTATATGGAATACATCCACTGATTCCATGATTCTTATTTTAATTACGTGGCACACCATGTTTTATTTGCATAGAATTAGATGCATTTATTGTTCTTATTGTGTTTGAGAACCATTAGAAGTTCATGACTTAGTAGCCTTGTGCGTCATGAATAAGACTTAGTGACATGTGTGTGCGCGTTGACTGAATTTAGGAGGTAGACCAGAGATCTAGTTCAGGTTATGATTATTGACTTAGAAAAGCGAGAAGAGTTGGGATGGGGAAGTCTTGGTTCATGTGATCGGATGTGGTTATTGATGTATCATCCAGACTCGCACCAGTGACCTGTTTCGTCTTGGGGTTGGTTTGTTGGACCAAGTGGCCTATTTCGTCACTTTGGTCAGTGACCTGTTTTGTCACCTAAGCTTTACCTGAGTTCAGACCAGGCCGAGATCGAATTGCGTGTAGTCCTCTAGCCCTCTGTTTCGCGGGATTGGATGCGCGTAGAGGATTTGTGAACAGTCAGTTATTCGATGATATGAACATTAACTCTATGTGAGATGTGGTTTAGTGAGCTATTATAGGATGACTAGTTGTATGACCTTGATACTCGGATGTTTATGGACTTCTTCTGATTATTATACTCTAGTGGTGGATTGCATTTTGATTTGTTAGATTTCTAGTTGCACGTTTCTTTTGTCATTTCTATTGTTGCATCTGTTATTGCCTTGGTCGTTCGACCATTCTTTTCTCCCTTGTGGGATCTTGTCGTGTGCCATACACGCTGACGTACACCAGAGAAACGTACACCTATTTTCTCTGGTGTACATCAGATTCAAAAGACAGACATGTTCAGCTTAGAGATATGCCGGAGCCAGAGTATCCACAGCAGGAGTGTTTTGCAGACAGAGCTGAAGAAGAAGCAGACGCTTAGTTACCCCTTTTAGTCAGTTGATGGACCTAGTTTACTTTTGCAGTATTTCCTTTATATTTCCGTTGGACAATGTATTTTTATATTTCTCCAGTATTTAGTTGTTATGTTTTGTAATAAGGGCATGTTTGACCCAAACTTTGTGTTTCGGATGATTTTCCATTTATGATATGACTCTTTTCTATTCTGAGATGTTTATTATATTCTTTCTAATTATGATCGAGGACTTGTGACTTCACATTGTATATTGATTGACGCTTGGCGTATTAGGTTGAGAGGAAAAATGGTCTTTTATTTATTCTCCTCAATCTAATACGTCGCGAGCTTGTTCATGTTCCGATTCCCGGGTATTTTGGAAAGCGAGGCGTGACATCAGGCGAACTTGAATCTGCATGGTTGATTTAGGCAAAGCCATGTTATTAGGAGAACTTGGCTTTGCCCATGGAGTCAAGTATTCAGGTGAACTTGAATCTGCATGGTTGATTCAGGCGGAGCCACGTTATTAGGCGAACTTGGTTTTGCCTGTAGAGTCAAGTATTCAGGTGAACTTGACTTTGTTCATGATGCCTTGAATGGTCAGGCGAATTTCAGTGTTCAGGCGAACTTCGTTCTTCGCGGGCATACTTCAGGCGATGTTTAGCTTTCAGGTAAAGTTTAACTTTCAGGTGAAGTTCGTTCTTCACGGGCGAACTTAAATCTTTGCATGTGAATTTCAGGTGAAGTTTAGCCTCGCAGGCGAACCTTTGAGCTTCTTTTGTTAGGGATAAAGGTAATTTTATTTGCCTACAATAACTACATTATATATATTTATATTCTTATATCTTATTATCTGCATGTACTGCTCAAGTCAGATTGATGGTCAAACAGCCAAGGATCCTGACGTAGCTGACTTGTCGAATCGACATCTCCTTATATCGACACGAATGGTGGTACTTGTCGGTTCTCTTGTCGAAGACGACTCGCAACGAGTCCACTCGACTAGTTATTTGACGCCTCTTGAGGTCGACTCGAAAGGCGTTAATTCTCGGCGAAGCTAAAGGACGACTTCATCCTCGAGCCTCTCTCACTGACAGCACGTCGGCGTCGCATTTAATGCTCGGCAGACGCATCATGCCTCTAGCCTCGATTGTCTTCATGACTCATCGGACCACGTCAACACCGCTATGCCTCCGATCGTTTCACATTTAATGCTGAGGAGATCTCTCCTCCACTCGCTGACTGGCACGTGTAAAGTAGGTGTTAACATAGCCGCCAATCCATACTTCTTCACCGCTATTCTGTGCTCCGCCGAAGTGTCCATTCTACCATTCCATCACCACTATAAATAGAGGTACAATTCTCAATAGAAAGGGACTTTTTTTTGAGACTTCAGACCTTCTGATCTTTGACTGACTTTTTAGAATATCTGAACTCTGACAGTTCTTTATTTTTCCACTCAAATTTACCAGCTAACTTGATCGTCGGAGGTACAACGGGGGAACTAAACCACGTCCTCTCACGAGTTTATACTTTGTGCAGGCTGAAAGCTACTCTACTCAAAATTAGATATTCGGAGAAGTAAGCGGCCCCTCATCAATCTCAC
>NC_033798.1:73640815-73644315 GCF_001876935.1 Asparagus officinalis | reverse complement strand
CTTTTGAGTCCTCCTAATTTAGAGAAATTGTTCTCTCTCTAAATTTTTTTAATTCATTTTGTTGTATCCATTTCCTCCAATTCTTTTCCTTCACTCTACATCCCCTCTAAAACACCCCTACCAAATCTAATTTTTGTTTCTCCCCTTCCCTCACCTAAACACAAAGAGACAAATTTATCCATGGAAAATGTTTCAAAAAAGCGCTCCTGTTCACGGAGGGGGTCAATCTTTCAAAAAACTCCGACCAGTCCTCTGCTTCTGATGTGTGGGCCAGAGCCGACCTACCAAACCTAGCCTCAGTTTTCATTTTAATTTTCCAAATTTCAGTGCTCTAAAGTTTTCTCAAGAAACTTGATATCTTTAAATGTGTAATCAAAATAATTTCATGCAAAGGTGTCGCGTGGCTATCTCATTGCTTTATACGTTTCTGTGTTTATATGCTTATTCTAGAATTAATGAAACGTTGATGATAGAAATCTACTCTTTTGTGTTGGATTTTATTGAAAAAGAGAAACAAATGTTATTAATTAGAAAGTATACTAACGACCTAATAATGACAGTACGAACTTTAGCCCACTACCATATGTTGCGGAGCCACTAAAACTACAAAGGGAGTATTGAAACACTCAAATTATCTTCTAATAAAATCTCTTTAGCCCATGCCTTAAGTTCTTGTAGGATTTATATTCCAATAAAGAGATTATATACATGACGATAGGGATAATTTATGGGGTCCTATAAAACATTCTTCATTATTTTTACTTTTCATCAATCAATTTCCTTTAAGATAAACATAAATTGGGCTGAAAAAAAAGAGAATCTGCGAAAATTTGATAATATTTATAAAATTGCACAGCCAGAAATACCTTCTTCAAAAGCCAGTGGCGGACCCATGCCTGTTCACACTGGTTCAGTTGAACCACCTGATTTATTAAAAAAAATTAAATATTATATCATCTCTAAATTAAAAGAATTTCAAGCGGTGGCCTATTATCTAATTAAACATCTCCAAGTCAGCAAGTCTCTACAGCTAAACTCCATTGACGATTCATTTCTTATACATCACTAACATCAGTCATCAAACTTAACACCAAATTCATCAAACTCAATTCTCATACCTCCATCTGCGAATCGCTTCCTCAATTCATCTTCACCTTCGTTCTTCTTCCTCCTCATTATAGCATTTCCACAGGTAATTCTATTTTTCGAATTTGTTGTTTTGTTGCAAACTTGCAATATTATTTATCAATATGAAAGAGTATCATTTTGTCTTTAAAGTTAGCTGCAGATTGTCTTTTTATAGGATTTAGTAGAATTTTTTTCAGAAGGTGATAGTGTTTGGGAATATTTTGAACCAGCGCCGTTAAGACTGTAGATCCGCCACTGTCAAAAGCGAAGTGTAAATGATACGTAGGATATTAGTGTCATTATGTTTGGACAAAGGAAAATTCAAAATTGTAAGTTCTATTAACACCGTCCTGCATTGATCTAATAGTTAATATGTGCACAGATAATGTGTCATCAATCAAGAATATGACCTGAAGTACGTGGAAAATTATAAGATTTATATACGTTTTTGTCCCCAAATTAACGGCGGCCATTTGTAATTTATAATTTGAATGATGATTGTACGGTAGACATCCAGTCAAAAGATATGGAAAGTTGTGATTCAAGAAAGATTCGGTGAGCTGTCACAGTCTACATCAATCACCACAATTAATCAAAATCTGTAGCCCAACATGAAAGAACGTTGCCGAACGGCTAGTTTTTGCCGGCAAGGCCTGCTTCCGCTACATATTTGCACGAAAAGGTGAATTGACAATGTTCTCCTTCTAATAAATTTATAAAAGGGGGACAAATTTTTAAATTAGAAGTAGCTAGGTGATGAAAAGTCTCATGTCTAACGGTCTCCTACAATTATAAAAGATTTCAATCTAAACTCTTTCTAATATATTTGCAATCTAATCAAAATTTAAAAAGATGGAATGGACTCGTGCAAATTAAATAGTGATGTAATAAAGAAAAGTTTACAAATTTTTTAATATAACAGAGAAAATTTACATTATTTTCCTTTGAAGTTGTGAAGATAAATTATTTTTCTAAAGATATATAAACAAGAAATTAGTGTCTTATCTTTAAAACATATAATTGAACACTCAAAAGGGTCCAGCCTAGATAATAAGTTGTTTATGAGTAGTATATCAAGATATTTGGTTCGATTCTCTTGAGAAACACTCATAAAAAATTAATTTTCTAGAATACCTAAGGTTGTACATTGGAGCCTGTAGTGTCCCCCTTAGCCAGGCTCACGGTTCTGATACCCATTGTCCGAAGGACCGTGAAGAATTTGTCTCATTAAGAATTGAATAAAATATAAAATATAATAATAATAAACATATAATAGAACAAACAATAATTATTTGTAAACAACTTGGGCAATAATCTATTATTAGTTAAAAATGGAAAAACGTAACAAACACAAGTTAGTAGGGTGCATGTTTAAGTTATAGGCATAATTAAATTAAATGGATCAATTTTACATAAAGCCCGTAAACTTTTTATTTACTTATTTATTTCGCCTAGCCTTGGTGAACGTTGATCATCTCACAAACCCCTTTAGATCTTTAACATTTTCTCATTGGACCCTCCAATTGTAATTTGCAAATAACTAAAAATGTCCAAGAGAGAAAGAACAATTTCCATTTCTTTAAATTGTCATTTACAATTAGGGGGTGTTTGGTTCAATTTCTACAAATTATAATAAATGTTTTCCACCCAAAATATGATTTCCTTGTATTTCTTAAAAGAATTATAGGAAAAGTTTTGAGAAGTCAAAAAATACCAATTTTCTTTTTTTTTTTTACTTTGCTTGTTTGGTTCAAAACAAGAAAATGACCCATAGCTTTATAGAAAATAGCAAGATTTCCTATAAATTGTAGAAATTAAACCAAACAACACCCTAAATTTATAGAAAATTGTCAACTTTATAGAAAAGTGTCAATGTGATGTCAGATTTCTGGGTGATTTCCGTCCATTTTGAGAGAAAATTGATTTCTGTAAATTTTGGTATTTTTTGTACTTTACAGAAAACATTTCTGTAATTTTTTTGAACCAAACACAGTTTAAGAAAATCTAGAGAAATTTTTTAATTACAGAATTGCTATTGTTAGACATTTTGAGAAAAATTTTCTATAAAATTGTGCAACCAAACACCCCCTTAATGTAACCCTTCTCCTAAATTTTGGTTTTTTTCTCTCAAAGAAATTTCATTTAGGGTAACTTAACTTACACTAAACCCCTATAAAATTTTAGTATTTTGCAGTAAACACTTATGAACTTTTAAATCACACTAAACAAAGTAACTTTTCTATTTTACGTCAGGCCCCAAATATGTTTCTGTATTTTGCAGATAACCCCTATACACATTAGAATCCAAATGCATTTTGAAAGTTATTGGGGGTTTAGTGTAATTTATCCAAATTAAAAATATTGGGGTTTTC
>NC_033798.1:73624040-73640803 GCF_001876935.1 Asparagus officinalis | reverse complement strand
GGGGTAATATGATCTTGAAAGTTCATAAGGATGAATGCAAAATGCTAACGCCTCATTTGGCATGTGATAATGGAGTCAAGTGAGAATGAAATGGTGGAAGAAATTGAATGGAATGAATGCAGGAATGGAATGTTCATTCTTATTCTCATGTTGTGTGCGCGTTTGTATAATGGAGTTGGGATAACAATTATTCCTATTCCATGTTTTGTATCATTTATTAAAAAGTGAGATGAAATTTTTAATCCAATAATGCCCTTATAATAAAATAGAATTTTAAAAACATAAAATAAACATTAATAATAATGAATAAATAATTTCATTTTTTTAAAATAAGCTTTACAAAAATAGTCAATCAGTTTTTCCATGTACCTGCAAGTCTATGGAACATCAAATGTCTTCATTCCCGAAGTACCGATGGAGATTGCTTAGACCCCTGGTTTCCGGATTCCACCGCCTATGATGACGAAAGCGAATCGAGACATTCTGTTGATGGCTTGTAAAGCTTCACGTCCTGATGACCTTATAAACTCGTCAGTCCTCCTTTGGTCCACTCCGGCCGAACAGATAACTGGTGCCTCTACGTTGAGTCGAGCCTTTGACGCTTCCGCTCCCTCTCTCACGCATGAACCAAGCTTTCCCTCATCGAGTTTATCTTCGTCCTAGCAGCTCTTCTCTTTCTTTCCTGACGGCCCGTTACGTTTTGTTGGCGTACTTTTGTAAATCCATTCAACGGGAGGGAGGGGGATCCTACTACAAGGGGGCTTGTTGCTTGTGCAATCCCTTGAGTAAGGTCGAACAATTTACTAGACTTCGGTTATTGCTTTCTTTTTGCTTATGCGCCTTACTAGGTATTCAAATGTCGCTATGTGAGTAATACATTATCCTTTTTAGACCATTTCCTATCCTATTTTGATGATATTGTATTGTTGGTACGTAGACCGTCTCTCTCGTCTACTACCTTTCCCAGATATGATGGCTTCTTTTGGTCAAAGGTCCATTACCGACCATGCAAACTGGCAGATTGATGCTTCAGCCAGGATATCTGCTAATGGCAACCTCAAATGTCGGGCCATGTCTCACTTGTTTGTTGGCCCCCTTATCTTAATATTAATGGTGATGTTTTGGCTTCGAAGCATACTAAGCCTTTCCTTATCTGTTGATTCAGTGACATAGATCAACGCTGACTTGACTTGACTCCATTCTTGCAGATAAGCCTTTCTAATTTTTTTATGCGAAGGGAGATGCGAGATAACATGGTAGATTCAGCCCAGTAGTGTCAATAGTCTCGAAAAGGGTGCCATAGCTTTTTCTTTCTACACCTGCATCTTCGACTCAAGCTTTGTTAGTGACAACAAGGTTCCGAAGGAAAAACGACTGCCTTTCTCACCAGTGGGCAAGTCTGATTGATCCAATCACGACGAATGATGTCAACCCCATCTTTTGTGCCTAACTTGACTCTGATTCCCCTACTATGAGAGCTGATCCAGGGTCCCGTCCGGCTACTGAATTTACGAAATCCTGCCTTTCCGACTCAATGTATTGCCCTTTGGGACCAGGATCTGACGAGGAAGTGAGAGAGGGGACACCAAACATAGGTGCGTACCATTGCCCCAATCCAATGGACTATGTCATACAGGGAACAACCCATGGAGGTTGGGACAGAAAGAAAGCTGGTTTTGCTTCTGCTTCCTTCGAGCTACCAAACTCTTTCGTCAGTCTCTCGTCAGGTGTGGGTCAAGTTCCCTCATTCTTGCTTGACTTCCCCTTTGGGGCACGAAAAGATGACTACGACTTAAGTAAGGGAGAGGACAACCCCTGTTTCTGGCTGGACTTCAATGAGTGAGTGCTATTCCCATTCCTGACTTTGGTCCGACCCGACCGGACCTTCTCTTGTTCCCCGAATCACTCCTGCTCTTCCATCCGTTTACGAATACCGTCCTGTAAATGGAGTTGCCTGCCCTGTCTGTCCTGGCTAGCGAAGTAGGCTTTCCCTCCTTTAGTTCAAGAGTTCCGGAAGTTCAAACTCAACAAGAAAATTATATCCAGTGCAATGCAAACAACTTTGATTAGTAAGTCTTTGCTTCGGCGAATTGCTTTTTTCCTATATTTTTTGTTGAATTCTCTCTGGTAGAATTGCTGTACATGATGATGAAAAAAAAAAATGATCTTTTTTCTTCTTTTATGAAAATGCATATATACGTTGGGATTTTGCCTTTGATCTTTTGTATAACTTTATAAAAGTTAGATAGAATTAGATGTCTATCATGATTACGAGACTAAGTTTCATCACGATAAGGAGTTCATATCCTATTCTATTTAGGAAGTTAAGCTAGATAGGGTTTTGGTTTTCCAAATAATATTTTAGTTTCTATATATATAGTCATCTATTATTAGAGGAAAATCAAGAAGGAGGAGGGAGCCACTAATCTAGCTAGGGTTAGCAAAGGGCATATCCGGATTCAAGAATAGTGTGAGAGAGGACAGAGTTTTGTAATCTTTGTCCACTCAAAAGATTACAACATTGTGGGAGGTTTCACAGTCTTTATACGTTCAAAAGATTATAATGAGAGAGTTTCGGAAAGAATATGAGATGTTTATTATGTACGTGAGGTTGAGAGATTGAGATATGAGAAATATGTAGTTCCTCTTGTAGTTCTCCCTAATACATAGTGAATTTTCTCGTATTGTGCCTCGTGGATGCAGGTCAAAGTTGGTCGACTGAACCACGTCAATTTCGGTCTTCTTCTTCTTGATTGTGAGTGTTTTCTATCTTGTTGAGTGTGGATAAATTTTTGAATTGCAAAGATTGTAGTAAGTGAGGGGGCTAAAATCCCCAACAACACTGCATGTTTTTTGTTAACACACACTTGAATTTTTGTTAAGAATATTTTTAATTTCTAATTAATAGAAAATTAAGGAAAAATAAATGAGATGTACTTCATGTTTCATAGGTGAGAAATTAATATAAATGATGATATCCACAGTCAAAAAGTTCTAGAGGTATAAAATAACTCATTCGACAATTTATGAAAATCATCCAAGTCAAATATCCATAAAATAATACTAACTAGATACTTACACAACTAACAAGTATCAAAATAATAAGTTTTGAATTAGTAAAATGATAAACTAACCTATAGCTTCAATTTGCCAATGTAAAATTGCTGATATGTAAAATGCTAATGCTCAGTCAATGTGGTCGTATCTTTAGATTTTTATTTTTTTTGTTATCAATGGTGATATAGCTGGACATTATGTAACTAATTTAATTCCCACTTAAATGAAAATGATCATTCCTTATCAACTCAATGGGAATGCTCGTTTCCCACAAAAAGTGAGAATGAACATTCTTTGAAAATAGGCATTTCAACTTCTAAAAAGTTGTCATGTTTAGTATGCGGAAACGGGAAGTGAGAATGACCATTCCATTCTATGTTGTTCCCACATACCAAAAGATGCTTGAAAGTTCATGGGAGTTTAGTATAATTTACCCCTTTTTTATTTGCACATTCGCAAGGTTCATGAGTGTTATGTGAGATAAATAAAGTTCAGGGTGTTATATGAGAAACCTGCCAAAGTTCATAGGGTTTTTGTTAGACACCACAAGTTTCAGGAGTGTTTATGTGAGATAGATAGAGTTTAGGGTGTTATACGAGAAACCTGCCAAAGTTCAGGGGTTTATGTGAAATTAACCCCTAATGAACACAACATATTTATACTGAAGGATAATAATGTAAATAAGCAGCTGAATGAAGGGCAATTGCGACCTCGCTTAATTTTCAAAGACCCCGGCACTTCTGTAAAGCCACCTCCCACGTTCTCCTTATTATTTGTTTCATTTTTTTTATTTTATATTTCAAGTATTTATCATCTTTTATGTAACACGCATTTTCATTATTGTTTTTATAGATGATTTCTCTTTTGTCCCTATATAAATCTCCCAAGTGTTCTTTCTCTTGGGACAGTTCTCCTTCTCTCTTCTCTTTCTCCCTGTCTCTCTCCCTAGAACCAGGAAGCCATTTTTTTTAAAATACATTGTAAGTTCTCCTCAAAGCTTCAATTTTCTATCTTTGTCCAAAATTTGGTATCAAGAGTTGATCTTTACGGCTTTATGGTTTCATTAGTATCAACATTTGCTATGTATGCAAATGGGTCTCTGTTCTTGTTTCTAAATTAAGATCGGAACTCTGGAGTTCATTTTAAAGAAATCCTCCTTTTGTTCCATTTTTTGGTTAAATGGGATATATTCCTGATGTGGGTTTGATATTTGAAGTCTTTCTGCTGTTTGGTTGCATATATTTCTTGTATTTATTACATGTTGTTTTAAGTTGCATATTTCTTGGATTAATTACATTTTTCTTTAAAAAAAATTCACTAGATAAAGCTTTCCTCTTTCCCGTTCATTGTTTGGTAGCTGCTCGTGATCTCACTGATATTAGAGGAAATGTGAAAGGCAGTTTGTTTTTTTTTTGTAAACATACATTAGTTATTTTACGAAAATCTTTTATAGGATTCAGATACTAATTTACCTATATTAGTATCTAATTTCATTGCCTTGTCCACTTTTGGATATTTTGCTTGTCGGCACCTATGCTTCCAATTTTTAGTATACATTTGAGATTTGTCGCCAAACGCTGACGGCCCGACGCTAACCAAAATTGTGGGAAGTTTCTCAACAAAATAGTGTTGGATTACCCAAAGATAGTTTACTACTTGTTTGGTTAGGACTCGAGATTTAAATGACTATATTTCCAGAGATATAATCAATTTGTTTGTTGAATCGCCATGACATGTTCATTACTAATAATATATCAGTAAGATACAAGATTTATTTAGTTTTTGATTTATTCTCCTTAGATATATAGCACATCTTATTATTTCAATCGTTTTAGTCAATGTAGCTCGCTAGCCTGTGCCTCATTTGTTCTTGTGTTGTTGAACGATATTCACAATAATGATGCAAATTATCTATCAAAAAGGAGAATCTATTGTTATTTACACATTTTTAATGGGTGGGTCTCCCTCTTTCCTTTCAAACATCTCATTATGTCAGTTCCTGAATACAGGTCTGTGCCCGAATCAAATATGGGGACTTTGCAAGTTCTATGTTTGGGCATTTTATTCTTATTACCAGCATGTTCAATCAGGGGAAATGCTGAGTATATAAAATATAAGGACCCTAAACAGCCCGTTGGTGCTCGAATAAAAGATCTAATGCAGCGGATGACCCTTGCTGAAAAGATTGGTCAAATGACTCAAATTGAGCGCAAAGTTGCATCACCGCAAGTCATGAAAGATTACTTCATAGGTATTAACACCTCAAATATCAAGTGATTGAAAATGTAACTTCATTTATCGATTATGACATTATGTTATGTTTATATATGAGATGTGTTTCAGGTAGCTTATTGAGTGGTGGGGGAAGTGTGCCTGGTCCTCAGGCTTCAGCAGAGGCTTGGGTGAACATGGTAAATGATTTCCAAAAGGGTTGTCTTTCGACGCGTTTAGGGATTCCTATGATTTATGGGATTGATGCTGTTCATGGTCATAATAATGTCTATGGTGCTACTATATTCCCTCATAATATTGGACTTGGTGCTACACGGTGAGTTATCTTGTATGATTAGATGCAAATCGGAGTGTTATTCGGTATTGATTTCCTGTAGATAAATACTGAGGATGGATGATTTTGCAATGTGCTTATCCATGGCTTCATGTTCTACTTGCAACTCAATTAGGCACTAAATTCCATGAGATTTTTTCATGACTAAACAATGCTTGGGAATTGATATATGCTCGTTACTGTTTTTTGTAGTGATTAAACTAGGAATTGATCTGTGCTTGTTCCTGGATAAAAAATGAGTGCATCCATAGGAGATGAGATGTTGCCTCTATCGAGGATAATATGAGATCGAATCTATTGAGATGGTTTGACCATGTACAACGGAGGCCAGTAGATGCATCAATTACAAGAATTTGTTAAGATAGTTGGTGGAGTAAAGAGAAGTAGAGGTAGATCCAAAAGAAGTTGTTTAGAAACAATTAAGATGGATATGATAATAGGAGGAGATGACTCATAGCCATAATACATATGAATGGAAGACTAGGATTCATGTATCCGGCCTCAAAAATTTGGGATAAAGGGCTACATCGCCGCGCTAAATTTGAGTTTTTAAACAAATCTGTCTTAGAGAGTAGTGTTTTATTTCAAAACTATATAATTTTCATCTTGATTAAGCTTGACCATACATTGCGCAATTGAAACTTCAAATGGGAAATAAAGATTGATGTGTCATTTGTCAAAACCTAGTCTTATTATTGGCTAAAAGCTTATCGCCTAAAAGAATGCTTCCATTTTCTCAAAGCTGAGGCATTTACTGCTCATGCTTTCTTACTACTTGAATCCTCTTAAATGACAGGGATCCTGATCTAGTGAAGAGAATTGGTGCTGCAACGGCTCTTGAAGTCAGGGCAACAGGCATCCCTTATGCTTTTGCTCCATGTATTGCGGTAAACAAATCATATATCAATTTACTGCTCCATTGCAATCTGATTAATTCTATATAGAATTTTAAGGAATTTTTTTCTAGTTTCTTTTTTCGTCAATAATAATTGAAGATTTGCTTGGTCCTTCAGGTTTGCAGAGATCCAAGATGGGGCCGGTGCTATGAAAGCTACAGTGAAGATCACAAGGTTGTCCGAGCCATGACAGAAATTATACCTGGTTTACAAGGAGACGCTCCAAAAAATTTTAGGGGTCCTTATGTTGGTGGAAAGTAAGTTACAACAACCTTTTTTCAGCTGTAAAGGGAAAAAAATAGGGTTAATTGCACATAGACCCGCTGCAGTATCCCTGTTATGAACTTACTATTCCTGTAGTAAGTTGTCGCAGATAGATTCCCTGGTTAAATTTTTTTTACTCTTTACTCGGATAGACGACTAATTTCACCCAGGGGCAAGATTTGCCAAACTTTCACCAAGGGTAAAAGAGTCAAAATTTTAACATGGGTCAATCAGCAATAATGAAACTACAAGGATAGTAAGCTTCCCAAAAATAAAAAATAAAAAAAAATCACGGGTGTCATTATGCAATTAACTCAAAAAGATATTGTGTTTATATTACTGATATTCCCCTAAGATCAATTGATATTCATCTAATGGTGCATGTCTTTGGCACAGAGACAAAGTTGTAGCTTGTGCCAAGCACTTTGTTGGTGATGGGGGTACACACAACGGAATCAATGAGAATAATACTCTCGTTGATCAGCGTGGACTCTTCAGTATCCATATGCCTGCTTACTATGACTCAATTGCTAAGGGTGTCTCCACTGTCATGGTCTCTTACTCAAGCTGGAATGGTGTCAAAATGCATGCCAATAGGAATTTGGTAACCGGTTTTCTTAAGAACAAACTTAAATTTAGGGTAAGTGAACTGAGATTTGGTTGTAGGTTGTATAATGGATGTTATGATGTTCTAGTAATCGTTGTTTGTCGATACATTTTTCAGGGATTTGTGATTTCAGATTGGCAGGGAATTGATAGGATCACTAGTCCACCTGGTGCAAACTACACTTATTCTGTCCAAGCTGGAGTTAATGCTGGTATTGATATGGTTAGTACCTCTTTCTATGTTGAACTATGCACCAAACAACTGTTGAGAATAGGGGTGCAAACAAGAGTGGATAAGGATATCGGTCGTACATTTTATTTGTTTTCTTTTCGCCGATATACATAGCTATATAGATGTTCTTCATATATGGAACTCACTGTCCACATTCGATCAAAATGATTTGAGATTTAATTAGATCATATCCATATGCTAACCAGATGTTATTAATTACAATCAAAGTGCTCATGGAACAATGAGTTCAAGTTTCAATTTTAACATATATTCTAGTAGAAAAAGTCCTTTATGTTGGCATTACATGATACTAAACAGGCCTAATTAACATCTGTACTTGCACATTTGGATGTCTATTAAGATATGTCGGTTGCCGGTTGGTATAATACTGTCGATACATGTATCTGTATTTTGAATGGGTATTAATGCCAATGTTTATGATTTATCTACAAGTAAGAAGCTCAATATGGATTGAAGTTATTGAATCCTCTTGTATTCCTAATCGAGATCATGAAAAAATTTAGGGACAATGCCCTTTCTTCCAAATAAATAAACAAAGCTGCTGAAAGAGATCAACCTTATTTTCCCCTTCTGTAGCCTTTCCATAATAAGTGGATATTTGAATTGATTTCTGCGTTCAAGGTAAAATGTGTTTAAAAAGTATAGGAGATCTATTCCTTCTCCAGACCACAAAATTATTATGCAATTGTAGTCAGACAAAAGTCAAACTCCTTTCATTTGAAGTAACGAATATATGCTTTGCATAAAGAGCTTATACTATACCATTTCGAATTTCTGACTACTGCAATTTAATTTGTTTATTTCTTTTCTTATACTTTGGTGTGTGTTACAGATAATGGTTCCTAATGACTACACTGAGTTCATCAACGCGCTGACCACTCTCGTCAACAACAAAGTGGTTCCAATGAGCAGAATTGATGATGCTGTAAAAAGAATTCTTCGTGTGAAATTCGTCATGGGTCTCTTTGAAAACCCTCTTGCTGATCTTAGTTTGGCTAACGAGCTTGGTAAGAAGGTAAATTTCTCTCACCGTCTCTTCTCATCTTACATAGCTTCTTCTGTTTTCTTCTCAAAAACTTTGTTAAGATATCTGTTGATGAATATTTCTGATATTTTAATACAGGAACACAGGGAGCTAGCTAGAGAAGCAGTGAGGAAATCACTGGTGCTGCTGAAAAATGGGAAACCTGGTAATCATCCAATGCTGCCTCTACCTAAAAAAGCCCCAAAGATTCTTGTTGCAGGAACTCATGCCGATAACTTGGGTTATCAATGTGGAGGTTGGACAATAGAATGGCAAGGAACCAGCGGAAAAATGACAATTGGTAAGTTCCTTAGATATTTATCTTCTATTCAATTTTTTTTTGAATTGATCAATCCACACATATAAAGAAAATTTATCTGAAAAATAACTTCTGAAATGTCATACAAAAGTACATTCTAGGATAATTCAGAAGAAAACTAAATGATAGATAAGGAAACGCGATAAAATTTGAGAAACAAAAATTTTTGGCTAGTTTGAAATTATTTTTTGCCGAACGGTTTTGTACAATTTGCCCAATGATATTGCTTAATATCATGTTTGCTTAATTTCATCTCCTATATGTTTTTCTGGAGTTGTTAATCCGATCATAAATTGATCGCCAAATGGTTGTGTGAAATCATTCTTTCTTAAGGAAAACTTGTTAACATCTAAATAATAAAATTTTAATGTACCACCAAAGCATATTCTTGTGCTTAAAGCAAATCCTTAAGTCAGTAGAGAACGTAATGACGGAGAATAAAATATAAGTAAGCTATGTCAAACAACAATTTTTTGCTTAGTTTGAAATTTTTTCTCATTGAAGAGTTTGGATCAAGTATCTTACTTAAATTTGCCATTCTGCTTTTTTTTGGCATCAATGTGTTCAAATCCTTAGTTCCATGGAGAACTAATTGATGTAGAATAACATTGTAAGATATGTCATACAACAATTGGTCAGTTAAATTTCATTGAAGAGTTTTTGGCCAAGAACCTCACTGAATATGTAACTTTCCCTTATGCTTTTGTTTGCATTTATTTGTTCATATTAAAATATGGGTTAAGTGTGGCTAACCTCGTAGTATCGCTATTTTGAACTTTTTACCCCACTAGTTTTAATTTCGCAGATAGACCCCCTAAGTAAATTATTTTACCCTCAAGGGCTCTCTGTGTCAAAACGCAAACTTTCTTTGTCTGAGGGTAAAAGAACCCATGGTCTTTCACTGAGGGGTCAGTCTGCCAAAATAAAACTAGGGGGGAACAATGATACTGCGAAGGGGTCTATCCGCAGTTAACCAAAAAAAAATCAGACAATATTTGCCACAAATAGCAAAAGTTAGTACAGTTTGTTTTCTCAGCTACAAGTTTCGCTTACTCAATTCATGCTCCACATACTCATCAACTGTGTGCCTTGTTACAGGAACCACGATCCTCGATGCCATTAAATCAACCGTCACCCCTTCAACCACTGTCGTCTACTCTCAGAACCCTGACGCCAACTTCATCAAGAGCAGCAACTTCTCCCATGCCATTGTCGTAGTTGGAGAAACCCCGTACTCCGAGACCAATGGAGACAGCCTCAACCTCACTATCCCAGAGCCTGGACCGAGCACAATCCAGACGGTCTGTGCTTCTGTCGAGTGTGTCGTTGTTGTAATCTCTGGGAGGCCGGTCGTTATGGAGCCGTACATGAACTCCATCGATGCTCTTGTCGCTGCGTGGCTGCCAGGTTCAGAGGGCCAAGGGGTTACTGACGTGATATTTGGAGATTACGGGTTCAGCGGGAAGCTGTCGAGGACTTGGTTTAGGAGAGCGGATCAGTTGCCCATGAATGTTGGGGATGGGCATTATGATCCTTTGTTCCCATTTGAGTTTGGGTTGACGACGAAGCCTATCGTTTCGATAAATTAGAGGGGGGAGAGGTTGCTTCTTTTCTTGTTGTGCCTCCCCTTCTTCCTCTTCTTTCATGGATGTGTAGTACTAGAGAGGGACTGTGACGGTTTTTTTTTTTTTTTAGGTGTTGGATTGATGAAAGAACGTAGTCATTTTGTTGTTATCACCTCAAGTTGATTGGTCTTTATATAAAAAAAATTCTTTTACATTTGCCCCCTCATTTAGTTAGGATCAGAATACAGTTGTGGCGGTTCTGGACTTCTTGCAGACAAGTTGTGAATTCAAAGCCAGCTGTCATTTTCAAGCGCCCAGATGAAACCTGATAGCATGTCAACAGCTTTCTTCCTTCGCAACCCTTGAAAAATAAAGGAAAAAAAAAGAAAACCAAACTGCTCTCATCTACAAAATAGCCCATCCTACAACTATACCCCCCTAAATCCTATACCACCTATACAATCACAGCAAAAAAATAATAGGGGTGCTGCTACAGGGACCCCAAATAGGAGACCCAAGGGGAGGACATGTGAGGTGCCCCCTTGGGTCCCCTATTTCGGGTCCCTGAGGTATTTTTCAAATAATAGTCTGGTATGACTCTTTCTTTTTGGAAAAACACTACATGCACACCCTCTGCCACACCTCCGGTCACACCCCCTCTCCCTCTACAGTGCAGGGGGCCCCACCTGAGATTTTTAAAAAAATCTCAAGTGGGGCCTCCTGCACTGTAGAGGAAGAGGGGGTGTGACCGGAGGTGTGGCAGATGGTGTGCCTATAGCGTCACCCTTCTTTTTGGACTGGTTAAGGCTATCTCCATTTGGTTACGGTAACCCAACAAAAAAATGGGTAATGGACGTATCTACTGGTAATAAGAAGTACAATATATTATTTTATTTTATTATTCTTCCTAAATTTAAATAAGATGAAAGATAGATTAAGTAAGGTTAATTTAGGGAACCCCCTGAGCTTAACTTTCAGGGTGTGGTACTAAATCCTTTTAACTCTTTTTTTTTATGGATAAATTACACTAAACTTCCAAGAACTTTTAGCATTTTACAGTAAACCCACAATAACTTCCAAAATCGCGCTTAAATCCTCACTATCTTTTGGGTAAATAACACTAAACCCCCCAATAGACTTCCCAAATAGGCAGGCATCAGAACACATCCAACGCGAGGAGCACGGTGACAGAATTATGCATCCGGATTTGGTATTAATTTAAGAGAGGAGACGGGAGTTCCATGCATAATACACGGTGTACGTTGCATTAGAATAACATCAAGGCCTCTGACCTAAAATGGAGATCATAATCGTTAGGATAAATATAATTCTCAAATCATGGACTCCTAAATTTTGATTCTACTGTTGGTTAGCACGATCATACTGACTCAATCTAGGTTCTCAAAGCCACACCTCCTGAAAAATCAACGTTTTAACTCAATTTATATTTTCTTAAAGGAGCAAGAAACATGGAATAACAAAATGTTGGATGTTAATGTATGAGTGGAGAAATATATCTCACACTAGAACTCAAATTATTCTTAGTCATATGAAATTGCATTTTTTTAAAAGAATTTTGAATAACATAGTTGCGTTGTTGCACGTGCGATGCAGGTCGACATACTTTGTGTTGTACTTGCATGCTTTTTATTCATTAAAAAAATGATGAAGTGACTTTCATAACAATATAAAATTTTAAATAGAAAATTAAAGCATTGTGTTAATAAATAAATTTGTAAAATAAAATTGTATATAAAGAATTGAATGAATAATTATTATAATTTGAATAAAACTAATATTTAATCATGCTTAATTTAAATAAGTATAACATATTAAGGAACTATTTAATGTTATACTATATTTTGATTATTATCCTACTTTATAAC
The DNA here is from genome assembly GCF_001876935.1 of Asparagus officinalis. Lineage (NCBI taxonomy): Eukaryota > Viridiplantae > Streptophyta > Magnoliopsida > Asparagales > Asparagaceae > Asparagus > Asparagus officinalis. Next base: position 73,628,367 of record NC_033798.1, on the reverse strand, counting down.
TATTCTTATTTATAATAACTATGCATAGTACAATAATAATGCCATTGATGAATATTGTATATTATTTTATTTATACTTTTATTTCAGTTAATTTATTATAATTTATACATATTAAATAATTTTAATAGAGCAATTATCATAATTATTCTTATTATTATGTTTCATTATTTTTAAATTTGTATATTAATTTTTTATGCTGGTGGTTTACGAAAGGTTTGCGGAAGTGAGGATGTGCATAATAAGAGGCTATGGATGACGGTTAATGAAAGATTAATAGAATTATGACATAAATGAGAATTATCAAATTTAAAGGACATAAGAGCAGGAAACATTCGATTAAACATGAAACCGAGTCTCCTTGGGCTAACCCTAACAATACCTAGCACGGCTTACATCCCCTGAAAATTAGGGTTCCAACAGAAGTCAACGTTTAAACATTTCCGGTTTTTTTGTGTTCCGATGAATCATGCATGTCCTGTAAAACATCAACGAAATATATTCACTTTAGCCTCAGAAAACATATCACCGAGAGGACAAGTATACACACCCAATGAAATATCAACAAAGCAATACCCAAATACACGAAGAACTGTAGGCAATATTCATTTCGGCCTCGGAAATCAGAACATAAGAGCAGGAAACATTTGCAAGAATGTGAATCTCAACAACACAGACCCGGGGGGAAAAAATTTGAAAACCCATAGATCAGAGATTTTGTTCACCCCGGCGAAAGATCACATTCTTTCATCCACACATGAAAGGAGCAATATCCTGAACGGGGAAATGCAATTAGCAAAAAGATCTTAGAGTTTCTCCTACTAAGAAATTCATACACCATTGGATTTCCAGCACAAATCAAACTCCAATTAAAAAACCCCAAATAGTTGAAGAAAGCTCGAATTCATCAGCATCTCCATTCCTAGGTTTCTTAATTCCAGGGCAATATTTTGGTAACACTTCAAAAAAAAAATTTAATTCAACAAAAATCAAGATGAAATATACAGCTCGTTGTGTGCTTTCTATAACACAATCTGCAAGCTGCTTTCAGGTACAAGTAATCTAATATACATCAAGCCAGCAGCAAACGCATGAAGAGATGTCGGATACCGAAATTGTTGCGGCAGAGCCACTTGGCCAACATCCTGCAAAAGAAAACCGGTGAACTTCTTTGTGTTGTAAACAACTTAGATGAAGGCACCCTAACAGAAAGCAAAGGTTGATATTCAGGTCACTACTGAGCCTGTATAAGATCTAGCATGATACTGATTTTCATGCCATTAGGCCAGAAGGTATGCCTCCATCCAACAATGGGAAAAATAAATCTAATAGGAGATGAAGCCACCGGGTCTAGCATGAAATTTGATGCACACGTCACTATTAGCCATAGTGCATCCCCTAGTAGCTACCAATGCAATCTGCGCCGGTAGACAGTAGGTATGTACTAATAAATGATAGTGATATGTGCATCAAAATTTGTGCTAGGCCATGCATCTTCGTCCCTTATCCCTATTTGATTTTTGTCCATGAGCAATATTTAGTTCAAAGCAAGTAGTTCAAAATTAAAATAATATTTCCTTCTAAATAGATTATGGGGCTGATTGCACATGGATCTCTTATATCGTGTTGTGGCACTTATCACCCTTTTAACTTCAAAATAGACAGATAGACCCTTGAGTGAACTTTTTGAGGTATATCTTCAAAACAGATCTCTTCTCTCCATCTCTCTTTTAGGTTGATATTCAAATCACTATTGAGCCCATACAAGATCCAAGATAACACTGATTTTCCTGCCATTGTTGTGTCCTCAAAGCTAAGCCTAGTTGCCTACATCCAACAATGGGAAAAGAAATCCATTAGGGGATGAAATCACCTGGTCTAGCACGAATCCTGATACACACATCACTATTCGCTATAGTGCATTCACTAGTGGCTACCAATGCATACATCGATAGGCAATAGGATTGCAATAATACGTGACAGTGATATATGCATCAAGATTCATGCTAGACTAGGTGCTTTCATCCCTTACCTTCCTATATGGTTTTCTATAGAGGTACCTCTATAAGATTTTGCCCTTAGTTCAAAACATGTCGATTAAATTTAAATAATACTTTCTTCTAAACTAGATTAAAGGGTTAATTGCACAGATTTCTATATCGTGTTGTGTGGCTTTTCACCCTTTCAACTTCAAAATAAGCGAATAGACTACTTGAGTGAAAATTTTGACTTTTTAACCCTCAGAGTCTATTTCCAAAATGAATCTCTTCTCTCCACGTCCCTCTCAGGTTGATGTTCAGATCATAACTGACCGTAAAAGAGTCAACATAATATTGATTTTCCTGCCATTTTCACCCTTAATCTCCCTATATGATTTTCTATAGAGGGCCTACTATAGGATTTTGCCCATTGAACAAGATATAGTTCAAAGCACATAGTTTAGATTTAAATAATATCTCCTTATAAAAATATATTACAGGGTTGATTGCCCTTAGACCCCTATATTGTGTTGCGCAACTTATCACACCTTTAACTTCAAAATAGGCCGATAGACCCCGTGAGTAAAATTTGACTTTTTTACACTCAAGGCATCTATCTGCAGAAAATATCCCTTCTTTCCATTTCTCTTTCAAATGGATAATCAAAACATTATTGCCTATGTATAAGATCCAGTATAATATTGATTTTTCTTCCCATTATTGTGGGATGAAGCTATGTCTGCATCCAACAATAGCAAAAAGAAATCCGGTAGAGGATGAAGTCATTCGGTCTAGTACAAATCTTGATCCACACATCACAATCAATTACCAACGCAATTTGCATTGATAAAAAGAACTATATTAATATGTGATAGTGATGTGTGCATTAAGATTCATACTACACCAGATTTCATCATTCCTTACCTCCCACATGCTTTTCTATAGAGGGATAGGATCTTGACCATTGAACAAGACGGTTCAAACGCAGTTTAAATTTAAATAATATTTCTTCTAAAGATAGATTATAGGGTTAATTACACACAGACTCTTTGAGTAATTTTTTTTACTATTCACCCTTAAGGGGTCCATGGAATCAGTTCCTGTTAATTGCCTATATATAAGGTTGCTACCCCGCCCTCAAATCTTCACAATACACTCTAGCCTTCTTTGATAATCATAAATCCCAAAAAGATTATCAGCTTCCAACAGATTGAGAAAAAGAGGATCATAGCTTGATTCTCATTCTTTATGAATTTGATGTTGATGATGCTCGGCATGACGATATTCGCAGAGGCATCACCAATTCATTCTTCAAATTCATCTTCATGATCCATAGCATCCATATTAGCTTAAGCCGACGTTGTCAAAAGGGCATGATCTGCATTCTTTCTCATTATCACCATCGGCATCCAAATTGTGATTTTTTGGGGGCAGACAGATCTTTCTAGGGGGAAAAAAGATTCACTGTATCTGCCTATTTTGGAGTTATAAGTGGCATGCTGCAATATAACAGGGTTATATGTGCAACTAACCCAAGATTATATGACCAAAATAATGGATTCTATTACAAAGACGGATCTGCATCCTAATCATCACCGCTGGGAATTTGGCTTTTTTTTTTTTTTTTTGCAGATGACCGCTTGAGGGTAAAAAAGACAAAAAATATTACTCAAGTATTTATCTACCTATATTGAAGTTAAGGGGTAACAAGTGGCACAATGCAATACTAGGAGAATGGGCAATTAACTTTAAATTATAAGACCAAATAATGGATTCTATTACAAATTGAACCAGATTAGAGATACGTACACTTCAAGGAAGGTTCGTGAGACCCGGATCTCCTTAGCAGTAAAACAGAAAGAAGAAAACATGATGTGAATTGTGAGGCAATGGTTTTCCTGAGCTATAGAACTAGCTTCCTTCTGCTTTTGACTGGAGAACCTTCAAACTACATTTTGACAAAGTAATTTTGTGATGCATCATGATATATTGGGGTAAAGTACCCATTCTGATGGCTGCTGGGGTAAGCATTAGAATTGGGAGTTCCTATAAAGGGCATGTGAATCATTAAAGGAAATTGAGACGTTGAATAATGAGCAGCAGAAGCAGAAGAGTAAACTTTCGGGCTCTTTGAAGTAAGCTTTGAATGAGATCTCGAACGGTTTGCTCTCCACTGTCTTCTAGATAAGTCACCAGAATCATCAACCATACAGCCACCCTTCATCCTGGACTTACCACCTGACCTGTTCCATTTCTCCTTAAACTTTTTCTTTTTTGCCCTTTTAAGATCAGTAGGCACTGATCGGAACCCCAAGGAATCTCTATCTTCATCAGTAAGTCTCCTTCTCCTA
>NC_033798.1:73621109-73624016 GCF_001876935.1 Asparagus officinalis | reverse complement strand
CAAATTATCACAAATATTATATAGGTAACGGAAATTTGATGCAACAAAAAATTCAGAAAGGCTATTAGAATATTAAAGTAAACCTTCGAATTCTTTGTGCATCCCCGTGCAAAATGCCCTTCTTCACCACATTTGTAGCACAGAGTTGGGGCTGAAACACGTGAAATCTCTCCACGTGGCTTTATACATCCCTGAATATGTAGATAGAAAGCAAGATAAATTCAAGGGTACAGGATGAACAAAATAACATAAAGAACGAAGATCAAATAATTGTGCAACTTACTTGACCAGTGTGACCGGCTTGGGCACAATTGTAACAGGAGAGATCTCTTGGACCACTATCAACAGAGTCGACACAACAAAGGTGTCCATAGTTCTTGCAAACATAGCACTGTATTTCCTGCTCAATCGAATATATTAACTTTTACTGTATGATACCACAGCAAAAATTCAACCACCAGAAAATTTTCAACACTTACTATGATGAAAAAAAAAGCGCTAACAGTATATAATGCCAACTTTATAAATATAAGAACACCCCCGCACTATAGCAAAGTAAAGGAGGGGGAAATGTAAGAATGGACACAAAAAAAGGAAGTGTTAGGAACATCATTAACCTTCAGATCATCAGGTGCATAATCATTTTTGCATGATAACATATCATGTCCAGCACCTCCACATCGTAGGCAGATAATGGAAACCAGAGGAATACTCTTATTCTTATCTGGGCAGTTTTTTGCAATATGGCCTCTCCTTTTACATATAAAACAATCTCGTCCCTGCAAGGGATAAATAATAAATATATGGCCTAGCTTACAACTTGGCTATAGCCAATCAAAGACAACAAACTGTATGCACAGGTTACTTTACATGAAGAATATCAGGGGAAAATACTTAAAAAATATTTCAGAAACCACTCTACCATGTAGCCTGGAAATGCTCACTCCAGTCGTCCTATCAAATTAATAGCCTACATATAACCACATATCACTGACAGGAGATATAGGACCTTAGAAACCCTGCTCATTTTTTTCTGTGTCACCATGGCAAATGTTTCATCTCTCTTCAAAAGGAAGAGGCAACCAAATCCTATGAAGCACCGACACTCCATTCTTGGGCCCGAGTCCGTGTCTGACACGTATCGGACGCGAGACGCGTCCGACATGCCGTCGACACGCGGTCAACGCCCCCGACACGCGTCAATGCCCCCGACACGTGTCTCTAGGGCTGGGCATATTCGGTTCGGTTCGGTTTTATGCCCAATTCGCATCCAATCCGAATTTTTCGGATTCTCAAAACTCTCATCCAGATCCAGATTTTTTCCCCTTCATCCGAATATTCGGCCCAACCGAAATTCGGTTCGGTTCGGTTTCGGTTTTGAATTTGCAAAGAGTTCTATCCAAAGACTTCTGTTGTGAATTGTTCGGTTCGGTTTCGGTTTTGAATTTGCAAAGAGTTCTATCCAAAGACTTCTGTTGTGAATTTGCAAGATGGGCATTATCCTCATGATGAGGTTCCTGAGCTCGCTAACAAAGCTTTATTAGACTGGTTATCATCTTTAGAATAAAGTTTTGAGTTGATATAATTACGCAGAGAATTGATGTTTTAAAGATGTTGTTCATATAATACAGCATGCTTATCTCTTGTAAGTATCATGTACATAACACATTTTGTGATTGATTTGAATCTTATGTAATTCTCAAGATCTTTTCTGCGAAATTTTTTAACTAAAGTTTAAGTTTATTTAATTACACGGGGGAGTGATGTTTTGTATGATATTGTTCATATAATGTAGCATATGCATCTTTTGTAAGTGCATCATGTGCATAACAAATTTTCTGGATTGATTTGAATCTTTACTTAGTTCTAAGGATATTTTTCTTTGATATTGCTGTACTAATTGCTTGAAACTGTTCCTTGCGCCGTTTGAATCTATTGGATGATAACAGGAAAAGTTTTGAGGTATAAGTTTAGTCTCTAAACCGCCTAACAGAATTCGGGTCGGTTTTTTTTAGGCGGTTCAGGGGTTCAAACCGGATCCAAACCGATTTAATTCGGTTCAGGCGGTTTAGAGACTTCTTCTCATCCATTTAATTCGGTTCGGTTAACCGGTCCGTTTTTTTGGACGGTTTTTTCGGTTGAACAGTTTTTTTTCGATTTTTGCCCACCCCTACGTGTCTCGGCACGTTCTCAACTCGCCGAATTCTGCCCGATTCATTCTCGACACGCGAATTCACCCAAAATACCCCTATACCATCAAAAAAACCCAAACCCTAGACCTATCGATCGAGCGGCAGCCTCTCATCTCTCTCTCTCCCCCTCTCGCGATCTCGTTCTCTCTCTGAATCCTCTCTCTCTCTCTCTCTCTGAATTTTTATATGTTTGCAATGTTAGACTTGTTAGTAACTTAGTATTTTGTGTTTGAGGATTATATTTTAGTTTGTTGTTTGAATTTTATAAATTTATCTATATATAATAACAATATTAAAAAAATCTAGTTGTGTCGTCGTGTCCTATTTTTTGGGTTTTGTCGTGTCCGTGTCCGTGTTGTTGTGTCCATGTCCGTGCTTGGTAGACCAAATCTATCAAGTCTATTAATTGTCAGTGTAAACAGCAGACACACTGTCTCTACTATCTAAATAACAGCAGTTAATAATTATCACATTCGGACTACAAAATTCCCTCTCGACATCCTAATCTTTGAACAACAATTAAGTCCCATTTAATAGCATCACATGATTTATAACTTCACCTATCTCCCTAGAGCAGCTAAAGAGAGAGTGCAGCAAGACAAGAGGGGCATTAAAAAAAGACAAGGGTGGATAGATGATATTGATGGAAGCTACGAAAAGCCAACATCAGTGCATCTTTTCACACCATCATCCATCTACCCAACATATTTAAGAA